>NC_090172.1:39110652-39710652 GCF_024679245.1 Pseudorasbora parva
TGCTAGCTAGACACTCGCGGCATATTAGATTTGCTGCCGCTAGGGTGCATCTAGATTTCTAGCAGTGTTGCCAGATTGACGATTGACGATTTCCAGCCCAAGAGCTCACTAAAACCTGCCCAATCCAAGAAAAAAACGCCCAAAATTTTAACTAATAAAATAATGTAAAATAATTGCATTGCCATGTCAGTCAAGCTTGATTAGCACCATTTTATTTCCTTAAAACAAAATAATGATGACAAAAATAAATAAATGGATAAATAAATAAATAATCAATTTCCCAGGAAAACGGATCAAAACAGGGCAAATTCATGTATGACTAAAATTTCCAAGTGGAAACTGTAAAAATCTTGAAATTAACCGATGATGACATATGTAGGCTATCATTTTCAAATGTCAACAGTAAGTATAAACTAATTTAAGTGCAAAAAAGTGCCCTATATAAGTGATTGAAATAAACAACGTATTTAGCAGGCATTACACACACATTAATGCACACGCACAGCCAAAATGTGTCATTCGCTGATACTGTATGATAATCCTACAACCAAAAATGAACAAGAACGTGTTTATCTTTGTGTTGTGCTTCTTTACTACAGTAATGTTATGTATTTCGTGAAGTACATATTTATAGAACATAATGCAGAACAAATTGATTAATCCTTGATTCAAACCTCTTTCAGCAGCTGTCGGGACGAGTAGAACGCAGTCAGGTTTAAAAAGTGCATGTCCTGATCAGTGTGCACATGATGGAAAGGTATATTTGAGTCATTCAGCTGTGCTCTTAGAGTTGGTTAAAGATTCTTCGAGTCACAGGTGTAATCCATGTTTTGATATATGGGATTTGGTTCACGCTCCCAGGGTTTTTCCTGGGTCAGAAATGGTCTTCGGTGGTGGCTGACCAGTCATGGTCATCCACACACGCGCATACACACCCCAACAGTAAAAGTACCTACCTGCGTGATCTGTGAGCCCAATACTGACAATAAATGTAAAATAAATGCAAACATTTTTTTTTGCTTTTTGTTGCTCATCTAATTTTGATATCATTATGTATGATGTCTTGATGTTTGTTTCTTTAGTTGCTCATTTTTACACAGTTTGCATGGTTTACTGATTCATTATTTTGACAACAATTATTAAAAAGCAGCATTACAAATTTAATAACAAATAGTCTAATTCTCTGCCATAAACAATTTAACTTGCTGCTTTCACCTTATTCCAGTCTAAACAATTTTTTTTTGTGGTCATTTACTACACGTTATCAATATAAATACTCAAAATAAATGCATGAAAATACTGTGGATTATTAATACTAATTCTTACTAACCCCTCTTGTTTAATGGGGTAAGCACACTTAATTCTCATTTCAGAGGTGTTGTGTTTAAATGATTACACAATCGGTTCAAATGAGTCATTAGTTCGCGAATCGGACAAAAGCGGACACGTTATGTGTGAACCCAGCCTCTTAAAACAACGCAAAAGATTGATCACAGAAAACACTTCATAAGGATATTTTTCAGTTTATTTGAAAGTATGGTTCATGTCAGATGCGTGTGCAAAACATCTGTTAAAAGAGGTGCAATTTTTGAGCGCTATCGATCGATTTTGCGCAGTTATTCAGGGAAAATATTATGCGAACGCGCCACGTGCACGGATTCAGTCTTCAGACCTTTTACCATTTTGTCAGTTCTGTTGATTTTGATTGATATGCGCGAGTGAGAGAGAGAGAGAACAGTGATGGTTTTGAAGACAGAGAGCGCGCGGCTCTCTGCTCGTTCTCCTTCACTCAGTTAACAAGGGCGCACGTTAAATGAGTGTCAGAACGAGCAGAGAGTCACGCGCATTAGTAATCTATAAATCACAATAACTCATCAAATAAGGCTTTGGCGAGACAAAAATTTGCTTTGGCGGCCGCCAAAAAAATTCAATGTAGGAAAAACCCTGGCTCCCACTCATTACTGTGTATTTATGTCACTTTTGCATAGCGATCACTTGAATATCCAGCTACAATTTCGCACTAAAAACCTTTCATGAATGAGCGTGTCCCTGCTGATCGCTGATTGGCTGAAAGTACGTGCTCGCTGGCGACGTCAACACCTGCCAGCTGACTCTATGCTGGCCCTGTGTGTGTCATGATGACTGATTTTATGGAGTACATGCACATTTGAGTTTGTTATTAACCCATTAGACTATAAAATTTAGATGTTTGAAAACCGCCAAACTGACCCCAAACCAGCCCAAATTTTGTCCACCCGCCCAAACCCATTTTTACCCGCACAATCAAATTCAAAATCACAACACCGATTTCTAGGCTAGAGGTTTACGGCAAAGGCTGAAAAACGTGAGGTGGGTGGGATTAAAACGTGTAATGAACGAAGTTACATAGTTTGGTTATTGAGTCCTACACAAACAGAACAGTTGTGTCCATGTATTTTCACATCCATGTGTGAATGTGTTTCAGAACAGTAAGTGTGTTCATTTGTATGGGATATAGAGCAGGAGAAAGACAAGTTAGTAACTTATGTTCAATGGGAAATAAAATAATTTGTCGTTTGTTATATACATTTTCTTGATCAATTTCTTTATGGATTTTTGGTTCTTTTGCTTTTCTAGGCTCCAAGGACTTTTGAGACGAGTGAAATCATTTGGCGAAGTGATAGGGAACTGTAATGCGATCAAATTCTCAAGATGCCTGGAACTACTTGGACCTGCTTAGAACAGGTATTTTTGGCAAGTGGCAACCTCCAGCAGTCTCTCTTAGGGTGCTTTCACGTCTCTAGTTCAGTTCATTTGGTCCGAACCAAGGGCAAACAATTTTACATTGTTGCATTTTTCAGCTTTTTTGGTTCCTTTTTCACACTACACTGATTGCTTTGGTCCGAACCAGTTGAAACGAACCAAAACGCAGGCATGTGACAACATCCACCTCACTCATTGGCCATGGCGTATTTCCTAAACTGCTTTTCGATTGGTCAGAATTTACCTGTGGTAAAATTCCAACAGAAGAGGAAAAGCCAGCAAACTACACAACACTATGGAGACACGACTGCATGGGCTGGTTTTGTCCCTGGTCATAATCTACTACATTGTGTGTATTTACCACAGTATGCAAACAATACATTTCTATAATGAAGCATGGATGCGACTTGAAAACAACGTTTTAAGGCACTGCAAACGGCGAGCGCACATCGCTCGTCACTTCAAGCGGAGGCATGCATTAATTATTCTTAACTCTTACATGCTCATGTTCCGAAAATATATTGCCAAAGATCTATCAGGTAATAATGTCATGCACATAATGTCAGCGCAGCTGCCTATGGCAGCTGGTTTAATCAAAAATGATCAGTACTTTTGTAGTTGACCAGTTCTGTTCGAGGTCGGATCATGTTCTCACCACAAACAAACCGCTCCGGAGGTCGTTTGAAAGAGTACTGAGACCACCTCTTCAAGGTCTTGGTACGCCTGTTTGGTCCGCTTATGGTGCGATTGCTGCTTTCACACCTGACCAAAGAACCGCACCAAAGAGGGAAATTAACTCTAGTACAATTCAACTGAACTAAATGAGGCCTGTCCTGAGCGAGCTCAAGCTGTCGTCGTCATAGTCCGCCATTGTATAAGTAGAGACGCTGGCGCAGAATGGTGTCGAAGCGATTCTTGGGTGTAATAATGAACACAGCACTCATTCTGATGTTTGTAAATCCGAACTGCTGACGATGCAGTGGCTGAGTTTTGTTTTCGTTGATGCTTTTATGTCTGTGTGAACCGCGAGGCATTTCTCACCAGACTGCTTTATTACCGAGGGTTAGTATAAAGCAGGTTTAGCTAAGATGATGCTCCTGAATAAAGATCTGTACCAGCTCTATGTGTTCGTGCTGCACCTCCAGAAATGAGTGTAGTTTGAAACGCTTGCACCCTTCACGGTGAATGCAATTAAAGTTTACAGGGTAAGTTAAATTACGGCATGCTTTCTATGTATGACGTTCTCAATATAATTCATAATCCCACGTTTATAATGAACAACGCGTTATGGTTAATGTGTTATTACAAACTGTGTACGCTGGTTTTAAAGTTAACGTGGATGTGGTAACACTAAGCTTAATTATGTAGATGGTTTATAACGGTGTCTGTTACTGTAAAAAAAAAAATTGTGTTGTAACAGATATTACAATGCACAGATAATGTTACGCATCACTGACAAACCGACATTAACAGAAAAAAGTTTGTATTGGCTTTACATGTAACATCAATCTGTCAATGAACCAACGTATACATCAATTAACACATAACGTTACCCTGCCAGTACATAAAGATTAATCAAAGTGACTTTATGTTAACCTACCATTCAGAAACTTCCTGTTTAGCCTTAATTGTCGAATTTCGTTGGAGCAATCATCTTGTCCTGATAAAGTTGCACAGATCTCCTCAGAGAATCACGTAGCCATTATTTTGCCTGTACTGTTATCATGGGCAACAACTCCACATGTCGGTCCACAGAACAGAGGGGCGGGGTAATTTATCATTTAAAGCCGTACTAGGGCTGCACGATTTGGGTGAAATATATAATTGCGATTATTCTGGGTAAAATTGCGATTGCGATTTAAAATGCGATTATTGTTATTATTATTTTTTACAAATGAAAAGTGTGTGTATATAACATTTTGTGTTTTTATATTAATGTGACTAATAATAATTATTATGATTATTATTACTGATAAAAATATTTTTAAAAATAAGAAATATTACAATTACAATAACATTTTCATAATTACAAATAAAAAAGAGTATGTCAGAATAAATATAACAATATAATACTAATTATTATTATTATTTTTGAAGAAAAACATGGATTGTCCAATACATTTATAATTTTTTAAGTTTATTAAGTTTCTTATTATTGATTACCCAAAAGTTTTTAATTCATACTGAAAGCCAGAGGGCGCCCTCGAGCGGAAACCGCCACATTTGCCTCAGAGAAGTAATTTACTTTTCAGGAAATCCATGATGTGAAGCTAACGCTGTGTAAACAGAAAAGAGACGCTTTGATTAAACATGACGACAATAAACACGACTGCAGCAAAATATGGTGTATATGAGTTCTTCAAGCCGTCAAGGGTATTTTCATAATAACAAAGTGTATTATAATGCAGTGCTGATTGAGATAGAATGCTATAAAAGAACGCATCGTCTGCCTCACTGTGATGAGAAGCCACATCAGCTCACAAACACTGCCTGACGATATGAAGTGAGGTAAAACATGTTATTAAATGTTGTCTTTAGTTGAACAGGTTTATGAACACTTCACTAGTTGTGAAGATGTTTGACTCGTGTTGCTTTTTCAAACGCACGTTATAAGCGACTCGAAGACTTTCAGACGGAGCAGCGTTTATCACAGATCACTGCTCTTCGCTAACACACTGGGCATTAATTTATTTAATTAAAATCACAGCCTTTGAGCTTTCATAATCGAACACAAGCCAAATCGCGATTGCAGTTCGATTTCGATTAATCGTGCAGCCCTACCGTATACACTGAAATAGCTTGGTGAAAACAGAGCTGTTTTTGACCAGGTAAAACTTTTTTTACCATTTCATTAGTATTGTTTTCTTACAATACTAATGAGAATTATTTATTAAAGTATTTTACAAAGTTTTCATTTAGATACTAAAGAATCATATTAACTTGTATAAAAGTAGCACTATATGACCCCTTTAAAGCCAATACGGAAGTAATATAAACTGCAATTCATCAACTGGGGGGGGGGGGGGTTACTTTATATAATGTAACTCATTCATTTACATTATATAAAGCCTTAAAGGGTTAGTTCACCCAAAAATGAAATTTCTTTCATTAATGACTCACCCCAATGTCGTTCCACACCCGTAAGACCTCTGTTCATCCTCAGAACACAGTTTAAGATATTTTATATTAAGTCTGAGGCCTTTCTGTCCTTTGAATGTAAGTGTATGCCCACTTGCTGTCCACGTCCAGAAGGTAATGAAAACATCATCAAAGTAGTCAATATGTGACATCAGTTGGTTAGTTAGACTCTTTTGAAGCGTCGATAATACATTTTAACAAAATAACAAAACGTATGACTTTATTCAGCATTGTCTTCTCTTCCGCGTTTGTTTTCAAACCTCAAATAAAGAATCAAACGGTCGCGAATCAGCAGATTGATTCGTGATTCATATCGCCAATGTCACGTGATTTCAGCAGTTTGCAAGTTTGACACGCGATTTGAATCTTGAATTATGACCGTTTGATTCTTTATTTGAGGAACACGGAAGAGAAGACAAGTAAGCTACTGTGTAATGACAGCGCGTCCTTCTCAGCTGCTCCCGCAACGGACATGAACCCGAAAAACTGCCGTTATTGATTTTTGCCGATAACCGATTGTTCCACCAATCAGCTATCGGTGCTGATTAATCGGTAAAACAGATGAATCGGTCGACCTCTATTAATTAATGTAGTAATATTTTATATTTTAGAACTGTACACTCACCTAAAGGATTATTAGGAACACTGCTTTAATTTCTCATTAATACAATTATCTAATTAACCAATCACATGGCAGTTGCTTCAATGCATTTAGGGGTGTGGTCCTGGTCAAGACAATCTCCTGAACTCCAAACTGAATGTCAGAATGGGAAAGAGATTTTGAGCGTGACATGGTTGTTGGTGCCAGAGGGACCTGTCTGAGTATTTCACAATCTGATGAGTTAATGGGATTTCCACGCACAACCATTTCTAGGGTTTACAAAGTATGGTGTGAAAAGGGAAAAACATCCAGTATGTGGCAGTCCTGTGAGTGAAAATGCCTTGTTGATGCTAGAGGTCAGAGGAGAATGGGCCGATTCAAGCTGATAGAAGAGCAACTTTGACTGAAATAACCACTCATTAAAACAGAGGTATGCAGCAAAGCATTTATGAAGTCACAACAAGCACAACCTTGAGGCGGTTGAAGACTGGAAAAATTTGTGTTTTTTTCTTTTCCTTTTTCTTTGTCAAGTTTTTTGCCAGGTGGCTTTTTTAATTATATGATGTCATTACGTTGTCTTGACGCCAGCCAATCGCTGCACTGCTGATCGTGGTTTCGAGTATCGATCCATCTGCCCTCTTCAGGGAACACGAACCGGCAATAATCTTAGATAAATTAATCTAAATGTTATTTTTCCCTTTTTTCTTTGTCACACTTGAAATCTGTTGTCACAGATTCTTCGGAATGAAAAGTGCGTTATAAATTAAATCTATTATTATTATTAACTTTGAGGCAGATGGGCTACAACAGCAGAAGACCCCATTGGGCACCACTCATCTCCACTTCAAATAGGAAAAAGAGGCTACAATTTGCACGAGCTCACCAAAATTGGACAGTTGAAGACTGGAAAATGTTGCCTGGTCTGATGAGTCTCGATTTCTGTTGAGACATTCAGATGATAGAGTCAGAATTTGGCGTAAATAGAATGAGAACATGGATCCATCATGCCTTGTCACCACTGTACAGGTGGTGGTGTAATGGTGTGGGGGGTGATTTCTTGGCACACTTTAGGCCCATTAGTGCCAATTGGGCATAATTTAAATGCCACGGCCTACCTGAGTATTGTTTCTGACCATGTCCATCTCTTTATGACCACCATGTACTCATCCTCTGATGGCTACTTCCAGCAGGATAATGCACCATGTCACAAAGCTTAAAACAAAGCAGAAACCACAGCTTACAGTATTGCTGACAGTATTTTACTGTAAAATGGAAAAAGGCGTTGAAACTGCAAAATTATGGTAAATGGCTGGAACCACAGCTGCCAGTATTTTGCTGTAAATTTACGGTGAATTTTTTACAGTGTAGTGTACATAAATTGCCCATAGCAGATCTATACAGGTTGAGCTGGGAAAGTTGGAGGATTTCTAAAGCATGCTGCACTGCTTAGGCAAATGCTAACCAAGTATTTTTGAATTGATGTAATAGTGGTCTATTACATCAGAGAGCCTGAACTTTTCATGAAAACATTCTGGTAGGTCAGACTGTTCAAAGGCAACAATCACAGCTTCCTATCAGCTGTTTAGTCTGATAACATGTTCTATCTCAGTCTTTTTAGAGGGGGTTATTTTTAAGCTACAAAACTGACTCACAAATGCAGAAGGAAATCCACCAGGTCACATCAGTGGGGGAGCAACAGTTAACCATTCTTAGACCAAACCGGTGTTTGGCATGGCAGCACACTTGCTGTTTTCCAGCACATGACAGCAGCAACAAAACGGCATAGGTTTGTTTAACACTACATAGCACGCATGCTTCCGGCACAGATGTTTAATGTTTTGTCTGCTATGATGGCTGGTTGACACGTCTTAAGTGTCAAGGACCTATCATCACGATTTTAGTTCTCCTGTCAACCTACTGTGCAGTTTTAGCATGTTTTACTATCTCAAGTTGTATTACAGATGGAACAAGTGGAAAAATAATTGCTTTGAAATGTGTTTGGTATCAAGGAGTGCATGCTATTGACTTTTAGAACATTTACTGAGGTGCAACTCAAGAGGAAATGAGAAATAAACAGCATTTTCTCAAGGTTTTTCGGAAAATGTGCTTTCAGGCATGACGTGCGTCTCAAATAAGCAAGTGCGCACAATCGAGGGAAAAAAACGACGGGTGAAATGTTTATGAAATATCAATTTATCTATTAACAACACACTTTCCAACATTAACAAAAACTATTATGACATTGCTGTTTGGTCTTGGTATAAGTCAAAAGATCACAGTACAAGTCAAGCTCACTGGAAATGATTTAATCTAAACATATAACATCCATTGTATTTGTAAGATACTTGTTCCATCATAATACTTTAAGAAGAGACAAACATAGTTTCAAGGCAGAACTTACAAAGTTATGTTCTTGTTCCAAACCTGAGACACATTGGACTCAGGAAGCTCTCAGGAGCCAAAACAAACACAAAGACTGAGAGTGTGGAGGGTGTTCCCCAAATAACAGAGATCTCCTCCTAAACCTGAGATTGTCCTTCAAAAAAAAAAAAAAATCAATTTAAAGGAGAAGCATAAACTTGTTAATATAATTAAAACAACAATGCTTTATAAATGTTTTTGTGTATATTAATATTAATTGTAAAAACTAAAATTAAAGTAGTCTAATCTGGTTTAAAAGGTTGTGTAATATCCCCTCTGAGTGTCCAGTTTGGTTATGCATTTAGTAACAGCAAAGAGGCTTTCAAAGTAAACTAATTATAGCACAGAGTAAACTCTGGTAATTATAGATCAACTGATTTCCAGATTAAGCAATGGGAAATGAGAGCTTTTCTTAGTCACGTTCATACAGCTTGCTATGTCAGTTATATACAGAAACAAAAAGGGTCCAGATGATGTGCCGCATGCTCCATTCATTCATGGCCTTCAGAGTGAGCATTCAGTCTGAATTCTCTTAAATGACAAGACACTGTATGGCAAAACAGATCCTACTGTGTTCAGCTCTTAACTGGCGAGTAATTCCAGCTGCAGTGTTGAACCGATTCCACATTGAAAGTCTCTGCATTGTCCTGTCCTCTCATGTATTGGTCTTGCGTACCTTTTTGGGTACTCGAAGGAATTAGTGTCTTTGTAAAGCTTCAGTGTTCTAGAAATTACAGATTTGGAATGACCAACTTCTTTTGCTGAAAGGGTCATCCCTTTGGCCTTCATCTGGACAACCTGTTGTAGTTGTATATACTGTACTTCAGAATATATTTAACTTGTGAAATATGCTTAAAAACTGCCCTTCTGCTCCTGTAGGGATCATTTCAAAAAGGACTAAGCAGTGACCTAAAATATTTTTGGGCAATTTCTCCCTTTCTTGTTTGCAGGACCGCTCAAATTCCATCAGGTTAGATGGGGTCGGTGCACAGCCATTTTCAGATCCCTCAAGAGATGTTTAAATGAGTTCAAGTTTTGGATCTGGCTGGGCCACTCAAGGACCTTAACAGAGTTGTCCTGTAGCCACTTCTTTGTTATCTTGGCTGTGTGCTGGGGCCATTTGATGAACCTTTGAACCTTCCAAAGCATGGGCGTAGATTACGCGGGGGATGTGTCCCCCTAACTTTTAATAAAATGTATTTTCTTTCCCCCGCACTTTTACTGGGTCTTACCGATCCTAGTCGACCCGCTCCGAGCGGGATTCGAACCGGCGTTACCTGCGCGGCAGCGGGCAAATTAACAGTGACGCAGCGACAGCTTTCTCTAATCTCAGTTGATAGCGCGCTTCTTGAGGTCACGGGCAAGTGTATTTACATAGAAACCAATGTGAATACATCAAGATTTAAATTCAGAGACAAAGGCGGAGGTACAGCACCTGGTCAGTCAGTTTTCTGCAGTATTCTCCCCTCTGCCCGGGCGAACCCACGTCCTAGAGCATGATGTCCGAACACCACCAGGAGTCGTCGTTCGGTAGCGGCCTAGGAGGCCTAGGAGGGCGCTCTAACAGAAAGTCCAAAAGTGGATTCGTAGAGGTAATACCCAGCCACGCTGGAGCTGCAGCTGAAGGAAAACAATCGTTATGAGTGATGAAAAGTGACGACGACAATCAGACGATTGCAACAATATGCTTTATGTGTGTGTTTTCAAGCCATTTCAACATTTCAATGTAGGCTATTTATTGACAATAAAGTAGGCCTATATCATATGAATAATGCAGCTTTTAATGTTTAGTAGCTTCTGCTCACCAAGGCTGCATTTATGTAATAAAAAATAGTTAAAACGGTAATATTTTGAAATATTATTACAAATTAAAACAGCTTTTTCCCTATGTGAATATATATATAGAAATGTATTCCTGTGATCAAAGCTGAATTTATCATCATTACTCAAGTCTTGAGTGTCACATGATCCTTCACTAATCATTCTCATATGAGGATTTTATAATCAAGAAACATTTATGATTATTATCTGTGTTGAAAACAGTTGTGCTGCTTAAAAATGTTGTGGAAACCATGATAGCCTACATGTTATTTTTCAGGATTCTTTAATGAATAGAAAGTTCAATGGACAGCATTTATTTGTAATTATTAAAAAAATTATTTATCTTTTGTAATATTAAAAATATCACTTGTGATCAATTTAATGCATGTCTGATCAATAAATGTATTAATTTCTCTCTTTTTTAATTGCTACCCGACTGGTCTGAAATAGTCCCAATATAAGCACTTATTATAAGTGCACCATAATGATTCAGGGTAAGACAAAAACACATTCAATTAAAAAATCCATTTTTTGGTTAATTTACATGTGTTTGGTCTGCTTTGCGTTCATATTACATTTGAATGGCATCAGAGTTCGCTTGGAAGCGGCACCAGGGTTCGGATGGCTGCGTTCACACTTATTGAAATGAACCACGCCAACAGAGCAATCGCACAAGGGTTCGCTTTAATCCAACCAAACATGCCAAGTGTGAACTTAAGTTCTCTTTGGGAGCTTGAAAGTTATAAGTTATTTTTTGTTATGCCGAAGAAAGAAGCCAGCAGCGTTTGGAATGACATGAGCATGAGTACATTATGACAGACAGGGGCGTAGCCATCTTTTCAGAGGTGAGGGGGACAGAAATGTCGTAATACCATTTTTTTTTTTTTTTGGACCAATATAATTTATCGTATCCCTTGTTTTAATTGGGCAAGATATCAAATACACTGCTGAACAATAACCACTAATTAATATCTATAATATTAATCTCCTATTTTTTATGCCAATTTTATGATTGGCCTATATACTACAAACACTTGTACATTAAGACTCCATAAATTTTATGCAATGTAAAAATATATATGTATTCTGATGTAAACCATTCTGTTCTCTATGTGAAGATATAGTAAAGTGTAATTTATTCCTGTGATCAAAGCTGAATTTATCATCATTACTCCAGTCTTCAGGGTCACATGATCCTTCACTAATCATTCTCATATGAGGATCTGATGATCAACACACATTTATGATTATTATCAGTTGTGCTGATCATGGTGCTGCTTAATTTTTGTGGAAACCATCTAAACATTTGTTAAAAAGGTCTGTTAAAGGGGGGGTGAAAGACTCCGTTTCAGTCAATCTCATGTCAATCTTGAGTACCTATAGAGTAGTATTGCATCCTTCATATCTCCGAAAAGTCTTTAATTTTATTATATTTATAAAAGAAATATGGGCTGTACCGAGTCTTTCCGAAAAAAAATGAGTGCCTGGAGGTGTATCGTGTGGGCGGAGCTAAAGAATGACAAGCGCGCAAAGCGGTGACGTCCTCAAGCGTGGAGAAACTCATGGCTATCGAGCTCAGCTAATAGATATATGATCCAGAATCAAATTCGGAGGCTGAAATAAATTGAACAGGAGAAACAGCAACAGCAGAACGTCCATCTCTGTGGTATGTACTGTATTTAGTGGCCTGTCAACATTTGTGTGTCTTTACTCGCAGTTTATGAGGACATGATTCGGTTTATGGACTATTGTATGCGACTAAACCTTAGCAGTAGCCAGCAAAACGGTTTTGCACGTCAGACTAGTGTAACGTTATACATAGAACAACAATAGAGTCCGTTAGCGCATTTGAATGACGAAGCACGCGATCGTGTCGTGTACTGATGTTAACTCTCCGAAACTTGTGAGAAACCGGTCACGGTTAGATGAGCCTGTCACGATTTCCGTCAGAGTTATTTGCGCCTGTCACTCCACCGGTCACGGTTAGATGAGCCTGTCACACTTTCCGTCTTGTAACTTGAAAATAATGCTTTATGTATGTTTCTGTCAATGGATACGCATGCTGGCTTCTCAGTGATGCACTACAACAGTGATAATAAAAGAAAAACGGGCAAAACGGTCTCTCTTTTTATGTTCAATGTATGCGAGTGCTGCCGTATGTCCATGCCTTATGTTTTGTTTTGTATTTGTTGCACGGGGGCGTGCAATTTTAAATGAGGAGATGTACAACGAGTACCGAACAAACTGGGAACTTTTACTCGACAATGTGCAGCCGTATTCACTTGTTACATACAACTGGTACCAAGCCCATCACCCAAAGCAACCTGTTGTCGTGCTGTAACGTAGTGTCATAAATATTCAGTTTACGTGAATATTACATCCCCTTTCTTTAAAAAAATTATACAAATGAAAAACACCATTAAGTGAAGTTAGGTAAAGGCAGTATATATACTGTGACGGGGTGAAGAAGCACATGACACAGGATGGCAGGTGAATCCCCGAAGGGTGGATTTTTATTAGTGGGTTTGACAATGAAAGTGAAAGTGCGGCGTGAAGAGTGCTCTGTGCTCGGTGTGCCTCTCTCTCTCTCCCTTTTGGGTGCTTGCGGTGATGTGGGTCCGTGCTCCTTCTCCCGTGGTGGGGCTGGCCGTCACACGCTGCTCTCTGGGGGAATAAACGGAGACAACAGTTAGCCGAGTCTTCTGGAGACATCTCTCACCTCTCTGGTCGTTTGGAGGGCTTATGAAGCTGCTGGCTGATGGGGCGCAGGTGTGGCGGCTCAGTCCGTGATGAACGTGCACAGGTGTGACGGCTTTGTTTCCAGGGCAATGCTGATGAGCGCTCGGGACACTTGTCACCCCCCCACCCCCCGAGGGTTGATATGTAGCGGGCCCTCCCCAGGCGGTACAGCAGCTCATCTACTCGGGCATTGGGTATCCGTCGAACTCAGAGACTTCATTTAGGCGGCGGAAGTCATTACAGAAGCGGAAGGTGCCGTTGGGCTTTGGGACCATCACGATCGGGCTGGACCACGGGCTGCGGGATAGTTTGATGACCCCTAACTTCAGCATCTCCTGTACCTCCGCCTCGATGGCGTGTCGCCGAGCCTCTGGAACCCGGTAAGGCCGCTACCGAACGACGACTCCTGGTGGTGTTCGGACATCATGCTCTAGGACGTGGGTTCGCCCGGGCAGAGGGGAGAATACTGCAGAAAACTGACTGACCAGGTGCTGCAGCTCCGACTTTTGGGCCGCCGACAGCTGAGGATCCATGTCGACCACCACGGGTGGGGGATCCCAAACGCGGAGAGTTGGGGCCCGGTCCTGACCCAGCGTTTCAGGAGGTTCACATGATATAATTGGTCGGCCTTCCTCTTCTCGGGTTGCCGGATCCGGTAGGTAACTGGACCGACCCTCTCTTTGACTGTAAACGGGCCCTGCCAAGTGGACAGAAACTTGCAGGCGGCCGTGGGGACCAGGACCAACCCGTGATCCCCGCTCTGGAATTCCCGGGGCTGGGCGGCCCGGTCGAAGTGCCTCTGTTGGGCCTGCTGAAAAAGGCTGATAATGATAATAATCATAAATGTGTGTTGATCATCAGATCCTCATATGAGAATGATTAGTGAAGGATCATGTGACACTGAAGACTGGAGTAATGATGATAAATTCAGCTTTGATCACAGGAATAAATTACACTTTACTATATCTTCACATAGAGAACAGAATGGTTTACATCAGAATATATATATTTTTTTACATTGCATAAAATCTATAAAGTCTGAACGCACAAGTGTTTGTAGTATATAAGCCAATCATAAAATTGGCATAAAAAATAGGAGAATAATATTATAGATATTAATTAGTGGTTATTGTTCAGCAGTATATTTGATATCTTGCCCAATTAAAAGCAAGAGATGCGATAAATTATATTGGTCCAAAAAAACAAAACAAAAATGGTATTACGACATTTTTGTCCCCCTCACTTCTGAAAAGATGGCTACGCCCTTGTTCCAAAGCACTCAATAGCAGGTTTTCATCAAGGATTTCTCGATACATTGCTGCATCTTTCTCTCAATCCTGACTAGTCTTCCTGTTCCTGCTGCTGAAAACCATCCCCACCTCATGATGCTGCCACCACCATGATTCACTGTAACTATGGTATTGGCCAGAAAATTAGCAATGCCTGGTTTCCTCCAGACTCAAGTTTTTTTTGGGCAAACTCCAAGCAGGCTGTCATGTGCCTTTTACTAATGAGTGGCTTCACTCTGGCGTCTGGCCACTCTACCATACAGGACTGATTGGTGGAGTGCTGCAGAGTTGGATGTTATTCTTCTGGAAGGTTCTGCTCTGTCCACAGGGAAACGCTGGAGCTCTATCAGAGTGACCATGGGGTTCTTGGTCACCTCCTTTACTAAGGCCCTTCTCCCCCAATCGCTCAGTTTGGCCGAGCAGCCAGCTTTAGGGGGAGTCCTGGTGGTTCCAAACTTCTTCATTTACAGATGACGGAGACCACTTTGCACATTGGGACCTTCAATGCTGCAGAAATGTTTCTGTACTCTTCCCCAGATCTGTGCCTTGATACAATGCTTCAATACATTTGGGCTTCATGGCTGGGTTTGTGCTCTGACATGCACTGTTAAAGCTTGGAACATACTCTGCAAGAACATAGAAATTTGTTTGTTTTCTCGAGGTGGCAGGAACAAGAACAAAGTTCGTTATGGCCAGTACATTCTATACTTCATGAGAAAAGCAGGTGCCGATCATCTGCGTTTCTCTGCATTAACCACACCCACTTTAAATGTATGACCAATCACACTGTTCTCAGACACCCGCAAGAAAAAAGTTCTGCTCAGGCGATGTGTCGAGAACAAGCTTATTCTAATGACGTCATTTTGTTCTCGCAGCCCTGGGAGCGAGAACGTTTTTCACTGTTCTTGCGGAGTATGTTGCAGCCTTAAGTGTGGGACATTATATAGACAGGTGTGTGTCTTTCCAAATCATGTCCAATCAACTGAGTTTACCACAGGTGGACAATCAAGCTGTAGAAACATCTCAAGGAGGATCAGTGGAAACAGAATGCACCTACGCTTGAGTGTCATGAAAAAGCAGATTTAAATTTTTTTTTTTTTTTTTAATAATTTGCAAAGATTTCAAACAAACTTCTTTCACATTGTCATCATATAGGGTATTGTTTGTAGAATTTTGAGAAAAATAATTAATTTAATCAATTTTGGAAAAAGTGAAATGCTGTAGGTGATGAGTATCATAGGTTGATGAAGATAGTAGTTTGGGCAAGGCAGTTGCCCTGTGCTTTCCCATTCCAGATTATTGTGTTATTGCATGCTGTCTGTTCTGATAAAAAATATTTTATTCTTTCTTATCAGGAACTTCAGCCTTTAATATCTTTCTCAGAATCTTTTGAAAGTTTGCACCCAAATAATTGCTTGAAAGATCCATGTCTAGCATCAGAGAAACAATCAGGCCAAAATTATGGTCTTTTCTTAGGAGATTTGAACAAAGTGGTATGCCAGTCTCTTATGGTATGAGATATCTAAATCACATTGCTTGTCATTACATAATGATCTTCAAACATCAGCAAATTTGATACAACATCACAGGGATTATTTCCCCATGTGAAAAAAATCTATCAACATCTGTGACAAGAGCAACATTAAAGGAAAATAAATGGAGAACTGGCTGGAGTCTGCATGTCAGAGACCTCAGTGGTGGTGGCTGTGTCTAGCTGGATTAAGCAGAAAGTATCTGATTTTAGCTGGTCTCCCAGCCTGGCTTAGCTGGTATTAGCTGGTCAAGGTGGTCTCCCAACCTGGTTTTAGATGGTCTCCCAGCATGGCTTAGCTGGTGTTCAGCTGGTTTTAGCTGGTCCCCAGCCTAGTTTTGCAGACGTGCCAACATGTACGCATTTTCCGTACTCAGCACGCATTTTGACCCTTAAGTATGCTTGTACGATTCGCCGCTCTCTAGGTATGCATTTTGTTGCATTTCGCATTTTGCCGGTTTCAGTGCAATGACGTTGTTTCTGCCGCTGAGCCACAGTGTGTAATGCTTTCGGCCAATCAGAGCGCTTCATTGTAACCCTCCGCCTGCCCATCTGCCCTTCCTAGCCAAATGATTTGTGCCCGCGCCGTGCATCTTCATTGCCACAAGCCAGGCTGGCTAGATAACTGCAGGTTTGCATGCCACGATTGAACCGCCTCGTAGAGATGCGCAGTTGGCGTTTACAGCCACGGATTGGCCGACGACGTGACGGACAATTATATTTTAATTAAATTCGGGCGGGTGGCGGTCAAACCAATCACATGAAAAATATATAAACATTGTTAAATACTGTTAAAGCGCCTGGTATCAGCTTTTTTTATTAATGTTTTTACTCTACCGTTTGTTTAGTTATATTTGTTTAGTTAAATTAAATTCATTTAAATATATTCATTTAAATTCATACTTAATTTGATTAAATATTAAATTAAATTTACATTGTTAATTAGTAACAATATTTATAAAATAGTACAATTTTATGTCAAATTGAAATAAAAGAAAATCTACTTTTTTCAGTTTTATTTATAGTGAAAATATGAAATGTGCCATTGGAAGATTGCTGCCATCTACTGGAAAACAAACACTTTTGCTAGTGATAGTGAATAGTTTGTGCATGAATGCTAGATGTAATTATGTCTTGCTATTTGTGTTTAGGCTGTCTTTGGTTCTATTCACTATCATCAGCCTTTTTTAATAATAATGGCCCTCATTTATCAAAAGTGCGTACACCAAATTTCCAGCGTACACCTTGCGTACACCCAAAACCACGTGACTTTGAGATTTATCAATATGGACCAGAGTCCTGCACGGGTCCATTTTTGGAGACCCGCCCCCGCCCGTACCCGCAAGGTTTAGCACCAGATCCGACCCGTGACCCGTGAAAATATCAAAATTAAATCCGCACCCGCCCAGACCCGTTAATATTTGGCCCGTTACCCGACCCGTGCCCGCGATAAATCACACGCTAAAACATTAAAATTAAAACATGCTTTATCCTGCACCTCTCTCAACATCAACAGCGTCATGAATGGGCTAGTGAAACAGGCAAAAGTGCCTTTAAAGACTCATTGTCAACAATTTCATATAGCTACTCACCAACTTTACTTTTACTTCATCCATTGCTACTCCTGCAACGCTCGCTCCATCTGCGCTACGAGAGGCATCAACAAAAGTTTCAATGTCGCTGTGGTTGTGACGTGATGGGTCAAATGGCATATCGTTGTTGCGTGTTTGTGTGTAATGGTAATTCGGACATAGAAATTGTAATAGCCTACAATGTGTTCGATGGGGGATGAAGGAGGCGGGAACCGGCGAACATTTAAAAGACTTTAACCAAACAAAACGAAAGTAACGTGGGCAGCCCTCATGGACATCTGCCAAGCGCACACACATAAAACGTAAACACAACTGAACGTCAAATCCAGGTCTGGTGATCTCTCGTCCTTATATGCTTCCGAGCTCCCTCAGAGGACTCGAGACCGGTGTGGCTCGCAGGTGACGCTCATTCACAATCACGCGCCGGTCTCGCTGGCTTACTCTCGCTCGCTCTCTCGTTCACTTTGCCACAGAAATATTGCACATATTTTTCATCCGGCCATCCGCGCTACTACCCGCCCGCACAGAGTTAATTATCCGCCCGCATCCCCGCCCGTTAATTTTATAAATGTCACAATCCACCCGTTTTAGCCACTTTTATGCGGGTACCCGCGGATACCCGCGGGTACCCGACCCGTTGCAGGACTCTGATATGGACATTGGCGTACGGCACGCTCAAATCCTACGCCAGCTCAGGAGGTGGTGTACGCACGTTTTGAGTTAGTGCGAAATGCGCAGAAAAACAATTCCTAACACCACAAAACGAACTGACAAGACCCACTGTTAAAAACCACAACAACAACATTCAGTGTTTATTTTTGTGCAACATGAACTTCAATGTTTAATTTGTGTGACTTTACCAAAGCGTTTGATTTGTAGGCATATGTATTCCTCCAGTCGCGAGCCTGTGCGCTTTATCTGACGTTTCGGCCCCACGCCTGGCCCGGCAGCTGCACGCGGACTGGGACTAAAATAATTCAGACTGACAAAATAATAAAAATGACCTTCTTCTTTTAAATAATAAAATCAATAAAAACGACATTCTTCTTCTAAATAACAAGTGTCATTAAGAATAAAAATCATAATAATAATAATAAGAATCTTACGAATTGTCATGCAATTATTAATGTGAATGAATGGTACTCCACATCACATCATCATCACTATTTTATACATGTGCCGTGATACGAAATTAAATGCTAATTGTTTCAAAACGTGCTGTAAAATAATGCATTGTGATGGTAATTTCTCATCCAAACAGCTTTAAACTGCTGGAGTGCGCTTCTCAACCCCCACACTATTAACAGTACTCGTAATCGTAAAGTACTCGTAAAGTACTCGTTTGGGTCCATATTGTGTTTTTGTAGGTGCCTTTAATCCCACTCTTTAAACTCCCAAATAAAACAATTTCTGTTTTTTTTTTTTCATTTCCTTGGCGATGGTCTCGATGGGTGCATCTCAATCATCTCACTAGTTCAGTAGTCAGGGCACTGATCAGGGAGTCAGCCCATTGACTTATGTCCTAATCAGTGCCCTGACTAGTGGACTAGTGAGATGATTGAGCACGCCCGATCTCCACGTCGGAGAAGTTTTGCTTCTTTGCCGTCTTCTGTTTGTCCATGGCGTAAAATGAGGGCGTGGGGGAGGTGGAGACTTGAATATATAGGGGCGTGTTATTCTAATGACGATCGTTTTCAGCCACGGCATTTATCAAGGGCAAGTATTGCGTACACCTGGATTGCAGAGGTACGCACAGCTTCATTAATCAGGCGATGAGAGGAGTGTAAGCATAATCTTACGCCAACAACACCAGTTTCTACGCAAAATTGATAAATGAGGGCCATTATGAACATAATGATGTGCTTGAAATGGGCTGTGATGCAAGGTTTGTTTTCATTTCAATGCTGGGAGTGATTGTGATAATTGTAAAACATTTATGCATTTAAATTAATTTAATTTAACTCAACTAAACAACTGTAGAGTAAAAACATTATTTAAAAACCTAGATCCTAGGTAGATCCTTCTTCAGATGGTCTACTTGTATTTGGTTATGGAGTGGGTTAAAAAGGATAACTATAATGTATGGCGGAATATCACTTTTGAGAGTACTTCGACTCAGCGCAAGTAAAAAGTCACGCCTGAAAAATCCTCCCTCACATCTCCCCCTCCCTCTCTTATTTCCTTCAATAGGGGGGAGGGGAAGATGTGAGGGAGGATTTTTCAGCCGGGACTTTTTACTGAGTCGAAGTACTCTCAAAAGTGCTATTCCGCCATACATTATAGTTATCCATTTTAACCCGCTAAGAAAAACGCCACGTTTTATTTTGTTTCACCATACTTGGTTGTTCCGTGTAACTGTATTTAACAGTGTATCCGTGTAACTGTATCCGTGTAACTGTATTTAAATGAGGAAAACGTGGAGGTGTTTGGTCACTTCTAACTTGATCTCTGTTTGGTACCTAATGAATGAACTGGGCTTAATGGGCTAAGCTAAATGCTATCAGAATGTCGCCGCGCGTCAGAGCGATTAAGTGCACACACTTGAGACGAGAGAGGTATGTATAAACTCGTCTTAGTTAAGGGAATAACATAGTTTAATATGAAAACGCGGTGGAGTATACCTTTAACATTGTTAATCATTAACTGATATTTCAAAGTGTTTTTCCTGTTTTATGAGATAAATGTTGTATTTCCCAGCTTTTGTGATATCATTAAAATACCATTTTTCCTGACAGATAAAAATAGAACATGATGGAAAATGTACAACTCATTCAGTCAAACTGACAGATAAGGATTATTTGTAGCAGTCTTGTTATATGAAATTATTTGTCATCCTTCACTCACCCTCAAGTTGTTTCAAACCTGTATGAATTTCTTTCTTTAGCTGAACACAAGGGAAGATTTTATAAGGAATCTCAGTAACCAAATAGTTAACTGGAGCCATTGACTTCCATAGTAGGAAAAAAAAAAATACTATGGAAGTCAATGGTTCCATTTAACTGTTTGGTTACTGACATTCTTTAAAATATCTTCCCTTGTGTTCAGCTGAAGAAAGAAATTCATGCAGGTTTGAAACAACTTGAGGGTGAGTGAAGGATGACAGAATTTTCATTTTAAAGTCAACTATCCCTTTAAGTGGAAGTTCCCCAAACCGGTAGTGCCACTCTAATTTAGAATGCAATTGGCTCATTTGGGAAAAAGGTGGATACTGGAAGCTACCACAGCACTGAGGTATTAGTGGAAATACAAAGTCTAATTATACTTTTAAGTACATTTTGAATGATTGAGAGACTGTTTTGTCAAGTAGCCTATCCCTTTAATTGTAAGTATATTTCTGAGAAGTAACCTACATAAAGTAGCCTATATTTCTGAAAAGTATGCTACATAAAAAGTAGACTGAAAATATTTATTTTTTGTTTAAAAGAAGTATACTAATAATACTAATGATAATAAGTATACTATAAACTTTTTTTTCAGGGTGCTGATCAGTAAATCCGATTTAAAGGGAACTGTTGACTGCAGCTGCCGGATTTATGTTTTATTTGGCTCTCAGTCAAAAACACTCTGTCAGGGAAAGTGGCCGTTCAGATCAGGGAATCAATTATAGGGCTGTAAATTCCTAAAGGGCCTTAGGGTGCCATTGAAAAGGATTTTTTGACTTCTGAATTACTTTAGGAGGGTAAAGCTGCAGGTGCAATATAAAAGGGCACCAGGTGAGAGAGAGATATTGGAATCTGATAAATGGGAAATGTTTTGTTTTTGTTTGTCACTTTTGTAAGAGTGTAACTGATGAACAAGATTGTCCTCTTGGCCAGACAGTTCTGCAATGTCAGATTAACAGGCCATTTATAAGGCCGATTTCCCGCCTGGCTCATTTTCCATTTCATTTTAGGTCTCGGCCCAATTAAAAGCGAAATCTGGCACAGTTTGGTTAAGATTTGGTTAAGAAAGTAATTTGAACCAATGAACCAAGCGGAATCCATAACGGTAAAATGTCCACAGATCTAAAAACCAGACTACAGGCCAGATGCATCATTAGCTTACTTCCTGGGAATATGCACTTTATAAAATCAGCTTTTAAAAAAATATTTAAGTCCATTAGGAAATAGAATTTAACTAAAAAAAATGTTCCAATAAAAATTAAGAAGATTGTG
Organism: Pseudorasbora parva; assembly: GCF_024679245.1. Classification (NCBI taxonomy): domain Eukaryota; kingdom Metazoa; phylum Chordata; class Actinopteri; order Cypriniformes; family Gobionidae; genus Pseudorasbora; species Pseudorasbora parva. The sequence goes on from NC_090172.1 coordinate 39,132,681, forward strand.
TGGCCTAATAGTGAGTGTCACGCTTCATTTGCGTCAGTGCTTGAAAGGTTATAGTAAACACCACCGAGCAAACAACGCCCTCTTGGGGTTGCTGAAAGAAGTAAGCAATTCAAATGTGAAGAACATCAGTGACATCTACAGTGCAGTGGTTTAAATTACATATTGATTACTATTATTAATATACAAATTACGTGGTATTATAAATTATTTCTTTCATAGGACCTTCACTGTGTGGTATAATTTAGTGAATATTGTAAGCAAGGCAATCACACATTTCATTAACAGTGAAGCTGCACAAGTTTCATGTCATTGGACAAAAGCCCTGAAGCAACATATCATGTTCAGCAGCTCTTTATAACTAGGCTACTGGAACAAGAGTGGTAGCAACAGCTAACAGTGCTGAGATGAAAGAAGAAACAAAAAACCTGCAGATGAACCCAGTTCATTACCTGCAAAATACTCTTCATTATTTTTGAAGTCATATACAGATCTGGATATAGATTAGCACATTATAGAGGCTGAGAGTTCACACTGGGACTGTATGGCTGATAATAGAACAAATATAAAGGGTCTTGGATGTATTTTAATTTTGTACTAAAAGTCAACTTGACCCATTCTGACTCTTCATGTAATTACATGCATAGCTGTGCAAAAATTATGCCAATAAGACATTTAACTTGTTTAAACTGCAGGCACATTTTAGTTTCTCTTACATCCCTGGAGGATGCAACGCCCCTGGCAGAATGGGCCCTAATTCCTAGAGGTAAAGCTTGACCGCGTGTCTCATAGGGTAATGGCATCCCTTACCCGATGTGACATTGTTTGCCACCCCTAGTTGTGGCCCCCATAGCAAATAAAAACTTACGCTGGCTTACACCACTGGCTTGTGCGTGTAAGTCTTTTAGTTGGTCCCCCTCAAGGGCCAAACAAAGCTCAGGGCGGGGATAAAATATAGTTCCCTGCACCTGAGACAAAAGGTCCTTCCTTCCTGGTCAGAATCACCCGGGCAAGGGCTACTATCTCTGAAAACCAAACTCTGGTTAGCCAACCATACTCAATAAGAGGAAAGATGGACCTTGGCCTGGCCTATATATACCACCAACCAGCCAGGGATACAGGGCGGGGAGTACTCTGGGTTCGGGCCAAATTCCAGTATTCCTCTACTCGCACAGCCCAGGTATGCATACTCTTTACTCTGTCTTATTAGTTGTAAGTATGAACGTAAGATAAATAAATGCATGTTCACATTTAATCAGCTTTACAGTGATAATAGGAAATTAATTTTGCTTTAGAAAAAAAGCTAAAGGACAATTTTGATTGATTCATTTCTGTTGTAAAAACTGATTAGTTATTTAATTTGGCGGCACATAAACAACACAATCCTCAACTAAAACAGAATGCATTCAGGACACCCATCCGTACGGCAACAGCCACTGGTGGACTGAGAATGCAAACCATGAAATAGCTTTTGAAATAGTTTTGAGACTATACCACCTGTATACCACCACCATCCCTGCGCAAACACCCAAAAAAGGCAAATCTGTTAAAATGGCATTACATGTTTAGCCTATAGGCAAACACGCTTGAATACGTATGTGTGCATATATGTTTTTATTTGTACAGAGGGTAAGGGAAGTGAAGGAAGCTTTCACAGGGGAGAGTCTAGTTGACACAGTCTCTGCCAACACTTCAGAGCTGCATTGTGGTCATGTCTAGGCTCAGGTCCACAATCTGATTTGGATCCGGCAGACGGCAGTAAACCTTGTGATAAACAGAGAGACATTAGTGTAGATGCCATTCTTTTTATGATGTAACAAGTATATCAGGTTTATGGGAATTAATACAGCCTAACAATCATTTAACTGATTTAAATAATATAAATTGATAATGTTCTATGTGTATACCAGGTTAAAGAGATGTTTTTATTCTAAACTGATTGAGTGTGCCTGCTTCCCGAACAATGCTAGGGAGACTGTTCCAAAGTTTAGGTGCTAAATAGGAAAAGGATGGACTGCCAGCAGTTGATTTTGATATTCTAGGTATTATCAACTGGCCAGAATTTTGAGACTGCAATAGATGTGATGGGGTATAATGCGTTAAGAGCTTTTCAAGTACTGGCAAGCCAAGCCATTTAGCTGTAATAATCTAGATTTAATTAAATATTTATACAATGTTTAATAGAAAGCCAGTACAGTGTTGACAGAACCGGGCTAATATGGTCATACTTCCTGGTTCTATTAAGAACTCGAGCTGTTGCGTTTTGGACCAGCTGCAGTTTATTTATTAAGCAAGAAGGGCAACCACCAAGTAGAGCATTACAATAATCTACCATTGAGGTCATGAACGCATGAACTAACTGTTCAGCATTTTGCATTGAATTCTTTAGTCTAGAATTAAAATAACCATGAAGTTTGAACAACACACACAATGTCTTTGCACCTCACCTATGATTTCAATTAACAAAACAAGAGGTGTCAATAAATTGGAAAACAAAATTACTTGCATTACTAATTTGAAAAAGTACATTTAAAAGTAATGCTTTACTTTACTAGTTGCTTGCAAAAGGTAATCTTATTACGTACACTCGCGTTACTTGTAATACGTTACCCCTGACCTTTTGTGCTTCTCCCTAAAAGGAATAAATCTGAGTGTCTGACTGTATCTACACCGGGCACAACAGTTGTCGCGTTGTGTAGCCGCGCTGCAACAGCTTGATGCTGTAAACACTGAACGTGACAAAGCAACTGTTGCAAATCCATTTGTTCTTCTGGTCAGAAGTTGCGGGAGCACTTATCAGAAATAGAATGGGGCATCAGATTACTGTTGGGAATGTGTCACCTCGCATTTAGTGTAGTTGCATCTTCTTTTGTCGCGTCATCTTAGTGAAAAAGTATGCTTACTCCGTCTGTAAGCAACAGTGACAACAAAGATGGCAATATTCAAAATTCTTGTCTTTGTGGGGACATTTTTTGGTCCCCATGAAGAAAACATCTTATCAAACTAAATTATGTTTTTTGAAAATATAAAAGTGTAGAAAATGTTCTGTTATTGTTTAGAGTTTTTTGTATAATACAATACAATTTGTACAGTATAAATCATTATGTCTGTGGAAAGTCATAAAACACGGAATCCCAGCATGTGTGTGTGTGGCAATTTTCTTGGACGTTAATTTTAGTGGTAACTTAATGCGTAATGTTTTTAATCAACAAAAATGAAATGTTTAGCTGCAGTATAGTTTTGATAAAATATTGGTTACAGATTACGATTATTAATTTTTTCCTGTTTGTGTGTATATAGAAGTTCCTTTCTTTCAACTGATGAAACTTGGCATCACTGGAATAGATATAGATTTTTTAATATTTTAAATTATAATAATATTTTGATAATATTACTTTTACTATTTAGGATTGTTGCCTAGCAACGAGAGGGAGAGGACGCTGGCGTTGTCTGTTCGCCGCTTCTCCACTCAAAATCAAGTTAATTGTACTGATTATTTTTCAGTTTTATTTTATTTTATTATGACCGTGACTATTCTTACAGTCAGAGCTAGAATTGGGACTGTTGTTGATTGCTGGCGGCCACTGAGAGGACGATGTTCGCCGTTCATCATTTTTTATTTACTAAATCTACTGTTTTTGTTTGAATTGTTACGGTATTCTAGTTTAAAGAAAATTAAATGTTACTTACTGCAACTGCTCTCTATTCTGGGTGTCGGCTGCTTACTGGTGTTCTCCATCAAGCTTAAGTTACATGGTGTGTTCCTCCGCACAGCCTTCCAACTGTCTCGCTGCAGTTTGGCCTCGGACCGGACCTGGTGCATAGCAATAATTGCTTTCTGTGCCGGTTGATCATCTTTGTTCCGCTGTTGATTAGCACATTTAGACAGTTGACTCACTGGTGTCACTTGTTGCCAGAGGGAAACTATTACTGCTGTTGGCCTAGCTCAACTTGACTGGTAAGCTTGTACTGTCTGAAATTGCCAGTTGATTAGCAGGCTACTGCTGAGTCTCAACTGCATCACTGCTTCATCTTGCATTACAACCATAAAACAACTTGGACTTCTGCACCGACCCCGGTATATCCACAGAAGTGCCCAAAAAAACTTTGATTATGCCCTGCGTGGGACCGCGACGATCCCCATCATCTGGCCTTCAGCTGCGCGTCGCATCCAGGCACTCTGTACGTCATCAGGACACTGCCGCATTGAGTAAATGTAGCAACAGAGCCTCTAGCGCTGGGAGTAATGTAAAACATGGAGCAGACAACAGTGTACTGCGGAGCTTACAGAGACTTCCACCTTCAGATCTGTCTCCTGCCACTATGGATTTATTCAACACAATCCCTCACCAATAAATCCTTGCTCATCTATGACCATATTTTGGATAAAGGACTGGACTTCATGTGCCTAGTGGAAACTTGGCACAAAACAGGAGATCACTCAGTGCTCAACGAAGCCTGCCCCCAGGGCTATGGCTACATGGAAAAAGCCTGTAGCTCCAGTCGTGGGGGTGATTTGGTTGTCATTCATTGGGATGAACTGAAACTTTTTCTCCAGCCACTGCCTGATCTTACCTTGAATGTTTAGCCTTCAAATGTAAACCCCGATACTCCATGACAGTTCTTCTCATATACCGTCCCCCCAAACCAAACTGCTCATTTATCCCTGAAATTCATGATCTTCTCATATCAGTGTGTTCCATGTCAACCAGACTTGTTATTCTTGGTGTTTTTAATATCCATATTGACAAACCCTCCTGTCATCTTGCAAATGAGTTCCTGAGTTTGATTGACTGTCTTGGTCTCCAGCAACATGTGAAGGCTCCCACGCACATCAAGGGCCACACCCTAGATTTGGTCATCACCAACGCAGCCCCCATAAACAGCCTGGAGGTAAACGATCTGGGTGTGTCTGACCACAAGTTGGTCTCTATGGCCATTACATTTTCAGCGCCTATTATCAGACCCAAGTGCCAAATATCTTTCCGGAACTTGAAACAAATTGACCCAACCTCCATCACTGTAGACCTTCAACAAAACATCAACTGCCCAGTCTCTGCAACAGTGGACGGACTGGTGGACCACTATACATCTCTGAGCAGTGTTTTTGACCTCCATGCTCCTATCAGGACACGGGTAGTTAACTTTGAACGCTTTGCTCCCTGGTTCACATAGAAACTGGCAAATGAAAACAGTGGGCCTTATCCTGGAACGCCGCTGTAAACAGTCTGGTCTAACTGTTCACAAGCTTGCCTTCTTTGACCATCAAAAAGCTTATTTTACGTCCTTGAAGGGTGTGCGCTCTCAATTCTAAGCAGCTTTTTTCCACAGTAAACTATCTCCTGAAGCCGAAGTCGTCATCATCCATTGAAACCACAGTGGAGCGATGCAACAGCTTTATTGACTTTTTTAGATCTAAAGTCAATAACATTCGCTCTTCAATATCTGGCTCTTCCTTCCTGTCTCCACCGTCCTCCAACCACTCGCCCAGGAGATTGGCATCCCTTGCACGCTTTACTGAGGTTCAGCAGAGCCACGTTGAGGAAACCATCACAAAAATTAAGTCGTCCACCTGTAACATGGATCCCATTCCGACTATAGTGCTCAAGTCGTTTATTCCCTTTGTCAGCCCAATCATCACCCAGTTCGTTAATCTCTCTCTTAAAACTGGTCATGTCCCTCTTGCCCTTAAAACTGCTGTCATCCGTCCTATACTTAAGAAACCAACCCTAGACCCGGAGGTCCTTGCTAATTATAGGCCGATCTCCAACCTTACCTTCCTGTCAAAGGTTCTAGAGTAGGAAGCTGCCTCTCAGCTCCACAGCCATCTAAAAAAATATATATATATATTGTCAAAAGATATTTCAATCAGGCTTTCGCTCGGCCCAAAGCACCGAAAACTCCTCTGCTTAGGGTGACAAATGACCTTCTAAGGACAGCTGATTCAGGATCACCATCACTGCTCATTCTCCTTCACCGATCAGCGGCATTTGACACCGGGGACCATACCATCCTCCTGGACCTCCTCCACAATACAGTTGGACTCTCTGGAGCAGCACTGCAGTGGTTTCAGTCTTACCTTTCTGACAGGACTGGGTGTGTTATATTGGGAGAATGTGAGTCCAGGCTGCTCCCTGTTACATGTGGTGTTCCGCAGGGGTCAGTTCTCGGCCCAATCTTATTCATCCTCTACATGCTTCCCCTGTCATCACCAGACATGCACTATCTTTTCATTGTTATGCTGATGACATGCAACTTTTATCAAAACTGCCCTGAGCCCCTCCACAGCTCTGTCACGTCTCACCACATTTCCTGTTTCATCCCGGATCAACTACAAAATCCTCATGCTCACATGTAAATGCATTACCGGACATGCATCACCATATCTACAGGAACTCATCAGTCTGAAATCCTCCACCTGCACTCATCATCAGGCCACCTGCTTCTTCAAGTCCCCACCACCAGGCTTCGTACCATGGGGGATGGAGCTTTCTGCTCGGCTGCACCGCGGCTTTGGAGCCACCTTCCCAGTGAGCTGAGAGCAGTACAGAGCCTGGACCAGTTTAAAGCTGAACTGAAGAATTTTCTGTTCAGAAAGGCTTTTATGTGTTGATTGTTTGGAATTTTCTTTATTTTTACTTTTTATTCATTTTTGTTATTTATTCCCTTTTTCTTTTGTTGCACTCTGAGATTCTTTGGAATGAAAAGTGCGTTATAAATTAAATCTATTATTATTATTATTATTATTATTATTATTATTATTATTATTATTATTATTTGATCAAATAAATGCAGTCTTGGTGAGCATAAGACTTTTTTTTTTAAACAAAATGTGAAAGATAGCTTATCATTATAATGCAGTTATAAGTGTTTAAGACTTTTTCAGTTACACCTTATAGTCCCTTTAAACTAAAAAAATCTAATTGCATTTGGCATCTTGCTTTAGGCAGGGCTACAAAACGACCTGACCTTTAAATGGAAAAAATAGAAAGGCGTAATTGCAGGCTATTCCAACGGTCCCACATCTTTTGTGGTTTTGTTGCATGCAGTTCCTTGAAAGGAAATGTTTAAACGGACAGACACCAAAACCCATATGTCCTAACTATCACTGAAAGATGAGAATCTTGCAAAAAAACACATTACAAAGTTCCAGATTCTTGCTTGCACATATCCTGACAATGCCTAAAAAAATTGTACATATTAGTGCTTCTCCAGTATATTTATCTGGTCTAGGTCAAAACTATTATTCTGTAAATCTGATGGAGCTGTTAACGATTAACTTGTTGGAACAGGCTGCTGTTTGTACACTGTCTTGCCACAGGTTTTTTTCCATTTCCTTTTGACATGCAGACAAAATCCATGAAAGGTTTTCTCATGTAAAACAGAAAACTGAGAGAGTTTAGCATATAAATGGTATAATGTTTTACTTGAAGCTGTTTATATACAAAGGCTGTAATGGGTCTGGATTTTAACAAGAGTTATTTTCCTCATCAAGATTGTGATTCACATATTATTAAACTGGGAAACATGAGTGAGCGCAAGATCATAGGGATAGTGTGAGACAGGCCAAAGTGTCAGAGCCTCTTTATTTGCCTGAACAGGAGGAGGGACTGGGTGAAGAAGGTGGGGACTATGCTAATGGTTTGAGAGGAAGTGAGGGAAGACTAGAGGAATGTGTTGGAGATTTCAGGGAGAGTTCAGCTGGCCGGGAACGTGCTATCTGCCAAAAGAAGAGAAAGAGAGGGACAGATAGCCACACTGAACGGATGAAAACATGCCCCATTTCACTGTGGTTCCAGTGCAGGATAACTCGCCGTCCAACTATGACAGTCTGGAAGGAATAAACTGGGTGGATTATAGAGACACAGGACAGGGAGGATACCCTGGACATGGAGACACAGTTAGCTCAGATGGTAAGTTTTCTTCTCGTGTATCACTTTGTGAAAAACATCCCTCCAAGTATAAAACTTTAGTTTAACTACAGCAGGAGCTAAGACTGAAATTTTATTTAGTTTAAAAGTTAGGTTTAACCTTAATATTCATGATAAACATCCTGAAACCATCAGCTATTTAGTTATTATGACAATTTTTCACTAACTTCATAGGACCCACTGACTATTTACATCTTAGTTGTTGGGAAGTTCTGAGGGAACTTTATCATGTTGGTAAAGTTTATAACTTCTTTATAAAATGACGTATATGTGATTTAAGGGGAGGGTTAACTCAAGCTGAGACTCTCGGCACAGTGCTGTCATGCCAGACACAACTGTGGTGACAAAGAAAAACAATCAAGAGCCAAAGCAGAGGTGGGACCGGGGGTTTGCAATAATGGGACAGGCCTCAAGTATTCATTGACACAAAAGATGGAGCCTTCTCTTTGTGCCAAGACAGCAGCTGAGGGTTTAACTGGCATTTATTTCCTCCATATTTTCCATTTTGTCCTCTAGCGCATTTTTAAAGAAAGAAACAAATAGAGAGATGTGCAGCCCATGATTTAGAGACAGAAGCATCTGTTTACTTCTTCAGCTGTAACTGGCATATTGATAGACCACTGTGGAGACTTTTGTGTGTCAGGGTAAAAGGGCTCAAATTTTGGATATATAGTAAAGTGAGGCTTTTGTAAATGTAATATGTACAGCATTATACATAAATATAGCCCATGTCCAACTGCATACTAATATTGTACTGTTAGTAAGGTGAAGGGATGATAGTATTGCTCAAGCTTGTTTTAATACTATCTTGTTTTATACTTGAGTATTTAATACTTTAAAAAAAGAAAAAAAGTTAGCTGTGTGTGTGTGTGTGTGTGTGTGTGTGTGTGTGTGTGTGTGTGTGTGTGTGTGTGTGTGTGTGTGTGTGTGTGTGTGTGTGTGTATATATATATATATATAATATTAATTATCTAATTATAAATTACCATTGCAACAGTAGCTAAAAAAAGATATATAGAAGAAATATATATAATCTCATCATATAATCATATTATATATAATCTCAAATGAGCAGCAAAGAATTAGTGGTGTACAATCCAAATGAAAGACACCCTAAAAGAACATTTTATCTTAGAAAAATAGAACAAAGCAAATATACTATATACACAAACTTCATGTCACGCTTTCCCATGATATTTTAAAATCTAACGTTTGATAATCTTGTCACTGGCTCTTTAAATTCGCTCTTGCTCTCTTTCTCTCTATGGAAATGACAGGCTGGAATACTGGCAGTACAATAATCCAATTTCTTAGATGAACGTTAGCTGAAGATGTTTGTCCATGACAGGGCAGGTCTGAATATGTCTGCATGCCTTCTGCGAGTTTGGTTAATTTAGACATTTAGCACCACTTCAGCCTTTTGATCAACTTATGCATGAGAAAAGATGGTAGCATAAAATTGTGGGTGGTCATTGAGGTTGTAGTATCAGATGAGTTTGTATGATTTTTCATGCGTAAACATGTAGGTTGAAGAGTCTTATGTGGCGATTGCACTGATGGGTCATTTTAATTTAAGAGGGGCAGAGCAGAAGGAGGGTATTCACACTGCTAACTTTGTTTTTTAGTGTGTCAGCTCAGCGATGTTAGCAGTACCACACACTGTGGTCATTGTGCTGAAACAGAACTGTAATGAAAAAGCATCAGCTCTCAGTCAAACCCATACACCACGTCATGCCTTACTTCCACGATACTAACAGGAAATGAGATGGAGAGAGAGGAAGACAGAGTCTTTTTTATATATAGAAATAGTGTACAGTCCTGTTCTGTGTGTCCAACAAGCTTTCGGAGATCATTAGCAATATTATCAGCTAAGGAGGGACAACTTTAATCTAAAAGAGAAAATGTTATCCCAGCTGGCTTTGACAAAGTATTTTCTAACATAACTGGTCTTTTTATGAGTGGTATAACACAAATGCGGCTGGTGTGCTCTACTGTACTTCAACTGGCTCCTGATGACCAACCCTTTTTCATAACCTGTAGGAGTTATTTGACACAGAAAAAAGCAACATCATGTTATTTTCGAGTGGGAGCTGCCTGGCAGTTCTTAACACCAAGAATGTCTCTGACTTCTCAAGGTAACAATAGATCCTCTTCCACAAAAAGGGCCTGTATTACTTCTTGTTGAAAGACAGCTGTACCTGACAGTTACATAATGTCTTAAACTGACATATCTCTTACTAATCTCATATACTGAAATTGTTGTTGACTTCATCAAGATCAGGAACGGAGCTATAAAAAAAATATGTATCAAAGTAGACATTGATCCCCTTTGGAGCATACTGAAGTAATCTAAAGCTTGTGTGCTGAAAAGGGATAAAGCTGTCAAAATTTTTATCAATTATCTTATTTAGCAAGAAAGAGGTTAAATTTATCAAAAATGACAGAAAAGGCATTTACACTTAATATGAACTTCAAACAAATGTTGTTCTTTTGAATGTTCTATTAATCAAAGAATCCTGGAAAAAGGTTCCACAACAATATTAAACAGCACAAATGTTTTCAGCATTGATGATAATAATAATAAGCAAGGACCAAATCAAATCCGTACCAATTCAGAATGATTTCTGAAGGGTCATGTGACACTGAAGACTGGCTGGTGCTATCACAGCAATACATTACATTTTAAAATATAATAAAACAGAAAACAGTTAATTTGCATTAATAATATTTTTGTATTTAATGTATTTTTTATCAAGTCTTCTTTCAAAAACATTAAAAGAACTTACCAAATCCAAACCTTTGAAATTGGTTTAGACCAATGTTGTAACATAAGCTGTATGAATGAACCTACAACAACAAAAGTTATATAGAAATTGTCCCCTTTGTCCCTCAAATTGTGCAATAATGCAATCATCTCACATCTACAAAGAGAAATATACATATAATGGAGAACAGTTACACGAAACATGACATGGGTAACATTCAGCTAACTAATAATTTTAGGGAGGTCAAGAACAAATTCATCCTCACAAGATAACAGGTTACTAAAAAGAACAAATTCAGCAATGTAAATAAAAACTAGTAGCAAAAGAAAAAAAGCAATGCAAAAGCCTACTATTTATTATTCATGCCTAGGTGCGTGCTGGGTAAAAAAAAACTTATTTGATTATTTTCAGTGTAGGGCTTGTGCTGGGTTGATATATTAAAGTATATTTTAATATAAAAGCTATATTAATAATGATAATGATGATAAAAATCATTATATAATAATCAAATAATTATTTGCAGGATTCTATTGGCATTATTTACTTTTGTGTGTGTGTGTGTGTGTGTGTGTTTTCATGGTGCTTTTGAGTAAGTATAGTATATATTTTTTGCATTTTGCTAATGTTTTTAGTAACTGGGGCTTCTTCTTCCTCATTAACACACATCAAAGCATTCATACGTTCTGCTCTCCCAGCAGGATTCAATTCCACAGACTTATTCAACTGTACTCCTAATTCAGTCCACCAGTGATGGGATATGGTGTAACAAACTTCTCTTCTTGGGAAAAACACGTAAAACAGGCAGTCCATCATCTATAAAACACTCTTGTAAAAGTTTGGCTGTGTAAATTACATCATCTGTAAACAGTGACAAATCTAATAAAAGTATATATTATTATTATTAATTATTATTATGTATGGAATTATGCAATCTGCTCTAGTTGTATCTCTAGTTACTTTTCAAAAGATTTCAAATGAATAAAATCAGCCAGAAGAGGAGGAGCTAAACCATAATTGTATGAATTAAACAAACATTTTTAAACTTAACTTAATGGTTTTCCCAGCTAAGCAAGTTATTCTTATTTAAAATATGACAATGAAAACTAAATGGTTTTTATCTAAAATGTGAAATGCTTCTTTTTATAGTGATTCTAATGGTTTTAAAACAATTGAATGTTTATTAGACCAGCTTGTCAAACAATGTGATATGACAAACAATCATAGAGTGAAATATACCTTTGCAGCTTCATTTGATAAAGAATTTCTAATGAATCTAAAATCAACCAATTTAACCCTAAAATTTAACCTTTTTCCAAACTTTTTTTTTACTGTGAGTTTTAAAACAAAAACAGTCAAGAGGTACCTCTAGGTATATTCTGAAACAACTTCCAATCTCTCTCCCTGCTTTACATCAGCACTGTGTCCTTTAGAATAGAACATAAAGACGTTTAATTTCAGAGAACTGATTGAGCCAGGATGTAACTTATACCATAACATCTGTCAACTTTTATGCAACATCTTCTGCGTTTTTTACCATGTGAAAATGACTGTATTGTTAGCATACATTAGGATTTTACATTGTTGACACACCATGGGTAAATAATTAATATATGCTTAAGAGAACTGGGCCCAGTATGGACCCTTGTGGACCATCAGTTGACAGACATAATGAACTGGATTTAAAATGATCAATTTTTACAAATTGTGAATGGGAAGCAAGGTAAGATTTAATTAAATGTACAAAATTTTAAATTGAGTAATTTATGCAAAAGGATATCATGGTTTACATCATCAAATGCTTTCTGTAAATCAAGAGATATGCCCCCCACTCCACCTTTATCTATTAACGCCTTTACCTCTTCTATAAAGTAACACAGCCATTTGAAACATCTATTATAGTATTAATACATTGTAAATGTCACTCATTTAAATACTCAAGTACGCTGCACTAAAAAAAATGTTACATATGCAATTAATGTGACTGTTCCAATAACGTGTTTGTGCAGGGCGAACAGAGTGGGTTATGCTGTTACGTAGTTTATGAGCAATAATAGTTAGTATCAAAATGTCAAACACTAATACAAAAAAATCACAGACAGAGACATGCTGTTAATAATCTAGTCACATACCGGATATTATTATTACAATCACTTCAAGCAACCAAGTATGCCATCATAACAGCCAAAAAAAAAACACCTCCAGGGCTAAATCGGCCTAAACAGCATGACTTTGACTCATAATGAAGACTTTAAATGTTAATAAATGGGATGTTTGGCCAATTTCATACATAAGCTCCTTACCAGCTTAATTTCTTCCTGAGGTTAATCAGCTTTGCTTTTTCCAACACAGAGTGGTTTTGTCTCTTTAAAATGTTCCACTTTGGAGGTAAATTTGCTATTTGCATTGAAGCTTGTATACCTTTGGGCTATTGTCTGAGCAACAATTTGCAGATGTTTGAATTGAACTTTTCTACAGCTGGTAACCAAATGTGCCTGAGTCTTCCCAAGTACTGTGGAACAACAGCTTGTGCGTGTGTGACGTTTAAAGCTCGATGAAAACAACTGACTGTAGGCCTATAGCATGTAAAAAAATATAGCTATACTATCTTCACTGTGAACAGGTAACGTTCTTATTCTCTAGATTGGATAAATGTCTCTCATACGTCAGCTCACATTAAACACTACATTTGTGAGGTTATAGCTTTGGCTTTGATCTACTGTTTTTGGCATAGTCCTGTTAACGTGTTGAAGCCTGCCGCCATAAAGCTCCCGTTTCCCTCTCCTACAGTCACACGGCAAGAGACATTCTGTGTGTGGGGGGGCTGTCAAGACATTTCTTTTAGGATACTGTAAATTGCTGCTCAGGGTACAAAATGTAAATATTTTTGTAGTGTTAAAAATGGATCCACATTTAATCATTAATATAGATAAATGAATAAACAGCAGTTGCCAAAGTATAACCCTAGATGGCAGCATTTGACCATGTACATTTTCTCAGAAAATATTCCATTAAAAGAGCCCATCACTGCTGAATGGCTGTTCCATTTTCTGACATTTTCAGGCTGTTAATATTATGGATTAGATGTTTTAAAAGGTCTTAATTGTGATATTTTTGTGTTCTGCTTGCCTGGTGTCTAAGAATGTAGCAGTAGTTTGTGATCAGTCGCTGTTCTCTGAATCTCAGGGGATGTGTGGTGTACCGTGTGTGGACATTTTAATCAATTGTGTGTGTGTGTGTGTGTGTGTGTGTTTGTGTGTGTGTGTGTGTGTGTGTGTGTGTGTGTGTGTGTGTGTGTGTGTGTGTGTGTGTGTGTGTGTGTGAATACTGATCCCCCTCACTCTCTCAGTATCAGTTAATAGTTCACATTGACCTGGATATAGACTATGACCACTGCTCAGAGTGCTGCCTGCATTGCTGTACATTGATAAACATGCTGATCCCTAACAATGCTAATGCAAACTTTACCTATAAAGGCACATTAACCCTGCACACAGGTGAGTGAGACCTATAGAAAACTGAGAGCGAAGAGATTTCAACACAATCTTGTCATCAGACCAGCTATTTTTTCTTATTATTTTGAGTTTATGTGTTTTTCTGAAAGTATATTTGGTCAGAGTCTTTTCTGAGCTCATAAACTGATTAATTGCAAATCTTGAAATATGATAATTCTTCTTTCCCCTCTCTTAAATGAGGCTCATGTCAGTCCAAAAGACTTAAAGCAGTTAGATGGACAGCCTGATGTATTTAATGTGGTTGTCTGGTACATAAAAAAAAAAAAAATTCTATGTAAACGGTACAGACCAAACTGCTTAATTGTGATAAACTTGACAAATTTTAGCAGTGTTTTCTATCTCAGAAAGTCTAATTAAGTCTGGCTCTGTATTTCGGTGCCTCACTTTGGCAGTGTTTGTATTGATATTTGTTGTGAGAGCAGAGAGTGTGAGGACACTAAACAATCAGACTGCGTATGTTCAGATTCGGTGACCTGATTAAAGGACATAATGAAATAACGAAAGAGGTCAGAAAGGAAGAGAAAGAAACAGGCGGGGAAGCAGAAGTACAAAGTGTGTTTAATGCTTGATGCCAATCTTTAAAAAGGGTTCAAAGAATACTTATTTATTTAGATTCATAATCAAGTTCTTATTAAACTAAATCATAACAAAATACTATGAAATAAGCTTCATTATTTGACCACTGTTAGAAATCATCAAATGTATAAGGCTGTGTAAAAAAGTGGATGAAAAAAAAAAACAGGTTCAACTATATTTTCCTTTAAAGAGCTGTGTGATGTGTATTGCCTTTACCATATGCTTCAAAATCCCATTTTCTTATTGAATTTGTTTGGAGGTTGGGAATATCCAACTAATAAATCTAAAGAAAAAACAACTCCACACACACTAGTTCATATTTATTACAATTATTTACATTTGTGAAGATGATTGCAAAAAATATAATGACAATGATTCCGTTTGACTCAATTGTTACACAATGACACAATGTTGGAGCGCAAAGAATGGGACTTTGTGACATTAATTCAGTAGATGCAGGAAAGGAAATTACATAGTTGTGGGTTTCTATTCTGAGAAACTAAACTCCACCCTAAAAGTGGCTAGATATCGAAAATATCTTTCTTTTAGTCTCGTTCTAACTCTCTCTGGTAAAAAAATAAATAAAATCCATTATCAGTTATATCAAACGTGTGATGATTCAATGGAATTTGAGGATGGAGAAAAAATTACTCTAAAAGCTAATGGACAACATACACACATACACAGAGAAGATTTTTTTTTTATATATAACTCAAACTACATATCAAGTAAATCATGTTTAAATGTCCTCCCCCTCCAGGTCATGGCAATCATAAAGAAGACAGCCCCTTTCTCAGCAGTTCAGATTCTGTATCTAAGAGGAATGACTTCTACGACAAAAACCTGGCTCTGTTTGAGGTTTATTTTTAATTGTCCTTTCTTTCTCTTTGCAGTATTTCCCACTAAATGTATCATCTAAAATCTCAATAACTTTAATATCAATAAGAGCGCATGAATATTGGAAAAATGCTTTGCGTAGAATTCATCATATGTGGTAGTGAGGAGGTGTGTGTTTCCATAGGAAGAGCTGGACATCCGGCCGAAGGTCTCGTCTCTCCTCAGCCGGCTGGTCAATTACACAAATGTTACTCAGGGAGCCAAAGAACATGAAGAGGCAGAAAGTGCTGATGCATCCAGAAGACAAGTGCCCAAGGTAATTAAAAAAGTGAAAATATTTTTTCCACTCTAACCAAAATAAAAATCCTGATTATAAAAATAAAAATTTTCTGAGGGACTTTTTTCTTTCCTGCTTTTTTCTCTGTATAGTCTCCGAATATGGGCACGCTTATGGGAGTGTACCTGCCATGTCTGCAGAACATATTTGGTGTGATTCTTTTTCTGCGGCTTACCTGGATAGTGGGAACAGCAGGTGTCGTGCAGTCCTTCCTCATCGTTCTCATGTGTTGTTCATGCGTGAGTTACTGCAGACACACCCTCAAAGTACACTATCAGGCTGTG
This sequence comes from Pseudorasbora parva, assembly GCF_024679245.1. Classification (NCBI taxonomy): domain Eukaryota; kingdom Metazoa; phylum Chordata; class Actinopteri; order Cypriniformes; family Gobionidae; genus Pseudorasbora; species Pseudorasbora parva. The sequence continues at coordinate 39,148,920 of NC_090172.1, forward strand.
TTGATCATTGTTGTTTTTTTCAGCAACACTTTGCCTCCTTCTGCCCTGTAAACAAACAGCCTAGCGTTGCATGTAATCAATTTGACACTGGCAATGGACAATTGTGCAAAACAAGACACAGACAGTAAATAATATATAAGTATGTCAGTATCCCTTTAAAGGTGCACTATGTAGGATTTTTGCAGTAAAATATCCAAAAACCACTAGGCAAGTGTTATATATTTTGTTCAGTTTAGTTCTTACAATATCCCAAATGTTTCTATTTATAACTATTTGTAAATTGCTATTGTAACCTAGCCTGGTTAAAACCAGACCATTCACAGTAGTAACTGAGTTATGGTCTGGCAAAGCTTCATAGACAAATCATTTCCAAAGGGGCGTCACCAACAAACGATGACGTATGCAGAGCGACCTATGAGAGCGACGGAGAAACATCTGAAACAGCAACTCTGTTTGTGATTTTGTGGAAGATGTTGCAATGGCTTCTGACGACTTTTGCCGTTCTTGTAAAAGAAATATGATTATAGCTGGTGTCCACCGCCACCATGACAACATTTTTGCTAAAATTTGGAAACCCTAATAGCATCTCAGACCGACTGAAACATCTCGGATTGACGGTCAAACAGAAAAAATCAAGCTCTGATCGCATTTGCCCTCGTTGTAAGGCATTTGTATTGCAATTAATAATGTTTTTGTGCTGATTTGAGAACATTAATATATAACAAATAACCTAACAAGAATGGTCTGTTACTGGATAAACATTTGTTCATAACTTTAGGAGAATGTTATTCAAAGTTCTGAGAAAGTTCCCTGTTAGCTGGGTAAGAAAACATTTATTAAATTAATTTAAGATTACATGAATCAACCAAATTACTTTATTAGATTAATTGCTACTTTCACTGCAGAAAAAGACCTTTACCCCTCAAATGGAACTGTTATTGATTAGTCAGGCAGGCAGTATAGAGTTAACTGCGATCAGTGCTCACAGTGAGTTTGGTATATAAAAAGCTCTAGATAGCCCTTTAGAGTAATATGTAACATAAAATAACTTTTTATGTATGTTTATTTTTACCAGACAATGTTAACAGCAATCTCGATGAGTGCCATAGCCACCAATGGTGTAGTTCCAGGTAATTTTTTATTCATTTGTATTATAACATTTTGCTGTACAAACACAAATGTATTTATATGTTTATTTTTGATCGGCAGCTGGTGGGGCCTATTTCATGATATCTCGGTCTCTGGGCCCTGAGTTCGGTGGTGCAGTTGGTCTCTGTTTTTATTTAGGCACAACCTTCGCTGCTGCCATGTATATACTTGGAGCAATTGAAATATTTCTGGTCAGTCTCCATTTATGATGACAACTCATGCACACAATGATCCAAAACCCCAAATGATCCAGCTCTGAAAATAATCATCCATCTACTCTTATTATCTACAGAAATATCTGATTCCCCAGGCTGCCATATTCCATCCTGCAGATATTCACGCAGGGAGTGGTGCAATGCTGAATAACATGCGAGTGTACGGCACAATATGTTTGACCCTTATGGCTGTCGTTGTCTTTGTGGGGGTCAAGTATGTCAACAAATTGGCCTCCCTGTTCCTGGCCTGTGTCATAATCTCCATTGTTTCTATCTACGCCGGAGCTGTAAAATCCATCTTCCACCCTCCTGAGTTTCCGTAAGTCTTTCTGTAATATGTTGCAAGACAAAACAAAACAAATTATATTCAAATGAAAAATATAATTAATTACAAATAAGTATATCAGTATTTTTATGTATTTTATTTTTATTTTTTTATCCATGTTTAGGATCTGTATGCTAGGAAACCGGACATTAGTTCGTGATTTGTTTGATGTTTGTGGGAAGACAGTATTTGTTGGTAATGAGACGGTTCCCAGCAAGCTTTGGAAGAACTTCTGCAGCTCTGAGAATTCAAGCAGTGCACATTGTGACGAGTACTTCCTTCAGAACAACATTACAGAGATCCCGGGCATTCCTGGGTTGGCCAGTGGGATCATTAAAGGTAAGGATGCACTTGTCTGGTCTAGTTAAAAAAAAACATTCTAGGTAAAAAAAACAAAAAATAAAAGATTTTTATATATATATATATATATTTTCCAGGCACTTGCTCTTTGACATGTTATTATATGTGGCTTTCTACTGTATATGGATGGATGTATTTATTTTATTTTTATGCATGTTTGTGCAGAAAACATGTGGGGGGATTACATGGATAAAGGTCAGATTCTTGAAAAGGCAAGTTTGTCCTCTGTTGATGTCCATGGCTCCATGGAGACCTTTGGATACTATGTGTCGGCTGACATTGCCACTTCCTTCACCCTCTTGGTTGGAATCTTTTTTCCTTCTGCCACAGGTAAAACTCATATGTCCTCTTTGGTTAAAAATATATATATATATTTATTTATTAATTATCAGAATACTTGATTCTGAATGGTCACTTGAGGAATCAAGTGGTGCAATATTATTTAAAGAGTTAGCTACATGTAAAACAATATGCACCATAGGCCACTATGGTAAGCAGGCAGCGTTACCAAGTCTAGATATTGTAAGTGATGTTGTTTTTTTCAAGAACTCACTTATAGATTTGGCCAGTGGTGGGATGCATTTTTTGGGCTTATTTTAAGAATACAACAGTGTATGTGCCTTGTTTTGTTTGGCACCCAAAGCTGGGGCGTCACGAGGGCTTTAGCCCCCTTAAAATGTGTAATTAACTCCATAATCTGTACAAAGTTCGTGATCACCTCAGTCCCCCTTTAAAACTAATATGACAACATTCCACTACAATTTCCCATCCATTACAAAACATTTTTGATTACAAAACGTTTTTGTAGAGAGAAGTAGCTCTGGTTGCAGTGTTCTTCAGCAAGACGGCTGCAGTTCTGTTTATTAACCGCTAGAGCACAAAAAGTTATGGACTGCAGCTTTAATGTCCACATATTTATTTATTTGGCAAGTAGCTGTGAAATTAGCTGGATAATGTATCATTATCAGTCAGCTGACTGTGCAATATCCTTTATGTCTATAAGTATTATGACTTGATGGAAAATGACTTTAATTTCAGCATTTTTGTCCCCCTCTGTTTCTGAGACAGGCATTATGGCAGGATCAAATAGATCTGGAGATCTAAGAGACGCACAGAAGTCTATACCAATAGGGACGATTCTGGCCATTACAACTACCTCTCTTGTCTGTATCCTTTATTGCTGTTGGCACTGATGTTATGTTTAAAACGATTCATCTAACTATTACTCTTATCAACAGTATTAAAAGCTGTTATACAAACAGAGCTACTTTATTTTGCATTTGTAGACACAGAATTCCATGACTCATTTTGATAGATTTCAGCTCTGTGGTTCTATTTGGGGCCTGTATTGAGGGTGTGGTGCTGAGAGATAAGTAAGTTATCTATCTAGAGCACACAAATACAAACTTTTAGATGGAAAGAAACATGTTGTGTCTCATATGTTATTGTGATGTCTTTTAGATTTGGAGATGCCGTCAGCAAATACTTGGTGGTCGGCACACTGTCTTGGCCCTCTCCTTGGGTCATTGTGATTGGCTCATTCTTCTCTACAGTGGGTGCAGGACTTCAGTCCTTGACCGGAGCTCCCCGCCTCCTGCAAGCCATTGCCAAAGATAACATCATCCCTTTCCTTAGAGTGAGAGATCTACTGATTTATGATCGCAAAATTTCTAAATAACAAACACACTCCACATCTTTTTTTTGTCCATGTTGATGCTCTTCATTACAATAACAATATGAGTACACAGTATTAAATATTATTTAAGGTTTTGTGGTATCTTTGGTTCAAAACATTTTGTAAATATACTGTGTTTTAAAAGTTAAAACAAGACATGATAAAGTTGTGATGAATTTCAGTGAGATGTAAATGTTCGTATTGTGAGTTTTTGGATTATATTTACTTCCGTTTCTGGAATTCCAAACCACAAAAGCCATAAAAGCAAACATTTGCATGTCATATGTAAAATGTTGTTCTGAAAATGTAAATGTGACGATAATAGGTGACTATTACTTTCCTGTGGCTGTACCCTGTGCGTCTATGTATTTGCTTATGCACAGGTTTTTGGACATGGTAAAGCTAACGGAGAGCCAACGTGGGCTCTTCTGCTGACGGGACTCATAGCAGAGCTCGGCATCCTCATTGCGTCACTGGATATGGTTGCTCCTATTCTCTCCATGTGAGGACACATCACAAATATACACACACATTCAGTTCACACAAAGTAAACGATTTAAACGGCATATTAAGATGTCTTTTTATATTGAAAATCAAATGTTAATGGATTTAATCTCTAAATGTAAATGTTTTTAATCTATATTAATATAACATGTAAAATATATTACACACATTTTGCAAATAGATCTAGATATCACTTTATAGTTGCCTCTTATCAAGTCAAGTGACCTTTTATTTATAAAGCATTATTTTCAAAGTCACTTCACACTAATAAACAGAAAAATAATGATCAAAAACTTTTACAAATATGAGACAAATTCTAATTCTGCTTTAAAGCAGCTCTACAGAAGACAATAGTGTTGTTATTCAGCTCGAGTTAGTTCATTGTTGATTCAGTTCAGATCGATAACTGCAGTTCATTAATAACAAAATTATTTAATACAATTAGTTAAAATACAAAAGACAACAGTCTCGTTATTCCGCTCGAGTCAGTTAGGTGTTGATTCAATTCAGTTCAATAACGGTGTTCATGTAGCAAATATATTAATTTAAAACAAGGCTGAATCAGCTTAAGCAGCTCTGCAGACAGTGTTATAGTCCAGCTCAATTCAGTTCAAGTTTTTTTCTTATAAAATATTGTCAATGTCAATTTGACTGAATATTAAAGCAACTTATGGGTTTAGCAAATATGCTAGATGTTTATGTCAGAAATAAAAACGTTTATTAATGTTTCATTTCATGTCAAAATGTTTTTTTTACCTGGATTGTCATTGCATGCCACTTATTCTAATATGTATACATGATTATTCACTTGACAGGTTTTTCCTGATGTGTTATCTTTTTGTAAACTTGGCATGTGCAGTACAAACACTTTTAAGAACGCCAAACTGGAGACCACGGTTTAAATATTACCACTGGTAAGTTTGCATTTCGATTGTGTGTGCATACATTGATATGATGATCATATTTGTGCAAGTTATTCCATTATTCACTTCCTGCAATTATTTAAAAATGACCTTTATAATAGGTCTTTTTATGATGTGGACCCCCCCCCCCCCCCTCTCTCTCTCTCTCCCTCTCTCTCTCAGGACTCTATCTTTTCTGGGCATGAGCATGTGTTTAGCCCTTATGTTTATCTCCTCTTGGTACTATGCCATTGTAGCAATGGGCATTGCTGGTATGATCTACAAGTATATTGAGTATCAGGGGTAAGTGATTCTTAATTACGTTCCATTTACTTGATATCTGAAATTAAGCTGAAATCACCAATTGTCCATTTTTAGTTTACAAATCTCAGTCTTGTATATTTTTCTTTTAGAGCAGAGAAAGAATGGGGGGATGGGATCCGCGGGTTGTCTCTTAGTGCCGCCCGTTACTCACTCCTTCGTCTGGAAGCTGGACCTCCCCACACCAAAAACTGGAGGTTGTCTCTAATTTAACAATGTCATCAGTCAATTTTATTTTAATGTAATGCTATGTGTGTGTGTGTGTGTGTGTGTGTATATATATATATATATATATATATATATATATATATATATATATATATATATATATATATATATATATATATATATATATATATATATATATTACCACTACAATCCAATTAAAATTAAATAATGTTAATAGGCCACAGTTGCTGGTTCTGCTAAAGCTGGATGAGGATCTACATGTAAAGTATCCCAGAATGCTTACCTTTGCCTCACAGCTGAAGGCAGGAAAAGGCCTAACCATCGTAGGTTCTGTGATACAGGGCAACTTCCTGGAATGCTATGGGGAAACACAAGCATCAGAACAGGTGAGGAAGTTTTCTGATTTGCATTCACTTTTATCATCATCTTAAATTACAGATGCAAATGCTCTTATATTAAAGGTGCAAATACAGCCAAAACTGATGTCCGGCCTAGGAAAATGTACATATTTACCCTTTATTTAAATATTATTAAAAATTAGTTAAAGTTTCTGTAAGCGTATTGCATATAGTCATGCTTGGAGTCAATTGTTTTATTTGTAGTAGCACAGTGAAACATGCCAAATTGTGGCGTCATTTTTGGTCAGGCTATCATACAAAGCAATTATGAAGACATGCAAGAACAAGTGAGAACCAACTAAATATTAATAACTGATTATGTATATGCAGCTCTCCAGAGCATTCAGCACACACACACACACTGGTCCTCAGTTCATCTTTCTTTTTCAGCTCTGTTTCCCAGACTTATATCCGGTCTCACTATGGCAATTACTGCAACAAGACACATATGTTTGTCATTTTGCACTTGACCTAGTTACTCACCACTCATCTCCTGACTTTCTCTCCTGCTGCAGACCTTTCTGAACATCGCCCCCTTGTATACCTTAGCTAAGTTTAGTGTTTTGTTCCCTATCAGTCATTCATGTTTGACTTTACATTGACAGCTCACCTGCAACTCATTCAGCTTTTTGCTTTAAAGCCTATGGGTTGATCTCTGCCAAATGACCTAGAGCTGACAAAGAGAAAGCATTCTGAGTCGGAGAGACAGCACATTTAGTAGTGTGTTTTCCCAAAAAACTTCCCTTCTTTCCAGAGGTGCATGAGGAAGTCACAAAGTCATGGAAGTATTGTTTTCACTGAAACTCTCCCCTGTACAGAGTATCTCTTTTAAAGATGCAGCCGCGCTGCCATTGAGGGCTGCCCCTCTGCGTGCACATCACCGAGGGCATCCCTCTGAGGCATCTACATCTGCTCTGGTGCAGCCCCAGCAGCAGCCAACACCTAAAACCGGGTGCACACTGTGCGATTTTGCCCACAATTTGGCCGCAAATTGCAGATTGTGCAAATCCTAAAAGATTCCTCTGATCATAGGCTAAAATCTGACGTCTTTCATCATTAGTTTGACATGTTCACCGGCAGCCGATTAATGGACACTGCAATCAAATTTTACCTCAGATGAAATTTTGGCAGTGTCAGAAGATTTGGCGCACAATCCTGCAGTGTGACTTCTCCTAGGACGACCGTCAAATATCTCTGTTTTTCAAGACTATGACCAAAACGAGAGCTAGAAATTTCTTTGTAGCCACCATTTCAGTCCCACATGTAATGCAGCTCACTGTCATTGAACGCGTCATTCATTGATGATATAAAACTTCGGACGAGTTTTCCCGCGTGCGTCCGTTTTTAGCGCGCCTTGACTATCGTACAGTCTGACATTAATGACAACTGAGATCTTAGAGTGTGACATGGCTTACATCGGGGATCATGTTCGTAGAGTCTGACAAGCAACATTCGCAAAGGATTTTGAAAAATCGGACAGTGTGCAGGACCTTTAAGCCACAACATCGAACTGACTGCAGGAAGCCGGCGTAGCCCATCTTAGCTTAGCACACATTCTTGTATCTAAGTGGTCAGCGGGGGGAAAGACAGGCAACCCAGAAATGAGGAAGCTGCTCTTCAGGAGAAGGTGAACAAACAGCTCCTTCTCCCAAAGGAAGACCGGGTGGAGAATCGTATGTTAATAAAAGATTATTTCTGTTTTAGACTTGAAGACTTAAAAAAGAGCAGTTTCCTCAATTTCTGGTCAGGTGTGGTTTGACAGTGAGCGATACTTTGCTTCCTCACTCCCTAATCTATCATCACAGCAATACCTAACCTCACATCTCTAGCCATTCCCTTGGAGCCAGGTAAGAGTTACATCACATTCACTGCCTCTACTTCGGGATGCTACACCTTCCAGGTTAGTGTTTTGTTCCCTGTCGGTCAGTCACATTTGACGTTACATCAACAGCTCACCTGAACCTTGATCTTCAGCGCTCTGGAGAGACAGCACATTCAGCTGAGATATTTCGCAAAGAACTCAGGTCCTGCTGGTGAATGACACCTGCATGACGCGTACTTTCATGTCAGTCCATGGTCAGACCTTGCCTTTGTCCGTGCCGGAGTACCCCTAGAAAGTGTCTAGGCACATTGTTGTTGCCTCCAGAACAGGCTGGGGTGCTTTATGCAACCCTGTACCTGTTTCAACCATTGTTGCAGGGAAAGCACATGCTGGTCCGGTCAGACAACAGTGGCGGTGGTGTACAGCAACCATCAGGGCTGCATTCCCGTCACATGTTGCAACCCACCGGCATCTCCTTCTTTGTAGAAAGCAGTGGCTCAGGTCGCTCCATATCATTTACATTCCGGGTGAGCTCAATCGTGCAGCCGACACACTCTCGGGAGAATGGAAACTCCACCCCCAGGTGGTCCAGCTGATATGGAGATGTTTCAGGGACGTGCATGTAGACCTGTTCACCTCTCTGCACTTTCAGCCATCTTCCATGCAAGACGCGTCAACTTTCAGCATTTGACTCCTGTGACTGGTACCTGAACCCTCAGGCGCGGAAGCGTGTCCACTCGCAAAGCAGACAGCCACGCCTCTACTTCCGCGGGCGTATTTTTCCATTAAATTTTTTTTTTTTATATTAATTTTCACCTTCGAAATTAGTTTTTTTTAAACTATTAGAATATATATTCGAATTTAGAATATTCGTTGACAGCCCTACTCCCAAGTGAGTTTTTTTAATCAAATATTGATAAATACAAGTTTAATTAAAATGTATAATAAAAAAAGTCATTAAAGGGGGGGTGAAATGCTGTTTCATGCATACTGAGCTTTTTACACTGTTAAAGACGTTTCAAAAACTAATTTCTGTGTTAAAAATACTCCTTCCGGTTTCTCACAAGTTTCGGAGCTATCGTCGCGTAAGTGAACATCAGTAAACAACACGATCGTTTATACTTAAGTTAATTTATCAGTGGAGCATGCGATGAATGGTGTGTGTTTAAATACATTTGTTTAGCTGACCAATATAGGTGTCAGTTTGTTTATTTTAAAACCACCCCAAACATAAAGCTAGCGTTCTCACAAAGTGTGCTTCGTCATTCAAATGCGCTAACGGTTACTCCGTTGTTGTTCTATGTATAACGTTACACTAGTCTGATGTGCAAAACCGTTTTGCTTGCTACTGCTAATGTTTATTCGCATACAATAGTCCATAAACCAAATCATGTCCTCATAAACACACACAAATGTTGACAGGCCACTAAATACAGTACATACCACAGAGACGGACGTCCTGCTGTTGTTGCTTCCCCTGTTCAATTTATTTCTGCCTCCGGATCTGATTCTGGATCATATCTGTATTAGTTGAATCTGATTTAGGGTAGTGTTTTCTTCTCCACGCTTGAGGATGTCACCGCTTTGTGCGCTCGTCATTCTTTAGCTCCGCCCACACGATACGCCTCCAGCCGGTCGGTTTTTTCCGGAAAGACTCGGTACAGCCTATATTTCTTTTATAAATATAATAAAACTAAAGACTTTTCGGAGATATGAAGATGCAATACTACTCTATAGGTACTCAAGATTGACATGAGATTGACTGAAACTGAGTGTTCCACCCCCCCTTTAAAAACAATTATCCCTTCCGCACATCACTTTTGGCCACTACTGCACAATGATCTTCATAAAGATAACTGGCAGTGGATATATAATTTATAACTTTGCAGCATATTCCATATTTGTAGTTGCCAAGAAATTTGTCCTTTGCAGTTCAATATCAACCTGTGCTAAGAGTGGCTGAGAAATAACAAGAGGCGACATTCATATATATTAAAGTGGAAACCTACTATAAATATCCATATATTCTATTTTGTATCCTTTTGCCAGGCAATAAAGAACATGATGGAGATTGAGCGGGTGAAGGGCTTCTGCCAAGTGGTGGTCACCTCCAAAGTGAGAGAGGGGATTGCACATCTGATCCAGTCCTGCGGTCTGGGAGGCATGAAGCACAACACAGTTGTTATGGGTTGGCCATATGGCTGGAGACAGAGTGAAGACCCACGGGCTTGGAAAACCTTTATTAGTAAGAACGAGGTTAATTTGATTGATGTGCACTTGTAATTGTCCGCACTGAAACACAACAGGCTGATGTTACTCCCCTTTCATATTTTCTCACCTGTAGATACAGTGCGCTGTACCACAGCTGCCCACCTGGCTCTGATGGTTCCAAAAAATGTGTCATTCTATCCCAGCAATCATGAGCGCTTTACTGATGGATATATTGACGTCTGGTGGATTGTCCATGATGGTGGAATGCTCATGCTCCTGCCTTTCCTTCTCAAACAACATAAGGTGAACAATTAAAATGAGCCATTTTCATTCAAATGCAAGTTAAAATTGCTCACAGTTTGTATAAAATACAATACTTTTGAGTAACAGTTAGTTAGTTTTAAACATAATATCAGTAGAAACATTAAGCCCATTTGGAATGTGAAGTTTAAGTTTACATATTCAACCTTGTATGTTGTACAAGCTCTTGAAAGCAATAATGCAGTTATCCCACTTTAGTGTTATTGTGGGAGCTGTATCATATATATATATATATATATATATATATATATATATATATATATATATATATATATATATATATGGTTTTCTTTTTGTATTCAGGTCTGGCGTAAATGTAAGATGCGAATCTTTACTGTGGCTCAAATGGACGATAACAGTATTCAGATGAAAAAGGACCTGGCAACCTTCCTGTACCAGCTCAGATTAGAAGCAGAGGTGGAAGTGGTTGAGATGGTACAAAACACTTTATTCTCTAATAATTAGTCCCACCCATTATAAAAAGCATTTATAATTACTGATTATAATATTTAGAATTATATTATATAATATTCTTGTTTTTCTTTCGGCTGTTCCCTTCAGGGGTCGCCACAGCGAATCATCTGCCTCCATCTAGTCCTATCCTCTCTATCCTCTTCTCTCAGACCGACTACCTTCATGTCCTCCTACTTATATTATATAATATATTGGTTCTTATTTGCAGCACGACAGTGACATCTCAGCATATACGTATGAGCGGACACTGATGATGGAACAGAGGTCACAGATGCTAAAGCAAATGAGGCTCTCCAGTGCAGAGAGAGACAGAGAGGTACTGCAGCCTTCACATTCATTCTGTCTGCTCTGTACTAACAGTCTTTTACAAAAGCAGAATAATACAGAAGTCATTCAAATATACAATTTTGACTAAATATGTCATAGATCAAAGTACAGATCAAAGTACAAAGCACAAAACTAGAGACTGTTTTGGTGATTTTGTCTTTGCACTGAGCACTTCTGTAATTTTTTTTTATTGCTTCTGAATACATTTTTTTTTTTTGTAAATTCTTTATTGATGGTGCACGCTACTATGAGGATTTTTTACACCTATAATGTGATGGTGTATATATCTCTGTTTGCGGTGATAGTCGACATGATTTCGTCAAGTATTTTATTGTAAAATATTACTTTGTGATCCATGCAGCTTGTTTTGTGGAGAGAATGCATACTGAATACATTATAAAATGAATAATTTGTAGACAAAATGCATTTTGTGATATGTTGGGTGTTTTTGTTATTATTTGTTTATTATCCGCAAAATTAAAAGTATATTCACCATTATGTCTAGAAAATGTGATTACATTTTAGCTATAAACAAAACAAACACACAACTGTTTTTGTGTCTAAATTAGGCAGGTCACAGTTTGGAGACTCACTGATACATGTAATGTCTTGTTTAATGTCTTGGCAAAAGCCAAATACATGCAGTAGCAGCTCTTTAAAGCATGGTCTCATCACTCTTCAATGCAGGCCCAACTAGTGAAGGATAGACACTCACTTATCAGAATGGGCAGTTTATACTCAGATGAAGAAGAAGAAACCATCGAAGTATTACCAGAGAAAAACCAGATGACATGGACAAGTGAAAAAATAGAAGCCGAAAAACGAAACCGAAGCAATGCACCAGAAAACTTCAGAGAACTAATCAGCATTAAACCGTAAGTAGGCAAGCAGGAACACGAACTGGAATGCACTTCACACTATCAACACAGTATTTAAAATAAAGTTTGTAAGTGTTACTTTTTATCTTTGAACATTGGCCCTTTTTTTTCCATTTTTTAGCAAGATAAGAGGATCACTCACACTTGTTACTTGTTGTAGCCTATTTGCCTTATAAGTAAATGCTTGCTTACTTTCAATGCACCACTGTCTATTGCCATCAAAAGCTAATTAGAGCCATAGTACTTTTTTTTTTTAAATCACACATATGAAAAAGATACTGATTAACCTTTTTGTGTGTGTGTTACAGTGACCAATCTAATGTTCGGCGGATGCACACAGCTGTGAAGCTGAATGAGGTTATTGTTAATAAATCCCATGATGCCAGACTCGTGCTACTGAACATGCCAGGACCTCCACGCAACACAGAGGGAGATGAAAATTGTATCCTTCACAGAGAATGATATGCTCTATTAACTACTGTATTAGAGTTTGCTTGTCTTTTGCAAAGTTATGTTTCACAGTGGAGCTTAACGCTGCGTCCTTGATTTGAAACTATAGGAACCCTTCGCCTGAGCCAGTGTCTGAAATGCTTGTGAATATACGGCAATTTTGATTGGCTACCACAGTCAGATGACATCACAGGGGCACCGACCAGCTATAGAATCGTAGCTAGAGAAAACTTAATCAGAAAGAAGTTTGTATGTGCAAGTGTATACTTATGTCTGTTGTCAGGAGAAAATAAAACCGTGAATAGAAGATTTATATGTAGTCCTGGAGCTCTGCCTAAACAATGATATTGCCCTCTGTGCCACCAAGCAGGCGGACCATGTCATCAGATAGGCATCTTTCGTTTAACCTGTCAGGGTTTAAAAGAAAGAAGAGATCATTCCTCCTGATGCCCTTGTCTCGCCTTCTGGGCATTTTATCGTATCCTCCCCGTCCAGAAAAAAATCTGGACGGATTTCAGATTTCCAGAAATCACAATGTATGATTTTTTTAACTATTTTTTGTATGATACAGCTGCAAATAAGTATTTGAACACCCTAAAAAAAAAATCAATGCTTATATTTGGTACACTAGCCTTTGTTTGCAATTACAGAGGTCAAACATTTCCTGTAGTTTTCCACCAGGTGTGCATAGACTGCAGGAGGGATTTTGGCCCACTCCTCCACACAGATCTTCTCTAGATCAGTCAGGTCATCCTCTCATTAATACAGTGCATTCGCCCTGTCCCATATGCAAAAAAACACCCCCAAAGCATGATGCCACCACCCCCATGCTTCACAGTAGGGATGGTGTTTTTGGGATGATACTCATCATTCTTCTTCTTCCAAACATGTTTAGTGGAATTATGACCAAAAAGTTCTATTTTGGCCTCATCTGACCACATGACTTTCTCTGGATCATTCAAATGGTCATTGGCAAACTTAAGACAGGCCTGGACATGTAGTGGTTTAAGCAGGGGAACCTTGCATGATTTCAAACCATGACGTCTTAGTGTATTACCAAGAGTAACCTTGGAAACGGTGGTCCCAGCTCTTTTCAGGTCATTAACCAGCTCCTCCCGTGTAGTTCTGGGCTGATTTCTCACCTTTCTTAGGATCATTGAGTCCCCACAAGGTGAGATCTTGCATGGAGCCCTAGTGCGAGGGAGATTGACAATCATGTTTAGCTTCTTCCATTTTCTAATGATTGTGGACAGTGGACCTTTTTTCACCAAGCTGCTTGGTAATTTCCCCGTAGCCCTTTCCAGCCTTGTGTAGGTATACAATTTTGTCTCTAGTGTCTTTGGACAGCTCTTTGGTCTTGGCCATGTTAGTAGTTGGATTCTTATTGATTGTAAGGGTTGGACAGGTGTCTTTATCCAGCTAACGACCTCAAACAGGTGCATCTAATTTAGGATAATAAATGGAGTGGAGGTGGACATTTTAAAGGCAGGCTAACAGGTCTTTGATGGTCAGAATTCTTGCTGATAGACAGGTGTTCAAATACTTATTTGCAGCTGTATCATACAAATAAATAGTTTAAAAATCCTATATTGTGATTTCTGGATTAATTTTTTTAACTTATGTCTCTCCCAGTGGACATGCACCTACGATGACAATTTCAGACCCCTCCATGATTTCCAAGAGGGAGAACTTGCAAAATAGCAGGGTGTTCAAATACTTATTTTCCTCACTGTAGGTGACTTTGTTTCTTTAGTAGAACTCGAAGATTTTTTAACTCCAGCCATTGCAGTCTGTCAGTCGTATAATGCATGTAAATGGTAACAAACTCTATGAGAGTAAAAATTAAATAAAATATGCTGAGACAAAGCCAAATGAAACCCTGCGGTATGTAATGACACATTGATGCCTTAAGACATGAAACGATTAACAGTATTTTTTTATCTCTACACCACTACGTCCAGCAGTCCAGTGCGAAAGATCACTTCCAGCGAGTAAACTACACCAGATTGTATACCGCATGCACCTGAAGTGATTGCGCACTCAAGGCTGTTGGACATAGTGGTGTATTAGAGGTAAAATAAAATGAAAATTATATTAGTACTGGTTTCTCACACAAACTGATTGTTTCGTGTCTTAAGACGTGTATTCATTTGGATTTGTCTGTGCATGTTTTTTACCCTCATAGATTTTGTTACCATTCACATGCATTAGCCTGACAAACCAGACCCACATCAAGATGTTTGATCTGGAAACTCACCATAGACAGGGCTCAATCCGAGGGGCGGGATAAACGGTTGTCTTTCAAACTCCCTCTGCACGCGATAGGATAGCGCTACACCAACCAGAGCAACGAAGGTGAAGCAGAGCTTGTTGATAGATTAAACATTCGCCGTATCCGGTCAGCAAAACTCTGAACACATCTTCCCTTCTTAAGAATGACTTCAGTGCCGCTCTTTGTTCTTTTCTCAGAGAAAAGCTTAACTCCAAGTCTTCCAGAGTCGCGGTCAGAACTGATTCGAAAGACCGCCGTTCGCCAGTTTCTGTGTTTACTAGAAGCACGCAAACGCAACTCGGCCGTCATCATTATGGCCCCGCCCACCGACTCTATACACGATGTGATTGGCCCGGCAAGAGTTAGGGGAATACAGCTCAGAAGGGTATTGAGAGTTGCTAGACGACACTCGCGGGCCGATTAAATTTGCTGCCGCTAGGGTGCGTCTAGATTTCTAGGCTAATGCATTATATGACTGACCAATCTTCATTTGTATTCTACTGAATAAATTAAGTCCCCTATAGCTTAGATGCCCTGGGGGTAAGCAGATAAAGTTTTGGGTGAACTATCCCTTTAATAACATGTATCAAGTCAAGCCATTCATCCACATCACTAACAAAGGTTGTCACCCAACCAACACAGTCATTTAAAAAAAACATTAAATGCCAACAACAGTAACCATCATACAATGTTTTCTTTTGTAAAATTTATTTACAAAACAAGAATGGACAAATAGACCACGAAAGCCTTCCCCATTTGGTCCTTTTATCTAGTGTATGAATTTATTGATACTTGTCAGACTGTTTCTTTAACTCATAGGTTTCAGATATGGAATTTCTTGAGGTGTTGACTGAGGGTCTAGAAAGAGTGTTGCTCGTGAGAGGTGGAGGTCGTGAAGTCATCACCATCTATTCCTGAAAGGCCAAAGATCAATTCATAGACCACTGTAACTGTGTGTTACTGTAAACTATAGTTAGCGCAAGTCAAACAGTGGCATGAATATGCATACAGAACATCTTATGCCAGCCTAAACACATTTAATGATAAACTGAATGGCACTATTAAATACATTAATTTGACTTTATATGTCAATGGCATGTTTGGGCTGTTTCAGCTGAACCCATTCCACATTCATACCACAACATTTAGAATCACATTGGAATTTAGGCCATATTTGTTACACAACATAACATGATTACTGCAACAACAATGCTTATGAAACAGACCCCATAAATATTTGAGCTTTTGCCACTAGTACATATCTCTGATGTAGCAACATGTACTTTCAAATATGCTAACAATCAACTAGAGAAAATTATGGTTTGGGTCTGAACCAAGAAATTTTTTACAACAATTAACAGTAACTAATAAAAAACAAATAAAATAAAAATGACATATCCTGTTAATATATACAATTACATGAGTAACATTTGTTTCTGTTTAGGACGACAAGGATTTAACAAAAAAAGATCACTATGATCACACGATATGACTTTTACTGGCCAAGAAACAGATCTAGTGCTTCCTCGTGCATTCAAAGACAGCCATTCAGAACTTCAATTTCCACTTAAATGCTTCTATTTTTTGTCTATTATTTATTTGTAGAAACTCCCCATTCTATTGGAAGTAGCTTTTGAAAATAACCAAAGGAGCTGAAATGGGATAAATATATTGGATATAAATAGCTCTGAGGATTTTGTAATTTATAACTGCAATTTATCATTTGTTTTTAAGAGAAGAGAGATTATAAATGAAAAAAAAAAAAGTATTTTCAATGTACTGATTTTTAGTACGCAACTCACATTGAGAAGGAGACATTTTGGATATTGATACAAAGTTTTTATTCTTTTTTAGGGCATGATAACTGTACAGACAATATACATTTGTTATACAAATAGAAGAAAATGAAAGTATGAAAGACTAACAACATTTATATCTTCTGGAATATAAAGGCAAGGATTTGTTACTGGTTGTATAGTGTTATATCTGTATAGCGTTCCATGTTGAAGAGAAAGATTAAACACTTCAATGTAACATGCAGTTGACTTGTATAGTATTAAGACAAATGTATTTAAAAAAAACCTTAAAGTTGCAATAAAGTGCACTATGAACTGCAGAATATGCTTACTCGTACTGTATTTTTGCCTTGGGGAAAAAAGACAACCTTTAACTGCACACCACAAGGGTTAACAAAATGAAGCTAGCTAAAAACAGATAGTATTGCATCTTAAAGGTGATTATTTTTTCCTCCTACAATAATTTACATTGAATAAAGTATTATTGTATTGTATTACAAAGTATTATTTATCATCTGCAGATAAATATAAGTATACATTATGGCTCTCTGATTCCAAAATTAATTGTAATTATTAAGATTAATCTCTATATTTGAGCAAATCAACGTGTCGACTTTTTCAGTGGTGCGAGTTGGTGGGATTACAATATTTGTCCAAGGTAAGAGGTAGAAAATAGTGTTTGAGAAATGTTTTTGGAAACTAATTATAATAATATTACTTTTTTATTATAAAAAACTACTGTTACAAAAAAGAAATACCAGACCGAACAAATTGAACAGATGCCTACAGAAATATGATCTATACATCTGTACTGTGTATTAATACACCATTATAAAGTATGGTCTTCTTAATTGTCAAAAGTGAGTATCAGTTTCAGTCAGCAAATTTACTTCAACTGCTTGTCTTGAGATTGAGTTTAAGTTTTGGCAAGGCAATCTCAAGGCAGTGTGTTGTTGTATACTGTCTCTAGATGATTCACTGTTTTAATGTTAGATTACAGTAACAGGACCAAAAGAACGATAAACCAGGTGACAGCTCTTATAGGCATCAATGAAGCTTTTCCATTTTTAAAGACACTGCCAGTCCTGGCTGGATCTGTCAGTATTACACGACAGCTGTTGTTTGCCTCCAAAAATGGGATTTCATCTTCCCTGGGTGAAGTGTGTAGCATATCATCACGTACCTGAAGATATGGAAGGATATGGAGATTTAACATATTTCCAAATGTGCTATGACCACAATGAATGACAGTTTTAATATACTTCAAACTATAGGAAAGTGTCACTTATTGCAGTACACACACATCCTTGAAGTGAATTAAAAAGAATGTTGATTAAAAAAAATTGATTTAAAAAAAAGGGGTTTGAAATTTCCAAATATATAAAAAGATGCCAATCTACAACTAATGTCACAAGAAGATCGGGTTTTCTGTACCTTGTTGAAGTGATATGTAAGGTTATTGGAGAAAAAAAAAACATTAAATACAACATTTTGTATTTGTATTTTGTAATTTTGTTTTGACCTCAACCAACACAGGGATTATTTTTTTAATCAACAAATAATATATATATTATTTGATATATAAATTATATATATATATATATATAAATTATATATATATATATATATATATATATATATATATATATATATATATATATATATATATATATATATATATATATATATATATATATATATATTATTTGTTGATTAAAAAAATAATCCCTGTGTTGGTTGAGGTCAAAACTGAGTACAGACTGAATGTGACATTTGGAGGAACCTTATCACACCTTCTCAAGAAGAGTATTGTAAGGTGTGATATGTATATGTATATGATTTCCGTCATGGTACACTGGTCTGTTTAGTTTTGCAGCAGTTCACTGATAACCAGGGATAGGGGGTAATAGGAGAGACACTTGAGACGTAGCGCTCTTTTAAAGTGGGTTTTGCAATAACAGTTGTAATTTTAATAGAGGGATCAGGTGACAGTGAAAGATGAGAAAATATAAAGTTATTTTTATTTTTTATGTGTCTTTGAGTGTAGGTCTTATGTTTACAGTGATCAGATAAATTAATGGGGAACATTGTGTGCAGAACAGAGAAGCAGTAGGAGTTTTAAAAATAATGAATAAAAGGAACTGGAAAGAATTTCCATCCGGTTATAAAGATCCCCATTGTAATACAAAAAAGAGAAGAGGCAGATGAATAAAAATCTAAATGTGTATTAAACTAAAAAGCTTAGGCGGAGATTTGGCAGGGCAGCCTTTTGGAACTGTTCAGTGCCAAAAAGAAAGAACAGTCAAGAAGAGAAGACCTTCAAAGAGTTAAAGCGTTGGTATATTAAAGGAAACTGAAACGAGATTCACAGGTGCTGAATGTGACCAAAGAGAAAATGATCAAGGGTCAGGAAGACCTGTCACATCATATAACAGTATAACAAGCATGTTTAAGGTTAAAGGGTTAGTTCACCCAGAACTTTAAATTAGCCCATGGTTTACTCACCCTAAAGTCCTCCTAGATGTATATGACATTCTTCTTTCGGAGTTTGTTCTGGCTAATCCCAGCATTATAATGACAGTAAATGGCAGCCCCAAAATTGAAGCATCCATCCATTATAAAGGTAATCCACATGGTTCCTGGGGATTCATAAAGGCCTTCTGAAGCAAAGCAATGTGTTTAAGAATGTGTATACTGCCATTACAATGCTTGGATTAGCCAGGACATTTTTATAATACAACTACTGTATTCGTCTGAAAGAAGATTGTCATATACACCTAGGGTGACTTGAGGGTGAGTAAAGCATGCGGTCATTTTTATTTTTGGGTGAACTATCCCTTTAAGTATATCTGAAGTACATTAGTATACTACACTCTTAAAAAATAAAGGTTCTTTATTGGCATTGGTGGTTCCATGAACAACCTGGAACCCGGAATCCATGGAACATTTTTCCATTGCACAAAAAGTTCTTTATAGTGGAAAAGGGTTCTGCAGATTATTAAAATGTGTTTTATTGTTATTGTTTATTTAATTTAAGGTTCTTATGGGGACCAAAAACATGTTTGTTTGGTTTAGTTTTTTTTACTGTATCAGTGGGGGAAAAAAACATGACAAGACCTTGAGTGTACGTTATATTCAATTATGTGTGTGCTACAGAATATATTTGTACTAACCCTAAATAGGTCATGATTTATAGATAGTTTCACTGATCTAACTGAACACAAGAAATTATTTCCTGACCTTCTCAACCTTTCGGAACACTTTAAGGAAGTTCAGTCTTAGCACTCCTGCCAGCTCTTCCTTACTCCAGTTCCTTGATATCAGCTCCTCAATTAGTGCTGGATATTTGGAGACATCCTCTAGCCCTTGAGGGAATCTGTAAAAACACAGGCACACATGAACACAAACAAACATACAGCTAAGGGGCACAAGTCACGTGGAATCTGCATGCTTTTCTTTGTGATTCTTAGGAATATGTGTGGAATTCTTTGGAATGGATTTGAATATTTGACAACGCACTGAAAATGTGTTAAATGGTACTACAATCTTATTGGTAGCTGAAAAGCAAGGAGTGGAGCATATGTAAAACGATTTTGTTTAAATTCAGCAGAATTTTGAATTAGATGCTTTCTACAGTATATTGCAAGCAGGGTCTTTGTAAAGGCACGTTAGCAAACAATGTGTGCATTTAATGCATGAGATTTCTGTAAAGTAAATATAGACGAGATGTAGATGAGATTTACTTGCCCTTTTGCTCCATCAAAGTCTGCTCCAATCCCAATGCTTTCAGCGCCAATCACACGCTTTATATGATCAAAATGATCTAAAAAACAAGTTTCTAATGAAAACAACAAAAAAACTAATAATAAAAAATGTTTTATGTCTGTTGTCTTACCAGCCACAATAGACACGTTTGTTGTATTTGAACATGCTACAAAACTTTTGTAGAAGTTCACCATGATAAGCCCACCATTCTCTTTCTAGAAAGAAAGCAAAGTTTGTCCTTTTCAAAATATCATGCATGTTATGTAGGTACAAGTAAACAAAAATTGCTTATTTATTGTCAGAACAAAAGTGGATTGTGCCATTTATATTATTGTCTTTTTTGTGAAAATTGAATTGAGATTTGGCAACTGGCAAAAAAACATTTTTTTGGGGAACTATGTCTAAAGCCCTATTCAGACAGAACTAGTTTTCTAAATTACATTCCAGTTACAATTCTTACCACCCAATGTCTGATTCCATTCGGTGGAACTACTATCTTCCTGTTCATTTCTAAATGTGGGCATTACAAAAGGTGTGCTGTGCTTGCATGCAATTTAAATGTATTATAAAAACACTATATTAATAACTTCACACTGTTTATAGAAGTGGCTTTTCATAATAAACTCACATAAGTGAGGAGAGAAATATAGACAAGCATTTTACCTGACACCTAATATTAAAATGAGAAGAGCCATTTATAAAAAATGTCATTAGAATATATTGAAATTAGGGCTGTCAATCGATTAAAATATTTAATCATGATTAATCGCATATTGTTGTGAGTTAGCTCATAATTAATCACAATTTAAACGCACATTTTTATCAGTTCTAAATGTACCTTAAATTAATATGTTTTTTAAGTTTTTAATACTCTAATCAACATGGGTATGGACAAATATGCATGCTTAATGCAAATGTATGTTTATTATTAGTGAAACCATCCTCAGAGCATAAACATGTATCAAAGGTCATAGATGTTTTTCAAAGAACTTGTTCATGTCTCTTAAGCCTAAGCTTAAAAATTCAGAATAAGCTGTGATTTCTCTCATTTTAAGAATATAAATAAAGGGAGGTAGTAATGTGGAAGCTGTCATGCGGACCTGAGAGCGCACCAGTAACACACCATCCTTGGAGGAGGTTGTAACGAGTAGGAATATAGTGCGGCCCCTTTAAGAGATCCATGTTCCCTATTGAAATGCCGGTATTTTGTGTGTGCGTGCCAAACTGTATAGGGGTAGATTTGTTGCGTTATTCCAAACAAATATATTGTTATCCACAAATAAATGTAAAGTGATTTGCAAAAAATAAATAAATTCACAAATAAATAGAATGAGATTGACAAATATATGCAGGAGTTTATTTTTTTTTAAATTAGATTCACAAATAAATACAATGACATTTGTGAATAACAAAAAAATCCACACATATTTTTGTCACACAAACACAACTCTGCCTTGCCTTGCATTCATTTGTGAGTCGCTTCCTCTGCATTTGTGGATCTCTTCTTGCACATTTGTAAATCGTGTGGATTTTAACGTTTATAGCGTCTGGATAGCCTAGAAATCTAGACCGTGAGTATTATCATCAATCTGTTCCAGAAGCACCTGACCCGGGCTACAGAGAAGCAGCACTGGACTGTTGCTCAAATTTTGCACGTCATTCGGAAATCAAGGTGCCAGAGTCTGGAGGAAGACTGGGGAGAAGGAAATGCCAAAATGCCTGAAGTCCAGTGTCAAGTACCCACAGTCAGTGATGGTCTGGGGTGCCATGTCAGCTGCTGGTGTTGGTCCACTGTGTTTTATCAAGTGCAGGGTCAATGCAGCTAGCAGGAGATTTTGGAGCAATTCATGCTTTCATCTGCTGAAAAGCTTTATGGAGATGAAGATTTGGTTCAACCAAAGCACGACCTGCCACTTGCTCACAGTGCCAAAACCACTGGTAAATGGTTTACTGACCATTGTATTACTGTGCTCAATTGGCCTGTCAACTCTCCTGACCTGAACCCCATAGAGAATCTGTGGGATATTGTGAAGAGAAAGTTGAGAGACACAAGACCCAACACTCTGGATGAGCTTAAGGCCGCTATCGAAGCATCCTGGGCCTCCATAACACCTCAGCAGTGCCACAGGCTGATCGCCTCCATGCCACGCCGCATTGAAGCAGTCATTTCTGCAAAAGGATTCCTGACCAAGTATTGAGTGCACAACTGAACAATTATTTGAAGGTTGACTTTTTTGTATTAAAAACACTTTTCTTTTATTGGTCGGATGAAATATGCTTTTTTTTAGGTTATTTTTGGGGGTTTTCATGAGCTGTATGCCAAAATCATCAGTATTAAAACAATAAAAGACCTGAAGTATTTCAGTTGGTGTGCAATGAATCTAACATATACAGTCTTGTTCAAAATAATAGCAGTACAATGTGACTAACCAGAATAATCAAGGTTTTTGGTATATTTTTTATTGCTACGTGGCAAACAAGTTACCAGTAGGTTCAGTAGATTCTCAGAAAACAAATGAGACCCAGCATTCATGATATGCACGCTCTTAAGGCTGTGCAATTGGGCAATTAGTTGAATTAGTTGAAAGGGGTGTGTTCAAAAAAATAGCAGTGTGGCATTCAATCACTGAGGTCATCAATTTTGTGAAGAAACAGGTGTGAATCAGGTGGCCCCTATTTAAGGATGAAGCCAACACTTGTTGAACATGCATTTGAAAGCTGAGGAAAATGGGTCGTTCAAGACATTGTTCAGAAGAACAGCGTACTTTGATTAAAAAGTTGATTAGAGAGGGGAAAACCTATAAAGAGATGCAAAAAATGATAGGCTGTTCAGCTAAAATGATCTCCAATGCCTTAAAATGGAGAGCAAAACCAGAGAGACGTGGAAGAAAACGGAAGACAACCATCAAAATGGATAGAAGAATAACCAGAATGGCAAAGGCTCAGCCAATGATCACCTCCAGGATGATCAAAGACAGTCTGGAGTTACCTGTAAGTACTGTGACAGTTAGAAGACGTCTGTGTGAAGCTAATCTATTTTCAAGAATCCCCCGCAAAGTCCCTCTGTTAAAAAAAAGGCATGTGCAGAAGAGGTTACAATTTGCCAAAGAACACATCAACTGGCCTAAAGAGAAATGGAGGAACATTTTGTGGACTGATGAGAGTAAAATTGTTCTTTTTGGGTCCAAGGGCCACAGGCAGTTTGTGAGACGACCCCCAAACTCTGAATTCAAGCCACAGTACACAGTGAAGACAGTGAAGCATGGAGGTGCAAGCATCATGATATGGGCATGTTTCTCCTACTATGGTGTTGGGCCTATTTATCGCATACCAGGGATCATGGATCAGTTTGCATATGTTAAAATACTTGAAGAGGTCATGTTGCCCTATGCTGAAGAGGACATGCCCTTGAAACGGTTGTTTCAACAAGACAATGACCCAAAACACACTAGTAAACGGGCAAAGTCTTGGTTCCAAACCAACAAAATTAATGTTATGGAGTGGCCAGCCCAATCTCCAGACCTTAATCCAATTGAGAACTTGTGGGGTGATATCAAAAATGCTGTTTCTGAAGCAAAACCAAGAAATGTGAATGAATTGTGGAATGTTGTTAAAGAATCATGGAGTGGAATAACAGCTGAGAGGTGCCACAAGTTGGTTGACTCCATGCCACACAGATGTCAAGCAGTTTTAAAAAACTGTGGTCATACAACTAAATATTAGTTTAGTGATTCACAGGATTGCTAAATCCCAGAAAAAAAAAATGTTTGTACAAAATAGTTTTGAGTTTGTACAGTCAAAGGTAGACACTGCTATTTTTTTGAACACACCCCTTTCAACTAATTCAACTAATTGTCCAATTGCACAGCCTTAAGAGCGTGCATATCCTGAATGCTGGGTCTTGTTTGTTTTCTGACAATCTACTGAACCTACTGGTAACTTGTTTGCCACGTAGCAATAAAAAATATACTAAAAACTTTGATTATTCTGGTTAGTCACATTGTACTGCTATTATTTTGAACAAGACTGTATGAAAGTTAAATTTGTATCTTTACGTTATGGAAAATAATGAACTTTATCACCAAAATATGCTAATTTTTTTAGAAGGACCTGTACTTAGCTGATGCAGTGTTGCTCACGTTATCTAACTGAATAAAGTCTTACGATATATTATATAACACTAAACATTAACTCTAATGTGCTTCATAAAATAAATCTACAATCAATATTCCTGAGAGGTTAACTAATGCCATCAAATCTCCAAAATGTGCAGTAATTGAATCAACTTGCCAACGACCGAGTGTGCTTGAGATTGCCTACACTGACAGAAATGAATGGGGTTTAATGCTGGAACTATTGTGCCAACAATAGGGTCGTAACTTCAATGTGATTGGTTGGAGCGAGAATGTGCTATGGTTGGTCAGCATAATATGGGTGTTATCTGATTGGCCTAAGTTGACGGGTGGGTGGTGTCGACTTATTTGTGGAGTCCAGGCGCTAGAAATGCACAGGAAGCGATTCACAAATGAATGCAAGGCAGAGTTGTGTGTTTGTGACATAAAAACATATTTGTGGATTTTTTTTTTTAAATTCACAAATGTCATTGTATTTATTTGTGAATCTAATTCATTTTTGTGAAACTCCTGCATATATTTGTAGATCTCATTCTATTTATTTGTGAATTTATTTAATTTTTGTGAATCTCTTTACATTTTTTTGTGGATAACAATTTATTTGTTTGGAATAATGCAACAATTCTAACCCCACAGAACTGTGCCACGATTAACGTGAACAGTGTGAAGAACACGGACTCGGGAGCGCTCTTGGTCAGAAAAGTAACCTGCATATTTGTTTTAGCCGATTGTAAGTTATTTATTTCAATAAAACACATGTACAGTGAGCGGTGATGGTTTTAATGATTTACCTTAGATATGAGCGAGACTGAGCTTGCAGTGCATCGCACTTAGACTGCAGAAAATGTGCTTAGTGAAAATATTCACTTTTTTTTTTACCTGGAGTCTAATAGAAGTTAAAGCAGCACTAGGTAACTTTTCAGCCTTCATAATATATTTTCAAGACTCTTGTGATGATACATCGACTTACAATAGGTTGAATGACACATCTGCCATAGCCTGACGGGGTCTGTATCGTTTTTAATCATACTTTTAAACTTCGGGTTTCAGGTAGTAACCCAAGAACAAAAAGATCTACAAAATTCAAATGCTTTACAGCATATTTGTCACTTAAAGCACCACCCACACTTCCTTACATTCGGACGTGCGAGCACAACTATCGTTTGTTTGTAGGATGTTATAGTCATGTCCGAAGCAGCAGAGACAGATAAGAAAGCAAAGGTTTTGTTGGAGGAAAGCAATAAGAGGAAACGAAAAAGTGATGGGATTAAAGGCAGGATGAGGATCAACATTGGGCCAGCGTTTGCTCGTTGGCGTGAGATGAAGGAGGCGTGCCCGACCGATGCTGTCATGCTTGCTATGGTGATTACCTACCACTCAAACATTGAATTGAAGTATCATAGATTCTGTAAAACAGTAACCAATAGACTAGGCTACTATAATGACGCTGGCTTGTAAACGTGAGCATCGCGATCATTTGGTGTTTGAAAAAAATAAAACCCATGAAATGACATTCATATGACATGCTGAAACACATGACACTCTACCTGGGATGAAGACATTTCACATGCGACGCAAGCAGAACTCCTGCATGTGAACAGTGTTTAGGGTAACTTTTAGTGATGCGTTGGTCCCATACATACGGGGTCCGGGGGTTATGAGACGACCCGCATCACTAGTTCAGGACTATCATGGTTGTCATGTCAACAGATGCACGTACGCATCCCCTGATGTAGAATGACAGAGTTTACAACAGTAGTAGAGGAAATATTGTTTCCCAACTGTAGGGAGACCTCGAGAGCAAAAGTTACCTAGTGCTGCTTTAAGCAGAAATATGGTAGCTTATGTAAGCTATAGCTGCACTTGTTTCAGAGTAATGTTATTGTTAACCCTTTTCTTTCCCTATTAATGTTTGCTGCTGCATCCTTTACGTCTATGGCTGATCTCAATTTCTCCAACCATGGACCACAGATCAAACAGAAAATGCGCATTGAAATAATCGCGCGTTAATAAAATTAGTGCCGTTAAAATGAATTTGCGTTAACACGTTATTTACATGTTTCTGACAGCACTAACTGACATTAAATGAAAGCATGTGGAAGATTGGTGCGCAAACGGTTTCTAGATTAGGTCAGAAAACACACGAGGAGAAGCGTTAGTGCAATATCAGCAATCACAGACATTTACATTCGGACAGGAACAGACGTTGCAGATTTGTAGGGTATTAAAATTACAAAATATGCCAGTAAAACAAATTTCTCCAATGTCTATCAGGAAATCTAGTTGTGTCTGAATAGGGCTTAATGTAGCAAACCAACAACAGCCTCACCAGACGCAGTAGCAGGTCGTCAGGTACATTACGGGTATTGTTACAGACAGCATAGGCTGAGGAGTGGCTGAAAATAACTGGAGCAGTCGAATGTTTCAGCACTGCTCTGGTTGTCTCCCAGGAGCTGTGGGACAGATCAACCAGCATTCCCAACCTGTTCATCTCATTCACCACTGCCTGGGGTGAGCAGGTGGAGACATTAGGAAAATATTAAATTCATGAATTACTAAGGCAAAGCAGTTAGTTGTGATCAACAACTGAATTTCACTGCTGTTTTCACTTCAAAAACAAGTATATGTATAATAATTATGAAAACTTTTTTTCCCATCGAGTAGATTCAGATTTTAAACAGTGTTTTGAAGTTTTTCCTCTTGTACTCGATTCATATCACATAATAGGTTAATTGTCCAAAACAACGTAATGATGTTTAGATGGACGTCTTTCATATCTCATAGGTGAAAGAATTCAGCAACTTTATCACACATATGCACAGAAAACTACACAAACAAATTAAAAACAATCTACTGTACAAACAGGATATAAAAATCATCATCATAAATAACTTTCTCTAAGATCGAAGGCATTTTTTAGCTTAAAAAAAGAAAAAAGTCTGACCTTATCGTATTTTTTTTTCCTCTAGCCTTTCGGTTCAAAAAGAGGACACAAGTAAGGGATTTCCAAATATAGATGTCAGAAGAGGCCTTTAATACAAGGTCAAATTCCCCACTAAATACAACTGTAACTTTAGTTCAACCATCTCAGATTAAACTTCATCTTCTAATATTGACTTAATCCACACCGGTTTCCTTTTATATTGATTTACTGACTCATATCCATCAAGAAAAAAAACCTTACCTTGCCAAATTCTGTCAAGCTGTTGTTCTTCCGCTGGTAAAATGGGTAAAAACTAGATGAGCTCTCAGCCCTACAAGTGATATTATAGAAGAACGTTTAATAATTTATTTTTATAAAATAGACCAAAAATTTAATTTAACTAATTAAATTGAATTCTGGGACAGCATGTCTGTAAGTTTGCAGTATGTGCTGTATGTGTTCCTTTCTCAATTCCTTATTAAAGGGTTAGTTCACCCAAAAATGAAAATTATATGTTAATCTGTTTTCCCCCAGTTTATCCAACATAAACTGTGTCTGTTTCTTCAGTAGAACACAAATTAAGATTTTTAACTTCAACCGTTGCTGTGTGCCAGTCATATAATCATGTGAATGGGTCAGGTTCTATGAGAGCAAAATATACAAAATAAAAAATGCTTAGGCAACGTGCACAAAAACCCTGCTGCTCCTGATGACACATTGATTTATTAACACATTGATTTTATGAACCGATCGGTTTTTGTGAGAAACTGAACAGTATTTATGTTATTTTTTTTTACCTCATATACTGACGAGTCTCATCGTTTTCCCATCGGCTATAACTTCCATCTGATGAGGGCAAACGGACGTGATCATAGACATATACCATGTAGATGCCTCATTCGACCGATCCGCGCAGGCCCTATATGTCTATGATCACATCCGTTTGCCCTTATCAGACGGAAGTTATAGCCGATGGGAAAACTTGATGAGACTCGTCGGGATATGAGGTAAAAAAAATAAGATAAATACTGTTCGGTTTCTCACAGAAACCAATCGGTTCATGTCTTAATAAATCAATGTGTCATCAGGAGCAGCAGGGTTTTGTGCACATTGCCTAAGCATGTTGTTTTTGTTTGTATGTTTTGGTCTCATAGACTTGTTACCTATTCACACCATTATATGACTGTCTGGCACACAGCAATGGTTGGAATTAAAAATCTTCATTTGTGTTCTACTGAAGAAACAGACACACCTACAAGTTGGATGCACTGGGGGTAAGCAGATAAACATCTAATTTTCATTTCTGGGTGAACTAACCCTTTAAATAAACATGTTTTTATTTCTACACAATATTATTATTAATATTAGCATGTGTTATACATGTACGAAGAGTATTTACCACGGCGTGTTGCAGGTGTGTGTGAGGGCCATGGATCTTACTCCAAGCTGGTAGAACATGCGTAGTGCTGGTAAACTGCTGTCGATGGAGTGGCCTCCCTCCACACTGATGAGACATGCTATTTTTTTACTATTCCTCATTCCTTAAACACACATACACACAAACATTCTTAAATATTTATCAACAATTGAAAAACACACATTTATAAAACTATGTGTAATTCTCTTCTCCACATCAATAAAAAAGTATCTGTGAGTACAATGGGCAGGAGTGCTTTTATATCTACTTGTAAAATGAGGTGAATTCATCATGTGCTGCGATCATGGCCGAGTACAGTTGTAGCTGTTGCTAAAACCAAGCACTTGTCATTTGGCTAAAGTCATCTGACTCAGTTCAGTTTTCAAACAACTATGTTCATCATCATGTTATAGTCTTAGGTCTTACATTATATTAAATATCTATATACTATCACTCAGAGTACTACTACACTTATTTCACACAGAACTCTTCTATACACTACCGTTTAAAAGTTTAGGGTCAGTAGAAATGAATACTTTTATTCAGAAACTATGCATTAAATTATCAAAAGTGGCATTAAAATCATTTTAATGTCAAAAGCGATTTAGAGTGATGACAAGGCTGAATTTTAAGCAGGCATTAAAGGAATAAAATACATTTTCAAATTTATTTAAATAGAAAACAGATGATCCACCCAAAAAAGGCAGCCTTTATGAGCATAAGAGAAAAAAAATGTTGCAATATCTTAGTGACCCCAGACCTTTGAACATTAGTGAATGTGGAATGCAGTCTGCATGTTTTACAGTGTTCCATATGGCCTGCATTGGCCCAATCATGTTGAGAAAGGACATCCTCAGGCAGAAATTAGACAAAAAAGTCAGGCAGCTGTCAGATTAAATTGAGTCTCTTATCATTTCACGTACAAGTGTAGGCAAGATTCTAGTTAATTGGAAAGCACTGGAGATAATTTACAGCATCCTCTCTGGACTTCCGTTGTCTTTTGTAACAATGAGGGGACTTATGTCATTAGGATTTCTATTTTCAGATTTTCCCTGAAGAGACCATCTATGTGCAAACCAAAGACACTTAAAGGCACAGTTCACCCAAAAATCTAAATTCTATAATTTACTCACCCTCGTGTCTTCTAAACCTGTGTGACCTTCTTCTACGAAACACAAAATGAGATTCTCTATGATTCTATCTATTACTCCAAAAATGCTGGTAGTCAAACAGTTTTGGCTACCATTGAAATCTATGGAAGCTTGTTTCCATCATAGAATAAAACAATTTAAAATATAATTGCTATTCTGACAATTCAATTCTGACATTTTTCCTTACAAAACCTTACAATTCTGACTTTCCCCCCTTAGTTTATGCCACAAAAAATGTATATATACAGCTCTCAAAAAAAAAATTAAGAGACCACTTAACATGGATTTCTCAATGTTAAGTGGCCTCTTAAATTTGTCCAGAGCTGTATATATATATATAAACTCAAAATTATATGTAAACTCTTTTCTTAGCATTGATAAGCTCAATTGCAAGTTATAAAGTCGAATTATGAGGGGATACAATTATTCTCAGACTTGCGAGTTTATACAGTCTCTCCTAATTTATAAAGTAATTCTAACTTTACATCTCGCAGTTCTGAGAAAAAGTCAGAATTCGCAATTAGCTTTTGATTTTTTTATTCAGTGGTGGAAACAAGCTTCCATATCATTCCAGATTCCATCCATTGCATGAAAAGAAAAGGGAAAAAAAATCCTCAAATTACATTTTTAATGCCACAGAATAAAACGTTCATATAAAGGTGAGTAAATGACAGTCTTTTCTTTCTTTTTTCTGGGCAAACTATCCCTTTAAATCAAGAAACTGCAAAAAGATACTTGAAATAATGATACGGCGGAACTTGTGTTAAATGGCCACAGACACTTTTTACTTTATTGATTATTCTGTAATGCATGGAGAATGGAAAAGACATGTCTAGACTAGAAGCAATATCAGCCATGGGAAGACAAGTCATCTGTCATCTACCGGCTGTAGGTCTCTCAAAATATAGATGTTTTTTTATTAGATGACATACCAATTTATAAACATTAAATGAGTAGTTTACTTCAGAATTAAAATTTCACCCCCACGTCATCCAAGATGTTCATGTCTTTCTTTCTTCAGTCGAAAAGAAATTAGGGTTTTTGAGGAAAACATTCCAGGAATTTTCTCCATAGCAGACTTCATTGGGGTAAACTTAGTGTGGTTAAAGGTCCAAATTCCATGTTCAATGCAGCTTCAAAGGACTCTACACGATTCCAGCTCATCCTTGTCAAGCAAAATGAGCTGTAATTGTCTAAAATATTCTCCTCTAACATCAAAATGGCCCAACATCGTTGGTTTACCTTTTTTTGTGAAGGGTGTTTGACTTAGGCTTTGCACGTTCGCTGTGTAAACACTGGAGCTGTACTCCAAAGTCACGTCATGTGTGACCCTTCCAAAGAGATTACGTGATAAGACAATTAAATAAGACAAACATTTGTGGTTAAAAAGTATTTACATTTGTATTTTTTCAGCCTTATTCCTCAGCTGGGATCGAGTAGAGCCCTTTGAAGCTACAATAATAACGGAATTAGGACTTTCTACCCGTTGCGTTGGACTCTGCTAAAGTCCACTATATGGAGAAAATAAAAAATAAAAAAAATAAAAACATTTTCTTTTCGACTGAAGAAAGACATGAACATCTTGGATGACGGGGGGTAAATTATAAGGATTGTTTTATTTTGAAGTAAACCACTCCTTTAAGATTATAGTACTATGTAATGTATTTGTAAAAGAATATTACATCAAAAATCTAAACTGTGTACAATATTAAGTTGAAAACTTCAGAATGTTCAGCCACAGCAAAGTGAAAATATTTTTGTGGAGGTTGTGCAGCTATAGTACCTTCAGCTGTAGTGACAAGTTCCAGTTCTGGGTTTTCAGTACATACACGACGAATTACATCAATCTGTTCCAAGGTCAGTCTGACAGCATCCTTGTCCTGAGCCGTGCATAACACGTATGCTGCAAAAACCTGACAAATATCAAGGGCTTATTTCTCTGGCACAAACTGACCAACAACAACAAAAAAAGGCAATCTAGACACTCTCTTGTGGACCCAATCTGTTAAAGGAATCATTTTAAAAGAAAGTAGTATAACAACACAAAAGATAGACACATTAAAGAAATGATACAGTACACACCCCTGGTAAAAACAGCTGGTTTTTGTGATGTAAAAATTTGGGGTGTTACAATACACTCATGTCACTTTTTAATTGCATATTTATTTGTTTTATTAATAAAATATAAATAATAATGCATTATTATCAGAACCTACAACTATCCCCCCCTTTCATTATTATACATTATATTTGAATCACTATATATTGTCATTTAATGTAGTAATGTCACTGAAACGCCATAAACTTAACTTATTTCCCTCATGCAGTACTCACACTTTCAATGCAGACATTGACAAGCTGCACACTCAAATGTCCTTGTACTTATGTTCCATCCCTCCCACTATTGATGCACTATACATAATACATAAATCTCAGGTTTCATAAAAACTATAGGCCTTTACTATTCATTTGTGAATTATAGGCTCCCTTATAAATACAACAAGCAGCCTTAGATAAAAAATCTCAATCACGAATCACAGTTTACATCAACAATACATATCACATTTTTATAATGCAATATCTCGATATAATGACACAACGTTAGGCCTACACCTAAATCAAAGATAGATAATAGATCAGATAGATAGATCAGAACTTTTGCACCTTTAAATATAAAGCCAATAATAACCAAAGCGACACAAAATAAACTGGCATAGGCCTAACTAACTGCATAAATGTGCATACTCCTAAACAAATATTTAGTTAAAGCACTCATTTCTGTTAGGATAGGTGTCTATCATCTTGGCTCATCTTGACTTTGGAATTTTTGTACTCTTCTTTGCAAAAATATTCTAGATCTTTTCAATTTCGAGGGCACCTCCTGTGCACGGCCCTCTTAAGATCCCCCTAAAGAGTTGGCTGGGACATTGTAAAACATTAGTCTTACTTTGCTGAAACCATTCTTTTGTTGATTTCGATGTGTGTTTTAGAGGACAGTAAAGTTCAGGTAACTTTTTAAGACAATATAATCAGGGGTTAAAGTGGGCCCGAACAGTCCGAAACTGCGTTCCAGCACCTCAGAAAAATTGACAAATAAATAGATCCAGCAGTTGCTGTGCGAGAGCAGCTAGATAGTCTCACGCACAGCTGGCAAACTCTATTGGCGCTTCCGCCACTCTATTGGAGTGATAACAAGCATCAGACCACATCAACAACAACATGTGTACAGTAAAGGCTCTGTGGCGAAACTAACTGAACCAGACCTCTAGCTCCAACCATGTGAACGGAAGCGTTGAGGTAAGCTGCCTACACGACTGTTATCATGGCCGTAACCAGCTATGAGGTCGCTGTGGTCCAGACCTCTAGCTCCAACCATGTGAACGGAAGCGTTGAGGTAAGCTGCCTACACGACTGTAATAAGGACCGTAGCAAGCTATGAGTTCACTGTGGTCCAGACCCTGGTATTTTTCAGAGCTGTATATAATAAATGTTGTAAAATAATTTAATCAGATTAGGCATAAGATAATGAATGTGTGTCTACTACATATTGTCAATGACTTTATTTAACCTATTTAATCAAAAATATATTGGGCGACCATGCCCCCAAACCCATCTAAATAGCTGAAATTTGGGACCTCACTGGTTTTAAAACTACTTAAGACAGTTGCGTGCTCAAAAGTTGTTGCCGTTTCTGGAAACCTGTTTGCATTGACCTCATATCTGGAGTTAAAGGAGTGGTTGCATGCGATTTCACTTTTTTAAACTTTAGTTAGTGTGTAATGTTTCTGTTGAGCATAAACAGTATCTGCAATGTTACAGTGCTGAAAGTTTAATGCAAACGGAGATATTGTCTTTTAAAGTAATGGCAGTTTATTGCCTACAAAAACTGCCGGTTTGGACTACAACAAGCTTCTTTCTGGGTTGGTGACATCATAAACCCTTGCTATTAACATAGACACTGCCCCAGATGTGACTTCTGCCCGTAATGGTAAGGGCCGTGTTGGGTAAGTTACTCATTACTTAAAAAAGTTACTAATACCTAGTTACTAGTAACTAGTTACTAATTACATCTTCAATAGTGTAATTAGATTACTGTACAAATTACTCTCTCCAAAAAGTATTTAATTACTTATTACTAGGGCTGCACGTTTTCAAGTTTTTCATTAACCATTAACTGAGGCCCTTAGCGGTTAATACTCGGTTAACCATAGTGTGCGTCAGGGTTATTATTTTTAGTTTATTAATTTGACGACCACCATCTCCGTAGTGAACGCGCTTATAGAGAGAAATGCACATCATGGATTACATAATCAGAGAGTAGCCTATTTATTTTCGTTTTAAATTGTTAAAAGACATTTCAAGCTTTCTTAAGATATATTTCATGTCTGTGAGGCCTACGCAGAGTTTCGTTAAATTAGGATGAGATGCGCTCCAGTTCACGAGCAATGCAAGTGGCCGCGAGGGCGCCTGTATGATTAGGGCATGTAGTAAAATATGCAGCCGAGAATGATTCACACAGCGTTTGACTCACGCGGCTGAGCCTCTCCAGGCAGAGAGTTCAAGCATCTGTGGACTCGTTCCTTCAGCTCTGGCTATCTTGCTTTCAGTCCGCGATTAGTTTTTTTTATTTTCTTCATTACAGTTAAAGTAACCTCTGCTTTTCTCTAGTCATTCACAAGTTTCTCACTTCAAACACTCTCACTCCCGCTCTGCTTCTGCCCTAATGCGACTTATAGTCCAGTGCGACTTGTTTTTTTCCTCTTCATGACGCATTTTTTGACTGATGCGACTTATTCTCCAGAGCGACTTATAGCCTGAAAAATGCGGTAAGCATTGCATGGCAATACTTGCATTTTGCCCCGTCACTCTCAATTATGTGCTCCCACGCTGTATTTTTCTTTGCGCACTTCATGTTAGAAACTAAGCTGGTCATGACTTCTTCTTGTGGATATTACAAATGTCAAGCACGTCATTGACGCCACTTAACCAAGCAAAATGTTTCACTCGGTTACTCAATTTTTAACGGTTAATCGGTTAACCATGGACACCCCTAATTCAAATACATAATATAAAACTACATAAATTACTCTTATTAACTGAGATTGATACATAAAAACATGCATTTTAAAGTTAGACTTTAAATGTTGATGTTAAGTCTACTATTGAATTATGTATAATTATATTTAGTTCAATTACATCAGAAGTAACTGTAATTAAATTACAGAAAAAATAAGAGTAATCCCTTTCTTTAGGGATTAATTAAATTACAGTAACTAATTACTTAGTAACTAATTACTTGTAACAACCTGTGCTTGGCAGTTCAGCCAATAAAAATACATGAAACTACATTTGGCCATCTTACTAATCTAAGACCATTGTGTTTTTCGGAGTGATGGGCTTTATAGAAGCAGGAAGCAAACGAGCCGTTCAAAGGACAGTGGAGACAGTTGTGTGAAATAAAGGTAAAATGTAAGAAAAATACAGCATTTAAAAAAAGGAGAAGTATTAAGACATATTATACTGCGCCCCATAAAGCCTAGAAAAAAAACATGGAACCACCCCTTTAATGTATTTATGCTGTTAATGTGTTGCATCCTGGAATATGTATATGTAGGCCAAGACAGCATATACTCATATCTCTTGACGATATCTCATATACTCATATCTCTTGACGCTTTGACAATTTTTTTTTACAAATAATTTATGGGGTAGAAAACGTTGTGGCAACAAGATCAGCTATATGGGGCTCTTGTGTTTGATAGCCCCAGGACTCTACAAGTTCTTAATCCGGGCCTGGTTGCAGTGGAGTTAAAAGGACAAATCAAGTCACAGGTCTATCTAGGTTGTGATTTATTTCTGTTGTTGTTGTGTCTTCAGCCATCATGTTACATTTTAATCAGTTTTGGACTTCACATTTTTACGTTTAAATTTACACTGTGAAAAACAAGGTTGTGTTCCATATTGTGGTGCTCAGCTATTTCGACTTATTATTGTCATCATATCAGTGTAGATGTAGATGGACCAAAATAAAAACCATTAAAATATCAAGTAAATAAGTATTGTGATACTTGGTGACACTTTGTTCCAAAAAGTATTGCTATACCACGATACCCAACATGTTGTTGAATAATTTTTCCCTGTTGCACCTACACAAAATGATTTTTTTCCCACTTTAACCACTGAATATCATGTTCATTAGTGTGAGAAAGTCTACTTTGCAGAGGATGTTGAAATCTACAATCCGTAACAGGGCAAGACACCTAAATTCGATGTGTAATGAGTTGCTCATTAATAAATTATTTAGCATACAGTTAGTATGAAATTCTGCAAACCTAATAATTATAGATTTCTTATGAAACCTTTTGAGGAGTTTGAGGCAAAACAACTTTGTGCATCTGGCCTAGAACTTGATATGTCGTGTCTTTAATAACTTGATAAGTCAGTACACACAAACATAGGTTTGTGTCTTTAAATCTACAAATTGTAGTGAGAAGAAAATATAAGTACAGGAATATTTAAAGATACAAATTATAGTCAGGATCAGAAATTACCTGCCCTCCAACATGACCAGCTGTGAGGCGACTAATATCTGTAGCCACATGAGGAATGTTGTGCAGACTGACCCGGCTAAGTTTGTTGTTATAAATTATTCTCAGACGTAGTGCAAGGTCATTGTGTCTGAGTAAACAGAAAGAAAAGCAGTGAGAAAAATCACACGAAACAAATAGACATCACAGCACCGTTTTTATAGCAGGTGGTATACTTATTTGTATTTACTACAACCTTCTCTAATAAAAGTTATTTGGCATTCAGTAATCTCAGTTATACATCACAAACTACTTAAAAATACAAGCAAATGATAAAGTGAAAAGGAAGTCCCTACCCATCAATTAGTGGATATTTTGTCATTATTTCCAGTGCTCTACTGGTTTTGGGTATTACTCCATGAAGAACTGAGAGAAGGATGCATATGAACAGCTGTATCCATGCGCCTCTGATGCCGGATTCTTTATATATTAACATCCTATGATGCTGATAATAAACAAGATTTGCTACATTAAAAACAAGTCAGAATTTGCAAACAACAGACATGCACAGTATCAAGTGGCAAACAAGTTCAAAAGAGCATGCATTTATATATTACTACTCCAATCAGATTCCAATATGAACAATATAGTTTATAGTTGAGGCAAAATTCAAGAAAGACACATGGTGATGTTGTCACAGTGCTACATTTCTACTTTATTTAAATATACATTTTTAAAGATTGTTCTATGGCACTGGTTGCCCGTGCTGATTTAAAATGTAACTTTATTTCCATTAGCTACTTAAAAAC
This sequence comes from Pseudorasbora parva, assembly GCF_024679245.1. Classification (NCBI taxonomy): domain Eukaryota; kingdom Metazoa; phylum Chordata; class Actinopteri; order Cypriniformes; family Gobionidae; genus Pseudorasbora; species Pseudorasbora parva. The sequence continues at coordinate 39,186,234 of NC_090172.1, forward strand.
ATTTTTATGCGTTATAAAAAAAAAATACTGTAACTTTAAAACGTTATATCGTTCTCCCGGAACATTAAGTCATAAGCAAAAATGACTCATTTAAACTTTACCCATCTTCTTGCACTGTAGGCATGTCAGAGCCCGCAGGCCACATACACACATTTACATAAAAATAGAAAACAAAACAAACAACATATAAACTAAAATTAAAAAGGCGAGAGATATGGTAAAATGTTATGCACAATTCCACAATTAACGAATTATGGCATTTTATACAATTCACTGATTACAACATCCGCTGGCCAAAACATCCATCTGTTTTTCATTTGTGATTAAAATGGAACATAACCTAGACAGACTTTGTTTGCATTCTTCTTAAAGTCTCAAAACATTTGCTCAATCTTTTTTTCCTGAATACAACGGCGAAGATGTTCAACAGTTGTGTATTATTAAGTTTATGTAAAAAAGCAGTAAACGTTATAAATAAATAAATAAAGTGTTGGAAATGGCTTCATTTCCTGAGCTCCCCTACTCCGTTATGTCAAATAGTATCAAACATGCCTGAAATGTTTATTCTTAAAATGCACAGTAGGCTATAAATACGACTATTACTCACCGCGTCAGGAGGCTTGCTGCTTATAAGTATTCATGGACGTAAAGAGATGTTTGCGCTGAATGGTGTTAGCTGTTTTTCTGTGCGGAAATTAAAATACTCGCACGTGTTGTCCTAAAGGCTGCCAGGTTTGTGAAACAAAACCGACCCAAAGCTAGCCCAATCGCGTTCCGGGGGTACCCCGTAAAAAATGTGTTCCGGGTGGTAAAAATCGAGATCCTCAAACGCTTGGTGCTTTATATTAAAGTGATAAATGAATTATCGCCCCCTTCCGCGTGTTTTGTTAGTAGGCACATAACCTGTAAAATGTGTTTCTACGTGTAAACATTTTCATATTTTTATTTAACTTTTAAGTTTGTCACTATTCTATTTTATTATTGTATTTATGTATTACTGTCTTTATTTATTGTACCCCTGACTGTTTATATATTTGCATTTCTTTAAAACCAATAAAAAAATCAATAAAAAAAAAAAAAAAAATAGTAGGCACATACACTGACAGGAAGCTTCCTTAATTGAATGCACGTGAAACATACCTTTGGCAAAACAGATGTTGTCTTATTGTATCACTTAACATAGTAAATAAATAAATTAGTCATACAGGCAAAGTAAAAAAATATAAAATAAAAAAATAAAACATTATTATTGATCTCAGAAAACATCATTGTGCTAAATAGCATAGCCTACTAAAATTTCCAGAAGAAATCTTCTGAGCAATGCCTATACAAATATATAAATATATATATATAATTGCAAAAGCACACAGCCTATAACATTTTTTGTTTGTTTTTTGCTTTTCAGGGTAGCATCCTCTTCTCAGCATTTTATGTTAACCTTGCACTTGTTATTGGCAGAATCAATACATTTGGCAGGGATAGGCAGACTATGACCATCAGTGTTGAGCAAACACTTATTTCTATGCCTGTTGCACATTTCCAGTTGCTCTGAACTTTTACTGACTTTCTTCTAATATATCACCTTTTTTATATAATTTTTTATTCTTTTATGTAAATAAGTTTAAATTATCATTGTGTGTAACAAATAAACTTGCCTTGCCTGCCCTAATATAGATGTCATCAACCAACTTGAACTGAATGTTTCATTCATTTTACATCTGCTCAGGAGAGCAATTTATCTGTCAAGAGAGGCACAGAGAAATGCAGTAAGTGGCACATTCTTTGTAATTTGTTGGTTTCAAAACTTCTTTAAATGATCACTCAGGTAGGTCTATACCTGAGGAAACATTTATTCCTCCCGGTGTACCTGAAAAGCAGTAAATGAATAATATGAGAAAATGCAACCATTTTAACGGAAAACAATTTAAAAGGACTATGTAGATTCTCACATTTACCTGTGAGCCCTCTGCCTGCAATAGAATAATCATATTAGGTGAGTGCACAAATCCAACTGAAAAGCCAGGTAGCCAGTTAGCAATTTGGGAACCTGTAAGAAGAAGAAGAGGAGGGATATTTCAATAGATATCATTCTATAATTCCATTTTGAAGCAATGATCAAACTGGTAAAAGTCATAATAAAAAGCAAATGTGCCTGTACTGTACATTAAAAAACCTATTGAGTGAGCGCTTAGATATTCTTAATGCGTAAAACAACAGATGTACCATCAAAATGGAAGAAGTGACTTTGGTAATTGATTGGAGCTCTGTTTGGGTTTGCCACATCAGATGGGCCCAAACTGACTGTCAGTGCTGCCCCCTCCTGCTCATTTCTGGTACGACTGTCACTGATATTTACAGACATCCTACATGTTGGACACGACATATCCTGCTCTAGCCAGGAACGCAAGCATGACCTGAGAACACACACATATACCAGTAGCTTACAGACCATGTAAAAAGGTTTCCTTTCATATTGTCTAATTTATTTCCACAGAAATACTTAATACTTTTGTCACCCATTCAATTTAGTGCTGCATGAGAGATTGCATTCACATGCAGTACCCAGGGTGGATTAATAATAAACCCTTCTCTCTCTGAATTGTGGTCATTTTCATACTTGTGGAAAAGGTGCCCACAGGGCATTTTGTATGCTGTGTACATCTTTTCCCAGCAAATAGCACATCTGTCATCATGAGATGCCAGCTCTTCCATTGTTGCCATAGAAAACCTGCCAAGAGATATTGATTTCATTATTGCAAATTACCAAAACGGAGTGCACATACAACAGCTGTTACCTTACTCATGTACAAAAATAAACCAGCATTCAGCATAATAATATGTAACATTACAGAGTTTGAGAAACTTAAACTGACCTTTCCACAAATTAATGTTCACTAGCATTAAATAGAAATATTAACTATTACCGGTATTCAAAAAAATTCAGACTGTGACAACAACATTCTCACAGTTATTAATGATTAATGAATCTAGCAATGTTTTTAATATGTTCATTTTTATAAATGTATGTCCATTTATGGCACAAAAAGTTATGGCTGAGAGTGATGGAAAAAAAATCTGACTGCCTACAATTTTTTTATCTTTTGGAAAGTACTGAAAATGCTTTTTTCTTTTGCTGAGCAAATAGGTACACAAAAATCATATTTTCTGTAGTGCCCTTTTTACCATATTAGACATCTACCTAGGATGAAAGGCTTAAAATCCCTGTAAAACCTACCTCATGTCCATAACATCATAAATATGCAGGTAGTTTTTGAGTTGAAGTAACTTGTGTTGCATTTCCTGAGACAAGAACCGTAAGTCTATCAATATAATCAAATCAGCCACAGAGAACCAAATATTCCCATAGAGCTAGAAAAAGAAGGAAAAGACAAGAAAAATAAGTGCTAATAATTCTACTACTTAATAGTAATAAAAATAAAATGATTCATTGAATTAATCTTTTTTAACATAAAAGTGAACGCAAAAAAACAAGATTATTGACTCACCAGCATGTGGATATGATGCATTATATCAAGGAAAAGAATCCCCATCTCCATGACAAAGTCTGTGTAATAAATACAGACCTCTTTATCTTCCCAGGAATCTTCACAGATCAGGTCATACAGGTGAATTGTGTACCTGAACAAAGTAAGTTTTCATTTAGCATGCACATATCTTAAAGAACATATAAGGATACATTTCATACAACTTATGTGTCTATATTTACCAGAGGTGTAAAGTAATTAAGTAATACTCCACCATATATATATATATATATATATATATATCAGTCATCAGTCATCAGTCAAGTCATCAGTTTCTGAAATACTCAGACCAACAATCATGCCACACTCAAAGTCACTAAAATCCCAATTCTTACCCATTCTGATGCCGTATACCTATACTATATATATACTGCCCAACAAAAAAAAAGTTGCAGTTTGGATTTAAGTAAGTCCAAAAAAAAAAACCGTATGCACCTCTTTATGGAAATACCATCACAACATTTATTTTCATCAAGAGGTGCATGCATTTTTGGTCAAACTCTTGTATTGGCAACGCAAGAGTCAAGAACTCAGTAAACTCCGTAGACTCAGCACATCCCAAATACTTTCAGTGATTTTGAGTCTGGACTCAAGAGGGGCCAATTTTTTTTGGCCAGGCATGAGTCGCCATGGGACCTGGTAGCTTTTAGAGGAGTTTAAAGGAAGTAGTAAAGTAGTTTACTTGGAAAGTAAGTTTAAGACTTTCTGTGGTGTAGTTAATGTTGATAAATGTTTGTTTGAATGTGGATGGCAAAACTCACGTTTACAAATACTTACCGTAGAATTACATGGCTCATATATATAGTTACCATAAGGCACTGTAAAAAAGACAATGATTTTTAATAATCTGTACACTTATAAACAAATGTATACAGTACTAGCTTCTACACGCATACAGACCCAGATAGAAAATTCAAACAGGTTTGCATGCACACAAACTTACTTCAACTGCCATAAAGGAGAGAGTGTTCATTTCATGGGAAAACCTCAGCAGGGCACATACGACAGTGAGCCCTCCAGAGCACACTAACAAACACATCAACACCAACAACACTCGCATATGGCTGCCCAGAGACATGATGGAGGATGACAAGAGCTATGAAATACAAAACACACATATCCTCAAGTCAAGGCCACAGATTACATTGAATACATAACATTTGAGATGGTTATGACTTAATAATACAGCACAACAGAATCTTGTGTTACAGTGATCTCATTAACTTCACTGCTGCTGTGCAGGTGAGAGCACTTACATGAGAGAATGATACTAATTTAAAAGCATAATATTCTCTAATGCTAAAACTAAACTGAAAACGATCTTAGTAAACACACTAGGGTTCAAGGACTCTAATTCTATTTATAATGTTCAACCTGAAATTGATATGGACTTGGGTAGTCACATGGTAGGTCATCTGTGTTTTCCAGTTTCCAAGCACTGGATTTCTCTCTCTGAGTATTGGGTATCTGGATATCAACTGAAAATATATTTACTTACATACTCAAAACGATCTTTGCAGAGCTGGGCCAAGAGCTGAAGAAAGAGAAGTGCAGAGCACCAAATACACCACATGGCCAGCTCCCTCTCTGTCTGCACATTCAGCACACCAAAGAGAAAGATGAACTTGTAGAATAGAAAGTTCCGGATTTTGCCCTTGAGGTTCTTATAGCAGGAATGTCAAGGCAAAAAAGGTAACAGAACAAGCAGAAAGGTTCATTAGCCATACAGTACAATGCTGTGGATTGTATGGATTTTGAGAAACACAGTAATTAAACAAGCACAATTATTTCACTGTTATGTTTAATCTCCTGTTTAGGCTACATCAGGCTGGACATGTGCCACATGAATTACCTGTTTTTCATTCATTCTGAGATCGCCGAACGCAATAAACTGGATACATTTGGCCGTCAGCAGGAGAAAACAGCACAGTGTGTTCACAAGGACCTGAGGAGATGATTAATGTAATATAGGCTACTACTAGCACTTATGTACATTTGCTCTGACACTGATTACCAAAAACCTAAAACCTAATATAAAATATAAAATCACAAGGTCTGAAGAATGGGCATGACCATGTTATTTGTTTGAGTGTGAGAAAAAAAAACTATTTTAAAGTACATAAAGTTCTTAGAAATATAGTCTTTTTTATTCATGCTGGTTTAAGTATAGCCTACATCAAAATCAATTTGTGTTAATCATACAAAAATGTCATACCTTGAAAATGAATACACAATTTTCATTACATTAGAATAAATAAAAAATAAAAAATAAAACATTAAGGGAAGATATTTTTGTATATAAAATAAGTAAGAAATAAAATATTATGCCAAACTAATTCACACAGATACTAATTTGGCCCATCTATTAAGTACATTTTAAATTCATAAACTTGCATGTTTTAATGTCTTATGAATCACAAAAAAAGTGTCATTCACTGATCAATACAAAATAAGACTTGCTAAGAATTGGACCACTTACCCATATACAAAAGCTATCCGTCGTCGCCAGATACCACAAAACAGTTGAATGTAATTCTTCGTTGTTGACATTGTCACGATCGCGTGTCCTGCCATCGGGTGAGTTCTGAGAGTGTTTGTTCTCGGTCTGTATGAGTGAATTTTGCGCCTCTTCATACAGTTTGTAGACGCATTTTGTCAGTAAACATACACTGAATGCTGTGTACGCTTTAGCCCAAGGCCAGGACAATACATCAACAACACTGGGCGCCATTCGATCACCTATATGTCTACACAAAAATAACGTTTTTCCTCTTTCTTTAAGTCACAGTCACTAGTAATCGGATACTTAATTTGGTCTCATACTTAAATACATAAATACTTATCGGTCGTCATAAACAGGATAAACTAATATGTCTTCAAGCCTTCAGTGCTGTGTTACTTTATTTCAAGTTGCACTGGAGAGGGCGTAAACAAGGGAGTAAATTTACCTTTAAAAAAGATGGTCGAATCTGCTCCTTCAAAATCATTTGGGATTTCATCAGTTTATTGCCCAATGTCAATGTGAAAAAATATAAAATGATTGTTTTAGCCAACAATTATTGTAAATAAGGAATTAAGTTCCGAGGAGTTAGTGATTCTTTTAGTTTTTTAAATCTGACTCTCAATGTTTGATGGCATTTTTCTGTAAGTAAAGAAAGAGAAACATTAGGCTGTACAGGAGGAAATAAGATACATATTGTCCACTGCTTTTATTTTAAGAATTGTTTTTTGGTTATGATAAATGTGCAGCTGAATGCTACTGACATTAATGAGCTGGCTTCCAAGATCAGTGTATTTTTGCATTATATTTCTAAATTGAGCTGGAGCAAGCGGTTGAAGCGTTATTCCTAGTGATGGCCAAATGAGGCTTCCTGAACCACTGAGGCTTTCCAGCCCATTGCTTCACCAAAAGGTTCATTTACCTGAAGCCTCATGAAACAGTGTGCTCCCTAGTGACACCTGCTGTGCAAAGCAATGCATCGCACACAAATCTATTCATCCTGAGCAACCAAATTATCATACTGTGGGCACACCCTTTTTCTATTGCCTGTGTATTAATAAAGTATTTTACTCTACTTGTATTAACCTATGTACACACAACTCACACAAACACACAACTTTGTGTTCAACTATTCAGTAGTTCTTTGGGTTAGTGATGACAGTGAATGCCCAGAATGATTGTAAATAAATTATTGTGAGTGCAGTGCTTATGGGACTGGAATTGTGGAACAGGGATGGGAAAAGCTTTCCCTAATACAGTCTAGTCTTATAATAATATTAATAATAATAATAATAATAATAATAATAATAATAATAATAATAATAATAATTGTTGGTCTGCTAAAAACATCTGTCTGTATGTTGAGATTCCTATTCAGGTGGATTACCTTTTGTCTCTTTCCATGGCCATTATGAATAGAGAAGCTTTTGCTTACACATTTTTACATTAATGTTTTACGTTTTATGTCCCTCTTAGTTTTTTCTTTGAGGACTTTGCAAAGCGGAGAGGAGAGGGAAGAGGTTTGAACTCTGAAATACAGCAAATTTTGGATCTTCATGAAGAATGAATAAATACAGGGTAAATAGTTTGTACTATTAAATACTTTAAGGCCTGTACTTTAGCATTTTCTTACAGCATTGTATACTTGATGAAGTCCATATGAAGTGCTTACTGCTAAAATGAATTAATTAACACACACTATAAACATAAAGCACATGTCAGAAAACATGTATACTACTTGATATGGTGCATAATACATTCAACAGTAGATGTTACAAAACTTACAGAAGATGAACAAATTGCAGTTCATTGCAGAGCTCTAAACTCTTTTTTTTCTAACCTCTTGTTTCCTGCTCAGCTGTTTAGAGTGTAAAATTACAACCGCAATAAAGAGTGTTATAAGATTTATGTTTTAAATACATTTTTGAATACACAAATAAAAAACGTTGGGGAAAAAAAATGCAATGATACTTTTAAACATTAAACTAAACCGCCAGGAGATGGCGGCAAAACACAGAGTGAGTCAACAGAATAAATCGTTCAGTAACAAAAGTGAGTGTTGTGCTTTGCTCTCTGCTTGGAACTATCATTGGTGAAATAGAACAAAACAGTCAATATTGTGTCTAAAATGTAAGTAACTTAATATGAACTACTTTTTTTGAACTAATCAATGTTACTAAAAAAATGCAATCATGATAAAATATTTAGCAAAACAGTTCCCTTGGTTGTGTTTTGTTACTTAACTATATCATATGTTATAAATAAAAAATATAGTTTTTCTTCTTCTGTGAGTTTCTTAATATGTGCTTTTACACTTTGTTTTGATTTCTCCAGGAAAGTCTCTCTCTTACACCTTGTCGTGCCGCAACAGCTAGAAACTGTCTACACTGAGAGAGACATTTTTTCATGGCTGAGCAGAGGTACGTGCAGTTGATCAGTTCATTTAGTTAAAGTTGGAGATCAGTTAAAGCAATAGTTTATTAACCACACTCGATAATGTGGTAGATGTTCCTTATTTTGTCCAAAATAAATTATGTTTGTTTTGTTGTATTTTAGCAGCTTGGGCAAAGCCCCTCAGACAACTCCATCAGTTACAATCATGCAAAAGCTTGGGTGAACAAAACAATCATCTGGGTGGCTCTCATTTAGCTCTGGGGCCCGTTCTTTGTACGTGGCTAACTCAGTTTGCTGGATTTGATTGTTGAGGATTTGGCTTGATCTTGGACTGTTTGGTTCTTCGAAGCTAATCCTGGACTTGCTGTCATAGTAACAGGTGCGGGAAGCTTAAACCTGCTTGGAAGTAGGCTTACTTCATGTAAACAGGATTAGATTGCATCTTGAGGTGATACTTAAAATCTGTCCCTGTCACTGCTACTTTATTACAGGAATGCCTTGCTAAACCAGGGGCAATAATAATTTAAAATGATAATAATAATAATAATAATAATAATAATAATAATAATAATAATAATAATTTTTATTTTATTAGAAAATATTATAATGTTGTGTAAAAGGTGCATATAATATTATATACACAGTCACTTGATTGAAAGATTTATTTGTGACGGAAAGGTACTTTATAGTTGTATTGGAGGTTTACACATATGCTGTACATTTAATCTGCGTTGTGCATTAATGTGAGTGATGGCGGATATTATGGGAGTGGCTTGATACACCGCAAGAGATGCAGATCATTTGATCTTGACCGTTAAGAAACTTTAATTAATACTGTCACTTAACAAATCTGTTTTGTTTTGAATTGAATTAAAATTAAATTTCAACATTAAAATAAAAATGTGATTACAAGGGTGTAAATATCATAAATATAAATAATTGGAAATCATGCTCATCAAAACAGTGCACATTTAATTTATCTAACTTTTATGTTGGTTTGGTCGGTTGGATGTTTCCTTATAAAGGTTCAGAAATTTGTTTTATTTATTTATTTTATTTTATTTTGTTTTTTGCCAGGTGGCTTTTTTAATTATATGAAGTCATTACATTGTCTTGACACCAGCCAATCACTGCACTGCTGATCGTGGTTTCGAGTATCGATGCATCTGCCCTCTTCAGGGAACACAAGAACGCACAGAGATCTCAGACAACATAATCCAGATATTTTAATCCAATCCGCAAATTCATTTTAAGTAACAAATTAGCCAGAAATCAGTCGTCATGATTAGAAGATCTGGGATCTGTCAAATATTCACAGATATATTAAGCGAGGTACGATATACAGTATGCAGTATGCGGTGTTAAATCATTACACACTTTCCCTATTTGCTTCACTGCATTTTTCAGGATTTTCATGGGAGTATATTGTAATGTCTTAAGAAAGACAAACAAATGAGAACGCAGAGCATCCATAACAACAGGCACAGCAGCCTGCGCAGTACTTATTTTCTCATACAGCACTTTCTGAACTATCTGCATTAACCCTGTAAATGCTGGTTCTAAAGAAAACTCGAAAGAAAATCATAACTAAAAAAGACTGCTGCACTACACTAAACAGACAACTGTCCTGTTTTCAACAAAAGAACTCTATAATGTGCCGTGCCCTCCTCAACACACACTATGAGCTAGTATGGAGCACCACTGCTCAGTCGTTGACCTTTCATCCTGAGCTGGTACACAACATTAAAGATCTTGGCCAGCACCTCACATGGGCCATGCTGGTGACTGCAGAGCTTTGAAGAGTAGCTTTTTTTTTCTTTTTGGGCCAATAAACCCAAACTCTATCACCAGGGGCAAAGTCTCTGTTATTGATGTGGGCATCGTATGTCCACTTCTGTCTAGCTGCTGCAGTTCCCTGTTGGTTCCTGGCTCCCTCATGCCCCAACGTGGCATGACTTTTCCACAATTTCCATCCTTGGGCCCCCCTGGTATCTTTGGTTCAGATGGGGACCAAAAGTAGTAAAAGTTCTGAACATGAGGACAGCAGGCGTGCACCCTGTAGACCCTTGAACTGTCGTTATATGGGAAAAAAAAGTCAAGGTGTTGGTCCCAGTCATGTTGATGTTCACTAGTTAGGGTGGCTAACTGGGTGGTCAGGGTACGGTTAAGGAGTTCTACTAAGTCAACACCCTATTTTCAAGAGTAGGGAGACTTATTTAAGTCCCTGATCACTGTGGATCTCTTCTGGTTCTCCAAAATGGCAGAACACTTCCTCCACCAGCTTTCCTGGCTTGTGGACGTAGAGCTCAAGAACCTGCCTGCATCCATAACAACAGGCACAGCAGCCTACGCAGTACTTATTTTCTCATACAGCACTTTCTGAACTATCTGCATTAACCCTGTAAATGCTGGTTCTAAAGAAAACAGTATAGCCTGTCACACCACCACTTCTTCCACAGCCTACCACCTCAAATAGGCAAATAGCTGCCGGACGGCTCGGTGCTGCACCTCGAAATCGTTTTCCTATTGGCGAAAAAGACTTCCTGGAGGTATTGCAGTGCCCACTCAAAGTGTGTTGCATGCACTAACATGTCGTCATACACAACAGCAATGAGAGACTCCTGCTAGGACCTGATCCATTTGGAGAAGGTGACAGCAGCATTGCAAAGGCCAAACGGCATAACCCAGAACTGCCACAGTCCTTGGCCTATAGTAAACGTGGTCTTTGGTTTGGCTTCCAGGGCGAGCTCCACCTTCCACAATGTAATCCAGGGTGCTGTCGATTCGGGGTAGTGGGTAAGAGTCTTTCCTAGTAACCATGCTTAAGCAGCGATAGTCCACAAAGAAAAGCAGAGAGGAGTCATTAGTTTTCACAAGGCTTGATCACTCCTACTTTTTCCATCGTTCTGATATTTTAATCTGCTGCTGTCTGCTTGGCCAGCGCTAGTCGATGGGGCCACATGTGGATGAGTGGAGCCATGCCAGTATCAATGTCATTTTGCACCTACAGGAAAACTTTCCAAGCTGGTGCTTGACCATCCCGACTAGCTGATTCCCCCCAAACCAAAAGTAAAGGGTTGGAGGGGCAAAGGCAGGACAATCACATGTTGCATCACCCAGCAATGGTAACATGGGTCCTGAGGAGTAGGAAGTCCTCACCGGTTCAGGGGCCATACTAGTGTTGTCAAAAATATCGATATTTCGATATGTATCGATACTGGAATATCTGAAACGATACGATTCTCAGTTTTTACAGTATCGATACCAGCTGCGCTCTCCTCTCCGACCGAAAGCAAGTTGACACACACTGGCATATTCTCACTCAGCCCGGTTAACCTCTGAGCACGGCGAATGCGCATTGCAGATTTCGTGCTCACATCTGAAGAGCACACACATAGCCTACCGTAATAAAGCTGCCTCTGACATGATACAAGTGCAAACATTTGCTTCTTTTTCCAGCTTATTATTGGTCAAATACACTCAAAGAACTATCAGTGCACATCTGGAAGAGTATTAACGTAAACACAGTCGCAAACAGTCCGTTAGTCTTAAAGGGACCGCAGTCATTTGTTATTCAAACTACAAAATGACAAACGATCACACTGCTCTTGACTGATCAACTTGTGTAACTTTATTAGTTTCATCTGTACGCTATTGAATGCTTTACAAAGAACATTATCCAATGTTGTTTTAAATGTAATTACTATGCATATTTTTCTATGCGTTTCTTATCTGAATGTTAGACCTACCTGAAAAAATAAAGCAGTCTATTTAATTTGTATCTTCTTTTCTATTGCATTTATTTGTGCTATTGTTTGTAATCTCTTTATTTGTTCTTATTTTATTACTGTTTACTCGTCTTTTTAAATTCAATTTACCATTCGAAATCAAGCTTTCTTGTGCTGTATGTAAGCTATTGCAACACAATTACCCCATTGTAAAAAATAAATTGAGATAATTTTAATAGTAATTGATCAATTGATCAATAATTGTTCAAATCAAAACGATGCCCAACCCTAAGGAACATGCTGGCCACATGCATTTTTAGTAAAAAATAACAATGAATAATAACAAGTTCTGTTGTCATATTAAGCATCTTTTTTTTTTTTTTTTATTGTGGTATTGATTTAGTATCGATATATCGATATTTTAGTCTGGTATCGTATTGAAGTCATTATTTTGGTATCGTGACAACACTAGGCCATACCCTGCTCTTATACTGTGATGTAATGGTGTTTGATTGGGGTCGGCGCTAAACTCTGCAGGACAGTGGGCCTCCAGGACCGAGATTAGGGACCCCTGCCATAGAAGAACCATTTTCGTTTTTACTGGCATCTTTATTTTTAAGGGTGTGTCATACCTGGGCAGAAGGGTGGTAAAAGGAACGCGTTCACGTCGTTATAAACACAGACTCTGGTCGCTCTGCCAAGGCCTGGCCCAGGGTCTGTGGAGTGGCTTGATGAACATGCTGATTTGCTGACGTAGCTTTTCAGGGAGTAGGGCTTGCAGGAATGCGTCAAGAGCCAGTTCCTCTTGTGCAGCTGTGGGACACTGGGGATATCCACAAGGCACACAACATTATAAATCTGTAGCCAAAGAAACCACACTTTCTCCTTTTTCCCATTGCATACTAGCAAGCTGATCTCGTCTTTGCTCTGCTGTCTGGCGCATGCCAAATCATAGCTCAAGCGCACTGGTCAAAGTCTCATACTCTGCTGGTGTAAGATCAAAGACCACTTGAGGACCACAACAGCTATACTTGTGCAAAGTAGGGCTTAGGTGGCACTGATCCATCATACCTGGGCAGCTTAACATGGACCTGCACAGAACCATACTCAATCCTGTTCACCTCCCTTCCAGGCACACCACACCTGCAGCGATGGGAGATTGGCACTTCTTCAACTATAAAAAACCAGCATGTTCACGCTCACCAGCTGAAACATTGTTCTCAACCTGGCTCATTTCCAACCCTGTGTGAATCTCGAGCCATCGTAAGGTCGATTGCGGAATCGCAGGTGGTTTGTGTGCTGGCTCCTGCCACTTCTCTCTGGCTTAGGATGGGAGTAAACATTGTGGCAGACGCAGGGATTACCCGGCTGCAGCTTCACACATCTTCTCGCATCTCCTTTACAAGACTGCTTAAATCACACAGGAGCCATTCCAATTTGCGCTCCTTCATCCCACTTCTGACACCAGTGTAATGTCTTGAGACAAAAAAGGAGCTTAAATTCCGAATGCAGAACAACAATAACAACAGCACCACTAAGCTTTAACCTGTAAATGCTGGTTCTAAAGAAAACAGCAAAACACTATTAAACTATTGCAGACTGCTGCAGTACAATTCAACATTAATTTATGTATGTTTTGTGCCGTATTATCTCCTGTTTTTTAATATCACAAGGCAATGTTGTGAAGCATACATGTTTCTTTTTTTGGTAAAAAAAAAAAAATAATAATAAAAAAAAAAAAAAATATATATATATATATATATATATATATATATATATATATATATATATATATATATATATATATATATATATATATATATATATATATATATATATATATTTTTTTTTTTTTTTTTTTTTTTTTTTTTTATTATATATATATATATATATAATATACCAAAAAAAGAAACATGTATGCTTCACAACATTGCCTTGTGATATTAAAAAACAGGAGATAATACGGCACAAAACATACATATTAATCAAATGAATACAGTAACGATATATGACTTTCAAACTTTTAACCAAATGTCAAAATGGTCGGCTTGCAACATGACTTTTGAAAGAATTAAAGTTCCAAAGGAAAATTCAACAGTCAAATAACCTCCCGATTGCAATAAAACTGCAGCTTAAAACAAAAAATGAAAACAAATGAAACGTACATGGTCTCCAATGTATGCACGTCATTACATCATCAGATTAATGTGTAGTGGACAAGATATGATATGCAGTGCAGGTAAACACATGCTATGACTGCTTTTTTCTTTCCTCATCAAATAAAAGACACCTTGTAAAATATATAAAAAAATTGTTGAAAAAGGTTTAATAATTATCTATTTATATACAACATCTATTATCAGTCAAAAAATTGTGATGCTTTCTATGGAGTTTATTAATCTAGATGTGATTTAATCTTGTCACGGTAAAGCTAAATTTTCAGCATCATACTCCAGTCTTACATGATCCTTTAGAATGCTGATCAAAGAAACATTTATTTTATCAACAGTTCTGCTTTTTTGTGATTTAAAAATTCAGGATTTCTTTGATGAACAGAAAGTTTAAAAGAACAACATTTATTTGAAACTAAATTTGTAACCATGTAAAAGTTTCACTGTCACTTTAGATCAATTTAATGTGTTAACTTCTTTAAAAAATACAATTAATGACTCTTTGGACGGCATGCAGTATAACTTCATGAAATATTATATAAACAATGTGAAATAAAATGTTTACTTTGAGAAATATTCTACAAACGCCACAAGGTGGTACAATCGAGTCAACAATTAGCCTCGTTCAGAGTATTCATATGGATTCATTGAAAGTTTTCTGATTGTAATAACCTCGATTTGGATTTTATTTGTTTTTATTTTCACATCTTTTAATATTTTCACTCCAGTATATTGCCAGCATTACTTGCTAATTGTTTTAGCTATAGCCTAATTAAAAATAGGAGACATATTTACATGGGTTGAATTCAAAGAAGTGCAAGAAATTCACTTTTAAAAAGTCACTTTAGGCTAATCAGATAGTAGACTAGCCTAATTATTATTATTGAATTATATCATCTATCGTCCCACCTGGTGCATGATATCCAGAGCAAAAGCCAGTGGTTCTCAAACGTTTCAGTGCAAGTACATCAAGGACATAGTGATTCTCCAACTAGGAGCACTTTGGGCACTGTGAGCTTATGGAAAATTCACTCTCTTAAAACACCTAAATCAATAGCTTCATTAATTGGTCTTAATATAACAGCGGGCAGTTTTAGAATTCCATGGAATATTATTATTTTAACAGTGTTTCTAAAGAGCACTTTCAAAGAAGTAATTTTCACCACTTTTCAATTTATGTATTTTATTACAATAATTATTGTAAAACTGATTGTATAAGATATGTATCAGTCACCAACATCAGTGGCTACCAAATCATGTAACAAAAGTTAATAAGTGATAAAACGTACAAAGTTGTGTCAAAATTGGAATCAAACCATAAGAAATAAAACTGCCATTAAAATGACTGTTTATATAATATAATTTTACATTCACCTAATATTTTAGTTGTTTCACATTACAAAATAGTTTCTTGTAGCTCCCCCTAGAGGCACTCCTGTGCACGCTGATGGAACTCGAGTTTATTCACAAGCGCGCGGCAGTCATCTGCCTGCATGTGCGGCATATTAGATCAACAGCCAGTCAAGCCTGTCGGGGTCTGCAGTTCATGTTAACAGGCTATTAATCAGCCGGTTGATTATAGCGCGCGGCGAGCACAGAAGTTGACTAAAGGCGATTGCGACGCTGCTGTGCGATGCCAATTCATCAACGTGTGACAGGAGCAACAAAGGCTCGATCTGGAATGGAGCGAGATGTTTTTGATTAAACGCTTCCAAGGAGATGAACCAAACAAACGTTGCCATGAACGAGTGTGTTTGGTTACAAACACAGAGAGGGCAGGGGGAGGCTGCCTGCCGGAGCCAGGTGCCGGGCCGGGCGGGCTGTTGTGTTTGTGTATGAGACGGTTGCTACGGCAACAGAGGGACCGGCGTCGGCGTCCTGCCTGTCCCTCTGGGTGGACTCCGGACAAATGGACCGCTCGAGTAGACACGCTCTGTATAATGCTGAATTTGAACAGTAAAGCGTTCAGAAAAGGACGTGTTATGACCCTGTCATGAAGTATTTGGCTTTATTTAATTTGTACCTCCTTTTGACAGCAATAAAGTAATTGCGACTATTTTTGGATGTTGCCATGGTTACAGCGGCACATTTTTGGGAACGCATGGGACAGTAAAAAAAGAAAAAGAAAAAAGCTTTTCCCCTGGCCGGGTTTTTATTTAATTTTTTACCCTAACCATGGTTAAACATATGTTAGGTTATCTTAAAATTTTTCGGTCGGCGGTTAATGGGTTATTTTTAGCTAGGGTTAGTTAGGGTTAATACAGTTCCCACTTCAATGGTTCAAATTTTAACGGTTCATGCAGTTAACGAAGATCAGATGAAGCCTGATTATGAAAGTTAGGCAAAGTAATATCGCTGTATGATGTATGTAACTCCTACAACGTCAAGTAATGCGAACTGGCACGTTATATCCTAAAACTGATTTTTATTTTACGCCATCAGGCAAAAAGGCTGCACCATGTTTTTAAAACAATGTAGCCTACACTAATTTTAATTAAACAACATGGGCTGTAATTTCATTAACATGGATCCCTAATTAAATCTTTACAGGAACTTAACATGATGAATGTGTTTAAACATGCTGTAGAATGTGAAACTATATAATCTGTTTCATCCTTTTGGAACTTTATAGTAATGATGCATAATAGTAATTATATTGACACAATATTTTGTGTAGCCTATTGTCTGTTCCAGTCTTGCACATCGCCAGAAAGGTTTTGCTGCAAAAATATTTTATTGTTTTTTTTTAGGTTTTTGTTTGTTTTTAATAGCCCAAAGTACAAAAACAAAACTTAAAATAAAACACACCAAAGGATATTTAGTAATGGTTTATACAAACTTACAAAGGCAGTTTCCAGTTTCAGTAACACAACTAAATAAAACAAAGATATGATATTACATTTTTGGAAATCATTTCTGCAAACAACAGAAGGGTAGATAATATACATAATAAAGCTGGTTCACCATTTCAGGGAAAACGTAATATCCTTGAAACATTTAGCATTGAATATTGTACGAATTTAGATGACTGCAATTAAGCAAGAGCATCAACAGACACATTAGAAAGCATATTGACTCTAATGTGGATGAAAATGAACCTGTGAGGGACAGACATACAGTCTTTGCAATGGAACGAGCTGTATAAAGATTCTTGATCACGTAATTTTCACAACTTCAATATGTTGTTAAACAACATTGAACACAGTGGATGATATCCCTCACAGTCTCGTTTTCATTCATGCCAAAAATTAAATGTGACGCTATATGCTAACTATAGGTCTATACGCATGTTAGAAGAAATACATCGAAAGATCTTCTTATGTTAACTTCTCCCTCTTTAAAGGATAGTGATGTTCAGATGCACCTTTAGCTTAACAGCAACATTAAACCTAAAACAAATACACTTCTTGTCCGTTTCCCCTCCAGCAGAGCTGTCTTTATATTTGTTCTTTGAGATTTTTTACCTGAAATCATACATAAAGCAGGGTCTGGTAACGGCATGAAAGAAGTGAGACCTCTTTAACCCTTCTGTCAACTTTCTAACGAAAACTGACTATAATACTATATTCTTTATCCTTAAAGACAAACATTTACAACACTTCCTGTGTTACACTGCATAGTGGCTGTGTGATTTTACAGGTTAAAGTTCAAGTTTGGCTTTGGTCCAGACTTAAGTGCTGAAGAAGATGGAGCTCAGAGCTTAGAACATGTTGACATGGGCCTTACTTGGCCTTCGTCTTCTCTTCGTAAGTCCCAGCGTTCTTGTAGGCCCCTACGTAGCCCGTGTGCTCCACAATCTCCTCTCGCCCACCTTTTCCTTTGCCTTTCCCACTCTCATCAAAGCGCTCCTTGTGTGAGCCCGTATATTTAGATGTGTCGGTTAACCTATCCACTGCAGCAGTTTTCGCCACTTTCTGAAAAGGTTAAAAAAGAAACATAAAATTAAATAAGGCAATGAATAAAGCTTTTAAATTATGGCAAAATCAAGTTGGAGAGCAATATACAGCTCTGGAAAAAATGAAGAGACCACTTAACATGTTAAGTGGTCTCTTCATTTTTTCCAGAGTTGTACTATAAAAGCAATAAATAGGAAAATGGAACTAGAAATTAAATGTGCTTCATCAAACTAGAATTATTTCATCAGATGATCTGTACAAGTCTGTTTTAGCCTGCCCCAGAAGAGCCTTTTCTGTCAATAGCATATACATCACATATTCCTGCAACTCCTTCTGAACTTTTAACTAGTTGTCAGAATTGATTTATTGTTGTTTGATTTGTTACTGCCCTCTAGTGTTGAACTGGTTGATGAATAAGTAGTACCTTTTTTGTGTTTCTCAATCTTGCTCTTGAGGAACACCAACACTACTCATTTTAGGTGTCTCACTAATTTGACACACCCAGTTGAGTTCATGGAGTGCTCTACAAATGAGATGATGAGTTGAGTTATGTGTTTGATACAGGAGACATTCCAAATATGTAGTGTTGAGGGATCTTCTTAAGCAACAACTGCTTGGCATTTCTTGATTTAGCTAATATTTTTTAAAATGTCAGATAATACACTCACATTACTGTCACAACAGAGGTTGAGGTAGTCTAAGTTGAATTAGAATCGATTTGCAGCGAAGTGTGATGAAATAGCAAACCAATAAATTAGTTTCTTTCTTGCTTTTTTGTTGTTTTATGCATACTGTTTCAAATGTTTGGGTTGGTAAGATTTTGAATGTTTTTTTTTTTTAAAGTAGTCTCTGGCAGCATTTATTTGGAATATTATTATATTAAAATTATGTTAATATAAATATTTTGAAATATTAAAATTTAAGTTAACTGTTTTTATTGAAATATTAAAAAGTAATTTATTATTGTAATGGCAAAGCTGATTTGCTTCTCAAGAAACATTTATTATTGAAAACAGCTGTGCTGCTTAACCCTGATACAGTTTTCAGATGCTTTGATGAATACAGAGATCAAAAGAACATTTATTTGAATTACGTTTGATCAATTTAATGTGTCTTTGCAGATCAATGTTTCCATTTCCTTAAAAAAAACTTGAACATTGATTCAAGTTTTGATTGAACATTGATTTTGATGCATTTGATGCATTGATTTGATTAATATCCCACAAAAAAAATAATAAAAAAATACCTTGAACAATACAAGACTTACCGTTACACCAACGTTGGTAGGTTCTTTGCCATCAATTAGCTTATATATAGACTGCAATGCCTCCTCTTTGCTCTGACCTTTGAACCTCTTGGGGGCCAATTCTTCTAGAGCTTTCTGGAACTCCTCGTATGTTATAACTCGAGATGTCTTTGCTCTGAATTATGGTAAACATGGTAAACATCTATGAATATATTTTTAATATTTGTTTTTAAATATGTGATTATATTGTGTGCACGATAACTATTTAAAATTTCAATTCACCCAAAAAAAAAAAAAAAGATGGAAAAACTCACTTGACTTTAGTGAAGACAATATCTACATCAGTACTGGTGACATTCTTGCCATCAACGACTTTGCAGTCTTTGCACAGCTTAGCCCAGTTTTTCCCATTCATCTCCTTCCCAGTGGCTTTGGTGTCACCATGAACAGCAAACTTCTTAAAGGAGTCCAGAAGCTTGTCCATGTCGCTTTCTGCCATATTGGGTATTCTGCTAAACAAATAGTAAGACTATGACATAATGGAACCATTTTTCTAGAAAAAGAGGTGCTTTCACTGACCATATAAGTCATCTGCAATAGGCATGATTAACAGAAATTACTAAAGCCTTATTTGACAAAAAAAAAAACAAACAAAAAAAACTATTGCACTGTACTATCATCATAGGAATCTCAGATGTTTATTATACAGTATGTACTAACGTCTATTCTGTACAGAGGAATTTGGGCCCAGACAAAATACCTTAAACTCTGATTTAGCCGTTCTACATTATGCTAGTTATCTGCATTATCTAAAATGTCCTATGATTTTAGCTTTGATATATTTCAGTAATGGTCTTCTTGTTGCAGAGTTTTGGCAGACTTCTTCAGCAGGTCACCCTCTTTTCCATTGCGTTTTGAATGGTCTGAATGAATAAAATAACAATTAAAGCACCAGCCAAAAGTAACACATTAGGTGTGTGTGGAATGACAGAGCCTGATGTCAAATGTAAGGGCCATAAGGATTGAGCTAATGAGGTGATTATCAGCACTCTGCAAACTGCTAATTATTCATTCAACATACAAAAAAAACACAGATTTCCTAGACATTTTCAGACAGCCTCTTTGCTCCCCTCTTTCCTTCCTTCATAATTCTATATTTTTCTATTTTTTTTCTTTCAAGTGCATGAGTGAGGCCAATTCCAGACTTTCGTGGTGTGTCTGCACAGTCCAGCCATTGTCAATGGAGGCGGGAGTAGGTGTGTGGATGGGCTGATGTGCCTTGGAGTTATTGTGGAATGTTTCAGATGGATGTCAGAAGTTTGGCAGCTGATGGCCTCATAGCGGCGATGAGTGTACAGCAGCGGTGGGTGGGCTTGCCCTGGCTTCAACTCCAACTCCTTCAGCCATCTGTATTCCCCTCTCAGATCACACACTTTAGTGTTACATCAGATAGGCTCGCTAAGGCTGCATTTATTTGATCAAAAATAAAGCAAAAACAATAATATTGTAAAGTATTTTTTATAATTTAATAGATTTAAAATATGATTTATTCCTGTGATTACGACACAGAATTCTCAGCAGCCATTACCCCAGTCTTATCACATGATCCGGCATATCCAAAATATACTAATTTGATGCTCAATAAATGTTTATTATTATTCTCAATGTTAAAAAAAGTTTTGATGCTATATAGTTTTGTGGTGATAGTTCTTTTTTTCCAGAATTCTTTGATGAATAACGTTTAAAAATATTTAAATTTAAAATCTTTGGCAATATCATAAATGACCATTTTGATTAATTTAATGTTTACATGCTGAATAAAAAGATTAATTCTATCCCAACAAAAATAAAAATAAATCTTAGATTTTTGAACAGTGGTTTCTTTTTCTTTCTTTTCTGAATTTGTTTCAGTATTTCTTAAGGAAAATTAATCTAAAATGTATCACTGGGTTGGCAAACAATTCTTCAGTCACTGAACCATTGAAGTCATCACGTTTTATACCGTCATGCTTAACATGTTGCTTGTGTGTGCTGTGTTTTTCCCTTATACAGTGTGCGAGGGATCATGTGCAGACTGCTGCTGAGATTATTCCCACACAGGCGGCCGAATAAAGACATCATTGTGAGTATGAGCCTCACCCTTCTAACACGCATGCAAAGGCAGCCGTCCACATAAACACACATTGCCCACCTCCCGAGATCCCCTCACTCAGGACAAGACCTTGTGAAAGTGTCTATGGAAACCATTGTATTAAAGAAGTAAACAGAGACACACTTACCCACCCATCCAGACAAAACACACAAACATATAGTAGACTCACAAAATAACAAAGGCATGTCCCGAAGACTTTATGAGCAGAGCACAATCTTCCTCTGTGTCAGCCCTATAGGGTCCTGCCCATGAGATACCTGTATTCCTCACACAACATGTTTCTTCACAATTATTGCGTATTTCATACTGACATATAATATATATAAATATAATATGTGATAATCACTTCATAAATCATAAAACTGATATGTCTGAAATATAACTGATATAACTTAATGAGTGTTTACTTTCTGATCAGACAGACAGCAATCCTATAATTAACCTGATGATGTCAGCAGTGTTTGGTTCAGCAATTATATGAATAGCATCCTTTTGTGCCAATTTGCCAATGGGAAACCTTCATGCAGTATGTATAGCCTATATATAACTCCAATCTAAATCATTTTTTGTCAGTGACACTTGTAATTATCCAAACATGATTTCATCTTCTGGCACTTGATCACACTTAGTCATACTGCAGCTGTTGCAAGAACATTACTAACAAAACGTAAGATAAAACAAATTAAAAAAAAACTTTTAATTTTTTTATTCGTTGCAATAATAATAAAAAAAACATTATTTTATGTCCATTTCATTTTTGTGTTTATATAGTTATATGACCAGTAGAAGGAGAAAGAAATAGCAACATAAAATACAATTATAAATAATACAATTATTGCAAGCATTTCTAACTTCATATTTATGCATGTTTGCACAGGGGCAAAAAGCAAACAAACAAACAAACAAAACAAAAAAAACTTTTGTCTTAAAATACCGGCACTTTGTATTTATTATGCCAATTTACTCACTGACCTCACACTCTTCTGTGCAGCAATACCCATATGCAGCATGACATTGAAAGTTTCCACATGAAAGCCCAGATGCTATGGCTATGTACCAATCTATGGCATATTATGGGTCTGTGTGATGTGTGCATGCATATAGCGAATAAAGACGAGTACATGTACTGTATGCATGTTCACAGGTGTGGAGTGCATTTGCTTATGAAGATCATTCTATTACATTAGTAGCAGTGAAATCACTCTTACCTGTGCTACTGATTTCCAGCTGCTGGCAATCCACACACATGCACACACACTCCCAGGTCTGCACAACTTCTGTCCTGTCCTGCTCTCTCTCTCTCTCTCTTTCTCTGTCTCTCCTGTTACTCCCTTTTGAAATGGGCTTTAAAAGGCTGAGGGCTTGTTATCATCTGTTTATTCCTGTATCCATGGAGACGTCCTGTTTAACATCAAGGGATGGCTATAAACGAGAGAGAGAGAGAGAGAGAGAGAGAGAGAGAGAGAGAGAGAGAGAGAGAGAGAGAGAGAGAGAGCCTACTCAAGTTAGTGACCAGGGTCATTTATCAGTCGGGGTGAACTGGAAGCGTGAGCATAGCAACATAGAGAAACCAGAAAAAGACTTAAGCATTTGTGTTTTATTTGTGGTTTGTTTATCCTCTGTTGTGTTTGTTTGCTACTCATTCAACAGTGTGAGTGTGTAAGAAGAGAGCGAGG
Organism: Pseudorasbora parva; assembly: GCF_024679245.1. Taxonomy (NCBI): domain Eukaryota; kingdom Metazoa; phylum Chordata; class Actinopteri; order Cypriniformes; family Gobionidae; genus Pseudorasbora; species Pseudorasbora parva. The sequence continues at coordinate 39,209,542 of NC_090172.1, forward strand.
AATGCTATTCATTCAGCACAACATGCATGTGTTAGTGTGAATGTGAGAATGTTCATCCAATACTGTGTGTGTGTGTGTGTTCATTTATATATATATATATATATATATATATATATATATATATATATATATATATATATATATATATATATATATATATATATATATATATATATATGAAACCTTTTTAAAAGTTGACGTGTATCTGAGTCTAACAGATTATTCAAAAAAGGGTGTGAAGACTAGTTCTATATCAGAGTCTATACATCAGTTGTTTATTGGATGGAGGTATATTTGTAATGCTGGCAGTTCATTGTAAAAAAGGGTGGGTTTTAGAGGATTTGATGATTGGAGAAATCTGGCATTTGTCACTAGAGAGAAGTCTGTCGTTGCACAGTAAACTAGTTTACAGTAAGCTCAATAACATGCGTTTAGAAAATAGATAGGTGAATAGGTGAATTTTCATTTCAAGCCTACTTTAGCACAATGCTCTGGAATAATTTATTCCAACCCGATCTCACTGCAATTTGCATGTAGGCCTATTTTACGAGGTGGCTAATTTGTACAACCTCAATCTAACCTTAACCTAAATCATACATATTTGACAAGTTTGTTAGCCTGACAAGCCAGACCCACATCAAGATGTTTGGTCTGGAAACTCACCATAGACAGGGCTCAATCCGAGGGGCGGGATAAACTGCTGTCTTTCAAACTCCCTCTGCACGCGATAGGAAAGCGCTACAACCAACCGGAGCAACGACGGTGAAGGGGAGCTCGCTGATAGATTAAACATTCGCCGTATCCGGTCGGCTAAACTCCGAACACATCTTCCCTTTTTAAGAATGACTTCAGTGCCGCTCTTTGTTCTTTTCTCAGAGGAAAGCTTAACTCCAAGTCTTCCGGAGGCGTGGGCAGAGCTGATTCGAAAGACCGCCGCCGTTCGCCAGTTTCTGTGTTTACTAGAAGCACGCAAAAGCAACTCGGCCGTCGTCATTATGGCCCCGCCCACCGACTCTATACACGATGTGATTGGACCGTCCAGATTCTGAGGAATACAGCTCAGATAGGAATTGAGAGTTGCTAGACACACTTGCGGGCAAATTAAATTTGCTGAATTAACCACCTCAAACAAATTGGTTGTGAGATAGCGTTGTTTATTCTGATTGGTTAATAGCAGCATTCATCATTTAAATATTTTCAAATAATTCTCAGTGTTCTGTTGGTCATGTGGGAAACTATGCTCATGTTCTGTCTTTCATCAATATCAGCTCAAATCAATATTTTATGTCCAAGTATTTATTTATTTAGATAGCCATGTAATAGGCTAAGTGGAATAATATATAATCAGATCTACATTATTTAAAATAAACCCTTCAGGGTGATATGAGACCCTGTTTGGCCTGTTGGGGTTAATTTCATCAACTGACTCTACATTATCTCTTCCATGTAGTTTTTCTCAAGTTCAGCTGAATTTCACAGAGGGCCATTCTGAAGATGGCCAGACAGCTTTTTTTTTTTTTGCTAACTCTCGCTCTCTCTCCCCCTGCTCGTCTCTTTCTGTCTTTCTTTCTCGTTTGGCTCCTGTCCTTCATCCACTGAGTTAATATTTTCCATGGTTGCCCTCACTGTCTCTTTCCTCTTTTTGCTCGAAGAACAGGACATATAAAAACCTAGAATCACGATTCAGCAACAGCCTAGAGCCAAAGGTGTTACAGTCGAGCCTGATTTAACTGAAGAATGTATTTTTATTTCTTTCAACTCTTTAAACAATTTGGAATCATTTATGAGTGATACATAATGCAGGACCTGAATATATTTGAGCCTGGTAAGTTTGTACCAGTGCATTATGTTTGAACCATTTGTCAACATGAATACATGACAAATATTTGGAGCATGTACAATTTCACACCAATAATATACAACAACAGTTTAAATGAACTGAATAATTCAGGCTCATATATCCTTGCCAGTTCTATTATGGTCTGATCAAATTGCCCTTCGAACAAAACTGCTTGCCAAAAGATGACTTTAACTCCATATACATACAAAGAGCACTTTTGTTTATTTGCTGAATCATGGTGCTGAAAGATTTAAAGTTTCACTCTATGACTAGATATACATTCAGATTTTTGCACTGAACGTTTGTTTAAACTGCTTTACATTCATCTTTCCACAACTGTGCCACTGTTTCTGAAGCTCCAGCCTCTCGTTTGTTGCACACATTCTGCTTTAAAAAAAGTGTAATACTATAATCTTGAATATAATATAAATATAAATAAATAATTATAAAAATACTCAAAAATACAAATCAGTTGTAATATTCCAAAGTATATACTGTAACATTTAGTTTCTTCAGTGCTGTGACATATTTCCAAGTGAGCCAAGGCAAGGCAAGGCAAGTTTATTTATATAGCACATTTCATACACAATGGCAATTCAAAGTGCTTTACATAGAAAGGAATTAAAATAGGGATAAAAAAATGCATGAGAAAAAGAATACAATGTAAAGAGAATTGATGATAATCAAAGAAAAGAACAAAGGTAAATAAACTAAAACAGTTATAAAAAGAATGGAAAAAAAATGATGCATAGATGAGGTGCGATCAGTCGGACGTACAGTGGCTCAGTGCTCATTCAGTAAATGCACAGCTGAACAGATGTGTTTTGAGTCTGGATTTGAATGTGGCTACTGTTGGAGCACATCTGATCTGTTCAGGAAGCTGGTTCCAAATGCGGCTGGCATAATAGCTAAAGGCAGACTCTCCCTTTGAGTGAACTCTTGGTATTTCTAACTGATTTGATCCTGCTGATCGGAGTGATCTGATGGGTTTGTATTTAATCAGCATATCTGCAATGTATTGAGGTCCTAGCTCATTGAGAGATTTATAAACAAGTAGTAGTACTTTAAAATCGATTAGATGGAAGCCAGTGTAAAGACCTGAGGACTGGTGTGATATGGTCATATTTTCTGGTTCTGCTCACAATCCTGGCAGCAGCGTTCTGTATGAGCTGCAGCTGTCTAATGGTCTTTTTGGGAAGGCCGGTGAGAAGGCCATTACAATAGTCCACCCTACTGGTGATGAAAGCATGAACCAGTTTCTCTAAGTCTTGCCTGGAAACAAAACATCTAATTCTTGCAATATTTTTCAGATGATAGAATGCTGATTTTGTTATTGCTTTGACATGACTACTGAAACTCAGGTCTGACTCCAAAATCACTCCAAGATTCCTGACTTGATTTTTTGTTATCAGACCTTTAGCCTCAAGATATGCGTTCACCTTGAGAATTTCATATTTGTTTCCAAATGTAGTGATTTCCATTTTATCTTTGTTTTGAAGATAGTTTTGGCACATCTAGTTGTTAACTTCATCAATGCATTTGCACAGGGAGTCAATGGGGCTGTAGTCATTAGGTGACAGTGCTAAGTAGAGCTGGGTGTCGTCAGCATAGCTGTGGTAAGCAATATTATTCTTTTTCATTATTTGGCTCAGTGGCCGCATATACAGGTTAAACAGGAGTGGTGCAAGAATTGACCCTTGTGGGATTCCGCATGTCATGGACGTCCACTCAGACTTATGGTCTCCTATACTCACATAATAACCTCTCCCTTCTAAGTATGATCTGAACCATTGGAAACGGAATATTGAATAGAGGGCAGTGTTTTACTTCAGCGTTCCTCTTCTCCATCTCTCACTCATAGCAGACTAACAGTTGGAGGGGAGTGGGTAAGCATTTTTAAACGCAAGCTGTCAAACTGCTGTCATCTGAGAAGGAACACCGTTTCCAGACTGGAAGTTACTTTTCAGATTTTGATTGAAGATTACAGCGACAAACAATTTTTGTCTGTGTATTAACTGTTCATCCGAATACCTTTAATATGTGCTAAAAAAAGGGGAATAGGATAAATTGTGTGTGTGTGTGTGTGTGTGTGTACTCTAAGAAGATATCTAAAGGAACTTTGGAGCGTTGCCATTCCAAATAGTGGTCTGATGAAATGATCTTTCATCACTCACTTGACCAGATTACATTACAGTTGCCTTCAGCAGAAACAGCATTGAGGCTTGCTATGAGAAAGGAAACCTGCATACCACTGCAATAAATAGGCTGTGTGGTGTGTATTTAAGAGAAACGGAATAAGATGTGTATGTGTAACTGGAATCAAAGCCATTAAAAACAGAGAATATCTTTGTCAGTGTTGAAATTTTAAAATATCAATAGTCTCCTTTTTATGTGCATTTTAGAAAGTCTCCTATATGAAGGAAAACATACAGAATCAGAAACTTGAATCTTCTGTAATCACTTAATGAATTGTGGGTAATTGTTTTAAAGAACCACTGAAGTCACATGATTACTTTTATGACGTCTTTTTGGGGGCTTGAAAGTGGTAGTTAGTATGCTGTCAGTAAGAGGGACAGAAAGCTTGTCAGATTTTCTTCCAAAAATCTTTTCTCACGAAAATCTTATGGGTTTGGAATGACATGAGAGTGAGTAATTAATGAGAGAATTGACATTTTGGGTGAATTAACCCTGCAATACAAGCAGCATTGTCAAAATTACCGAAGAAATATATTGACCAATATCCAAAGGGCATTTGAATGCTGTGTTGGACAATAGGAGAACCACTGATTTAGAAGATGCTTTTTTTGGTGGCGTCCCCCTTTGAAAGGGGAAATCCATTGCATTCACATCACATTTTTGAGAGTGACACACATTATGCTTGTATTTATGCGTTGAGAACAAGAGCTTATCCACAGCATGGACTTAAAAGGCCTAGCCAATAAACACCTGTCCATCCTACGCTGATCGAAAAAACGTTCACATCCTGAAATATATAAATTTAAAAAACGTAGGCGCACACTGTTATAGACATCATCATTTAATATGGAAACATGCTGGATTTGATTATTTTCTTTTTGTAAAAACATTGATTTCGAACCTACAGATGTGTGATATGGACCTATTAACTGAACTTTTATGCTTCAATAAAGTGTTGAGTGATGTCTGTTACACATTGAGCTGCTAAGACACACACTGTAAATCTCAAAGTCTGCATGACCTTTTGATGATTGACATGTTTAGTGGGTGTATGCGAGTTGTCATAGAGACAGTTTGTTGTGATATCAAACTTCACACGGCAAAATGGTGTGCAGAAAGTGAACGTTCCAGTAGGCCTATATCTTCAATCATGTGGCATTTGCAGTGCACCACATCTCAAACAAACTGAACACTACAGCATTTCAACGCATCAGATAGGACATGACATGCGTTTACCACATAATTGTTTCACTTTTTTACTCTCATTTTCAGCACCTCTTTATCATCCATAAAATGATATATGCATGCAACAAATACATTTTATACACGCGTAACAGGAACGTTTTCTAACAACTTTTCTCAAAGAGTTGGTTTTAGTGCAGAATGCATCAGCACTTTGGAATATTATATACTCTTTCGTTAATGTGCATGCAAAGAAAGTGGTCAGCAGATGGAGGGTTGCTGGGCTGCCGCCATCCAAAAATATCATAGCTATAACCTACTCTTCCTATTCTCATTTTCTTCATTTACTTAGCTGCTTTTCTATGTAAACTAATGTCTCTCCATTTTCAGCTCATTCAGTGCTGTGAAAGCAGAGAGACCCATAGCCAACAGGAAACAGATGTGCACCTCAGAACAAAAGGTCCGTGGCTGTGGCTTTCTGCATGTGTGTCCTTGCGTGTTTGATGTATGATGGAAAGAATCAACTCTTATTCCATCAACCACCATTCATTAAGGCAGCTTGTTTTTGCATGACAGAATATGAAGTGTGTAATGTGTTTGTGAAACCTGCAATGAACCATTAGAAAATAAAGTGGCCTACTGCGTCTGTGCAACAATGACCGCTGGTGTCCACAACAATGCTGCGATTTAATGAACGCAAGCGGTGGGAGAAACAGAGAGATGTGGGGGAGCCCTGGAGGGTCAAACCAATGGCATCAAACAGCACTCACTTCATATTTCAGCTTTTGTTTAAACTGTTGTCATAGAGACAGTTGCTTAAATAGCTTATTTTCTTTCCCTTTTTTCTGGTTAAGGACTATAGATGATGAGGTCACCGTTGGAAATGAATGAAACAGATTGAGAGACACTGATAAGTGAAAGGACACACAGTTCTGTTTAACCACTCTTTCCCCTCAACCCCTCAGTTGCATGTGGAGGCTATTGCTTATTTATCTGCTATACAGACTGAACTGAAGTAAACCTGGTCAGGGCAAAAGTAGGGGATGAAACCGATATATGCAGCAAAACATGGTAGACATGATGTTCTGGTTTAAATCTATGGATTTATCTCACTTTACATGAGCCTACAGTTGGATTTGCTATATTCAAATCTTGTGACATTTTTCAGTTGGCCAAATTTAAATTCTGTGAATTAAATTGCATCAATTCACAGAATTTAAATTCGGCCATGTGATCAGTCACTAGACAAATTTCAATTAGAGCCATTATTATTTATTTTTTTACAGTGCAGCTGAATTTTGCTATATACTGTGTATGCCCATACTAAGTGCCAATAGTGTTCATTGTTGGCAAGTGCTATTCGTACTTGCTCCGCCTAACACTTGCTTTGCCTGGCTGTGCTAAACAAGATTTAAAAAAAGAAGTTCTACATAAAGTTTTATTAAGTATAAGCCTTTATTGGGTAGGGTTAGGGATAGGTGTAAGGAGAGCTTTTATTGTCCCTTTAAGGCGGCATTTCATTTAATTCTTTTAAGAAAAATAATTCACACTGTAATTATTGCATCCTGTTAGGCCTACAACAACACTAAGGTTCAAATATGTATCTGTCAAAATAAATAATAAATTACATGTAATTACTATTTATATGACAAAGAACTGCTACTTTTATATGGTGTAAATAGAATATATTACTATTTTTACTTAGTAAATCTACATTCACCTAAAGGATTATTAGGAACACCTGTTCAATTTCTCATTAATGCAATTATCTAATCAACCAATCACATGGCAGTTGCTTCAATGCATTTAGGGCATTTTAAGCAATTTTGAGCGTGGCATGGTTGTTGGTGCTAGACGGGCCGGTCTGAGTATTCACAATCTGCTCAGTTACTGGGATTTTCACGCACAACCATATCTAGGGTTTACAAAGAATGGTGTGAAAAGGGAAAAACATCCAGTCATGTGGGTGAAAATGCCTTGTTGATGCTAGAGGTTAGAGGAGAATGGGCCGACTGGTTCAAGCTGATAGAAGAGCAACTTTGGTGGTGGTGGTGTAATGTAGTGGGGGATGTTTTTTTCGAGTATGGGTCCGCTTGACGTCAACGGGGCGGAATGTCCTTGTATGGGCCGTAGGGGCTCTTCTCCCGGAAAGGTGAGCGCGCCAGCGAGCGAGCGACCGACCAGAGCGAGAGCAAATGCACGGCGCCCGTAAACACTGCACTCACTGCTGTCACAGGACTTCACGAAATCAACAACATCAGCAAAGAAGTGTGTTTTTCATGGAGCGGTGACAATAAAGGTTCATGATCTTGCTCTGTAAGCAGGCGGTGAGTAAAACTGCTTCAAATGTCTATGTTGTTGGCTATCGTCGCGTGAGTAAACATCAGTAAACAACACGATCGTATAGTTAATTTATCAATGAAGCATGTGATGTAACTTATGGTGTGTGTTTAAATACATTTGTTTAGCTGACCCCTATAGGTGTCTGTTTGTTTATTGTAAAACCACCCCAAACATAAATCTAGGGGACGTTCACATGAAGCACATTCAAATGCACTACTCCATTGTTTTTCTATGTAACACTATAACACAGTCTGACGTGCAAAACCGTTTTGCTTGCGATTGCTAAGGTTTAGTCACATACAATAGTCCATAAACCAAATCGTGTCCTCATAAACCACGAGTAAACAAACGTAAATGTTGATAAGCCACTAAATACAGTATATACCACAGAGATGGACGTCCTGATTTTGCTTTCTTCTCCTGTCCAATTTATTTCAGCCTCCGGATCCGATTCTGGATCATATCTGTATTAGTTAAATCTGATTGATAGCCATGGTTTATTTAGGGTAACGCTTTCTTTTCCACGCTTGACGATGTCAGCTTTCAGATGCTCTCGTGCAGTAGCTGTGCGCTCGTGATTCTTTAGCTCGGTACAGCCTATCTTTCTTTTATAAATATAATAACACTAAATATGAAGGATGCAATACTACTCTATAGGTACTCAAGATTGACATGAGATTGACTGAAAATGAGTGTCGTCTCTCCCCCCCCCCCCCCCCCCCCCAAATGCCGCGGCCTACCTGAGCATTGTTTCTGACTATGTCCATCCCTTTAGGATAATGCACCATGTCACAAAGCTTGAATCATTTCAAATTGGTTTCTTAAACATGACAATGAGTTCACTGTACTAAAATACAGTCACCAGATCTCAACCCAATAGAGCATCTTTGGGATGTGATCAAACGGGAGCTTTGTGCCGCGGATGTGCATCCCACAAATCTCCATCAACTGCAAGATGCTATCCTATCAATATGGGCCAACATTTCTAAAGAATGCTTTCAGCACCTTTTTAAATCAATGCCACATAGAATTAAGGCAGTTCTGAAGGTGAAAAGGGGTCAAACACACTATTAGTATGGTGTTCCTAATAATCCTTTAGCTGAGTGTAGTTGCTATTTGCACAGTGTAAATAGCAACTAGATTATTTACACTTAGTGCAAACTGTATGTATTACCTGGGTTAAATTGTATGTTGGTGTTATTCATTTATTAGATGTTAAAGATTATGAAACATTTGTTACATTTTTGCTCAATAAAATGTTTATTGAACTGTTGTATAAAAGGAAAATCCCTCTCATGTAATATACAGCCATACTCTTATTTTCCAAAAGGACAAAATAACAAATTATTGCTTGATTGTCCAGAGAATATGCCATTTTACAATATAAAATAAGTTCATTTAAATCTCTAATTACTTTGAAAAGAATTTAGACTTTAAAAAGAAAATACGGGATGTGTGAGGAAAAAAAAGAAAAACTAACATGGGTGGAGGTTTGGCCATAAAATCCCTTAATCTCACTATCACATACTGACAATGTTAACAATGCTCCAATGCTCCCTTCAGTGCACATGGTATAATTCATGAGTAGTCATAATGCAAGTCATAATAAGGCCTTTGTTTGACTGTGGTGATCAGCAGAGTCTATAAATCTGTTCCAATGACAATGGTTTGACCACATAATAAATCAACCAAGGTGAATTGTGAAAACCGAGCTCTTCATCTCTGGTGAATAATTTCGTGCAGTGTGCTGCTGGCTCCAGCCAAAATGTTTCTGCCAGCAATGCTGCTGCTGTCACTGTGAGTCCTGTCACAAGTTCTGCTGCATGCCTCTCTTCACCAGAGGAACTGTCTGTCAGTGTTACAGTGTTATAGTAACCCGATGCCATGGTTACACCGGGTACACACTACTGCAAAAACAGCCGCCTGGCTTTCAGAAGGACAGTGTCTGACAACAAAAATGGCCAATTGGCTTTTAAAACATATTTTAAAGGCTTATAAAAATGCAATATACCTATGAAAATACGTTAATATACCTATGAAAAATCTTTAAAAGCAGAATGAGCAGCCTTTTTATAGCAGTTTGGCAATAAATTGATGTAGGAGCAGAACATGATACTTAGTTTCAAGCAGGAGAGGAAGGAGAGTCTGAATGATTTTATACAGCTGCTCCGGGAACAGGATCCATCTTGCCGGTGCTATTTTCTAAACCCAAACAATAGTTCTATTCTGAAGGCAAGGAAATCACAAGCATAACTGCCTATGATATCATACTTCAGCTGTTGGTAAATAAGTGCTTAACCACACTCTTATTCAGTGGGTGACTCTGGCCAATTCAATTACATGTCTCTAAGCAGCTATATTTAGCACATTTTGATCTCAATTTAACGTATAAAAAGATTTATCTGCAACTCCACGTGGGACCATTCGTTTATATATTTGCCTGCATTATGGCCTTGACAAAAGCCTGTCTGACAACTTTCTGACTTGGCAGAGAACAGAAGTAGTGTTCTCCACAGATAAGCATAACATGAAGAATTAAAATATACTAGGAGCTACAGCAGGTGTTCGGGATATGATTGGTCCTGTTAAGGTCTATGCTACATATACAGAATGCTTTCTCACTAGAGTTCAAAATCAAAAATAATTCTCACAGTCTTAAAGCAGTGATTTTTACTTTTTGTATGCACAACTCACTGAACTGTAGAACCTTGAAGGTACTGTATGTAAGTTTTTCACTTAAAAAAACATAATATGCTTGCAGTTAACATGCTACATTCACCTACTTGTTTCTTTAAAAAGCACACGCAGCCAGTTATTCTACTTTGAAATGTGCATTCCGTGTCAGAATGGCTGTGCAAAACCACACGTTTCCTGTTCACCCATAGTATTTCGAGCAATAGTATAATAGTTTAACCAATAATATACAGCAAACTGCAAACTGGGTCAGAGATCGCAGATGCTACCATACCTAAAAAGCCTCAGCATTCATCTAAAAATCTCTATGAACGAGTGTGCATTAAAATGCAGATAAATCAACGTAGAGTGCAGCTTTCATATTCAATTCCGCTTTATCTTTGCTGGCAAGCTGAGTATCGAATCTGAGGACGAAGGGGGTGGGGGAAACAATGCTCTCTAATATTTTGAATTTGGACTGCAGTACCTTTTTCATCCACTATCTGTCAATCCTACATACCGCACCTTTAAAAAAAGAAATGTCCTCTTGAAAAAATGTCTATTATTGATTCATGACACATACAACCGAGGCAACAATCATGCAACGCTACATGTGCAGTTTTTATTGAGGAGTAGATGAGGTCAAAAGATTGAGGTCAAAAAGGTAAACGGTACAGTAATAACAATAACTCAGGCTATGTTCAGCATGGCATAGTATCGGGCTACAAATACTAATTCTGCAGTGTATACTGCACACTATTTGCAAACTTAACACATGCCAGTGCAATACACGGCACAGTGTGTGGAATGCACTGTGGGATACAGTAGCCACACAATTCACTTCTTGACCTTTGAGAAAACAGTATCTTAAAGCATACTTCTATTTCAAATATTTAAATGGAACGCAGTAAACTAGTATTATTTTCCAAAGAAACATAGCCTGAGTCTGAGAGTCATTACCTGTTTATTCATTGTCTTCTTTAAAGAATGAGTGACTAGATTTAAACCCCTTTATTAATCCTAATATTCAAATTATATATATATATATATATATATATATATATATATATATATATATAAAAACGTTGCTATAATAACATGTAAATAAATGAAAATAACAGATGACATTCAAACCATTGATAACGCTAAACAAGTGTCTAGGAAAACAGTTAAAAAGAAATTGATTTATTGTGAAATTTAAAAAAAAAAACAAAAAAAACATATTGCTTCCCCATCAGGCCATCATTCAGCCACTCCCTCTACCCGAAACATCATGTGCAAAGAATGTTTCCATTCACAGATTGAACATTAATGTGTAAGTGGGTTGTTTGAGCAGCATTTGAGATGGAGGGAGTGGATTACACTCATAAGGGCCGACATCAAGTGGCACTGCAATATATAAGATGTTCATTTAGAAAGTGACTAAAGCACTTGAGTAAGTACTAAAGGTGTTATAACAGAAAACATTCATGACATTAGATTCAAATACCACTAGAAGTACACTCTGTAGTGCATAACTCAAGTTCACTCAAACAACTGGATTGGATTCAAACAACCAGACATATATAAAGCTTATAAAAACAATAAAAAGTAAATGCAATAAAATAATTAATAACAATTTAAAAATACGGTAACTTAATATACAATAAAATGTACACATAGACTTATAAACCCTGAAAATGAAAATCAGTGGTCATGCGTGTTTCATCACAGAAACCTAAAACTTTGGCATTTAACATGTATAAATAAATAGTAAATAATGGCAGCACTGCATGAAGTATTTATAAAAAACATGTTTGTGCAACGCTACAGCAAAGTCATAGTGAAATGTACTGGAAATGATAAAAGGCTAAATAAATGTATAGTGTCTTGGTTTCCTCAAAAGATGCATTAATAAGTTGAGGGCACACATCCAAGGCTTTAATCCATAACTTTTACGACAATTTCAAGAATAAATATTTGTGTAAGTGATTTTGATCATATTGCAACTTTATTTAATATGAGGCGTTTAGAATGACCAAATAACACTGACCAATGACAACCAGCATTAGATGTTTTGTCCAGCAAAAGGTCAGACAACAAGATCCATATTGCTGACATTCAGTGGTGTTTGCATAGGTTGCATCAGGTTCTGAGTGCTACATCAGTTTTTATCTGCCCGTACCATTTTAAATAGAAAAACAAGACCGACCAAGTGTCGATGAGTCCTGACTAGTAGTGATGCGTCTCTCCTAATCTGGAGTTGGGTGTTGTGTCCTCCATATTTCTCTTTTTACCTGTCTGTTTGCGTTTCGTCACACGGGGACTTTCATCTGTGATAATGCCCTCTTGGGGCATGGCAGGCTCCCTGCTTCCATGACTCACGAACATAGATGGATTATGGGACAGCATCTCAAACCTTTGCTCTGCAGCTTTACGAACGGCAGCTTTCCTCTTGGTCCTGGGCTGAGGGGAGGGTAAAGCTTGTCTGGCTGCTGAGGAAGGCAAAGCACACTGGAGAGAAGAGGAATAGCTGGTGGCAGAAACAGCAGCAGCAGCACAGTTGGGGTTCGGAGCTCCGGCCAGGGCTGCGCTGCCAAGCCGGGCCATTGCTACAGGGATCTCCTCCAGAGATTCTGCGGAGTCAGAATGATACTCAGCAGGGGGGCCAGCGGCTTGTACGGGCGCAAGAGGGGGGAGGGAGGCCCGCAGTGGAAATGCTGGGAAGGGTAAGCGTTGACCAAGAGAGGAGGACACAGTGGCGGCAGCTACAGAGGACTCTATTCATTGTGAAGCACAGACACAAATCACAAAAGGTAACTACTCACACACTGTTTCAAAAATATTAAGATCACTGAACAACATATAGATTTTTTTGAAGAATGAAAAATTAGCGTTTGCTACAATTATTACCTAATCTATTCAATTAAAGGCCATTTTAGAAAGAATAGGAAACTACATTCTACACTAAGTGGCAAAACATCTTATTTATTGAAGCCCATTTCCACACATAAAAATACAAGCTTTGGTAAATCATAATCATGACATAAAAATAACTTATGACATGAGTGTCATAATTATGATATAAATCATAATGATTCAATTATTTACCATGACATAAAATGTTTGTGATATAATTATCACATGAAAAGTTCTCAAAAAGTCAAATTATGATAATATAATCTTGGCTGTCATAATTTGTACTGTTGTAACTTTATGTCAATTAAGTCATAAATATCGGAACTTCTTTATCTGTATACTCCTGTTCGCTCTCTGAGATCATCTAAGGCAGAACTATTGTCTGTTCCAAATTTCAGGATGAGATCTCTTGGTGGTAGGGCTTTTAGTTGCGCAGCTCCGAAGTTATGGAACTCTTTCCCATTACACATTCGACAGTTGGATTCAATTTCCCAATTTAAAAAATTTAAATAAAAACATCTGTTTATATTAGCTTTTAATGATATGATTGATTGACATGTAAGTTGTATCTTGTTTGCTTCATATTTTATATCTTGTTTATTTTACATCTTGTTTTTACGGTGTCCTTGAGTGTGCTGAAAGGCGCCTTTAAATAAAAGGTATTATTTTTATTATTATTATGTTTATATCATTATTAAATCATTATTTATAGGTCAGAATTAGGCTTCAATAAACACTACATCAAACATTTGAACAAGGCACAAAGGCCATTTAAGGCCACAGAACTATTCAAACACTGTAAATACAACTGAACAATGCACTGGAAGCTAAAATAAAGTTATACATCAGTTTGTAAGCAGGTTTCAACATTCATATTATAGTTTTATCTTAGTACAATACTCCCATCTAAAGCAAACAGGGTGTTGTTCAGTGATGCAGATCTACCAAGCTATTTAATATTATAACATAGCAACGTCTTCCATAACTTACTAATCTCCTAAACCAGTGACGCACTTAGGATTAGTCAACTTTCTATCTTAGTCTTGATGTTGAATATGTGATATGCTGCTAATATGTAGTACATTGTACATTTTATCTGTATTTGTGGATAAAAACTAGTTACTAGAAAATGTTAATATATAAATTACTATAACATTTTAATATATTAAACATATGCCCTGCAGGGCTCCAGACTGCGACTAACACGGTTGCAGCAAAGTTGCAGTGGAAAAAAAAAATTACTTTGTTCGAGCGCCAAAATACAAACGGAGAAAGCGAGGATCAGCTTTCTGTGTCGGAACAAAAAAATATCTCTCGTCTCTATCGAGCAAAAGCACTGACAATTGTGCCAGCATGAGAGAGATAGAAAGTGATGGAGATGTGTGAACGAATAAACATCCAAGTTACTAAACTATAACAGATAAACAGGTCAGCTGTGTGGATACTAAATAATCATTAACAATTCTCGTTTTTTTATTGATACTGATATGGATTCTTATTCTCCGTATCTTTTGATCTTTAGTGTTTTCTGTTACTGCCTGAACTTCATATTGTTTGTAGCGCAGTCATAATCGAGGTTGGCCTGACAAGCCAGACCCACATCAAGATGTTTGGTCTGGAAACTCACCATAGACAGGGCTCAGTCCGAGGGGCGGGATAAACGGTTGTCTTTCAAACTCCCTCTGCACGCGATAGGATAGCGGTACACCAACCGGAGCAACGACGGTGAAGGGGAGCTCGCTGACTGATTAAACATTCGCCGTATCCGGTCGGCTAAACTCCGAACACATCTTCCCTTTTTAAGAATGACTTCAGTGCCGCTCTTTGTTCTTTTCTCAGAGGAAAGCTTAACTCCAAGTCTTCCGGAGGCGCGGGCAGAGCTGATTCGAAAGACCGCCGCCGTTCGCCAGTTTCTGTGTTTACTAGAAGACTGTGTTACTAGAAGCATGCAAACGCAACTCGGCCGTCGTCATTATGGCCCCGCCCGCCGACTCTATAGCCTACCTACACGTACACGATGTGATTGGGCCGTCCAGATTCTGAGGAATACAGCTCAGATAGGAATTGAGAGTTGCTAGACCACACTTGCGGGCAAATTAAATTTGCTGCCGCTAGGGTGCGTCTAGATTTCTAGGCTAAATTGAGGTAAGATTTGAAATTAATTGTCACCTTTATAATGTGTTTGTTTATTTTATTATGAAATACAAGCAATAACTGTGGTGTTGCCACTCTATAATGTGGCTTAACAGATCACTCAATAAGCATTTTGACCTTGGAAAGAGCTTTATTTGATTTCAAGTTTACCTCAGATAAGACATTCGATGTTCATAAACTAGTTAGTCAGCTAGAAAAATAGCTATAGAAAAAAAGCATTTTGCTAAATATATACAGTGCATATCACAATATCATGCACTACATACACCAAGGGTTTTACCTGAGTGTTCCTCCTCTCCATCTCACTCATTGCAGACTAACGGTTGGAGGGGAGTGGGTAAAGACATTTAAACCCAAGCTGTCAAACTGCCGTCATCGGAAAGGGAACGCCATTCCAGACCGGACATTACTTTTCGGATTTTGATTAAAGATTACCACGGCAAACTATTTTTTTCTCTGTATTAACTTATATATAACTCTGTATATAACCGCCCATATAATTGCATGTGAAGAGCTGCCTTTCACAAAATGTATCAAAACTATTTGTCTGTCAAAATATACTCCTTGGCCAAGTGATGCTGACATTATTATGGTCTGCGACATTGGTTCAGATTCAGTGTAAAGAATGATTCTTTGTGACTGCATGTAGTTCTCAGGTTGGAAAAGCAACTCAGTTCTTGCTTTAAGTGAATCTTAGTTCCCATGACATCCACAAGATGGATGAAAATGCTGATGCTGTATAAGTAAGGCAGACGTGACAACACATGACAAAATTAAAACCCATAAATTTTTTTTGCTGCACTTAAAAAAAACTGGCATCTATTTTTTCCCTTATAGGAGCCAATGGCTCCTTAATTGATTTTTTGTCTGGAGCCCTGTATGATTTAATAATTGCATAATAAACACGTATAAAATTCATGTTTTAGCTATATCAATCCCGACTAAACTTTCCTAAACCTTCACCACTTTTACCATTTCTTATTCTCCTCTCTATTCTGACATGTGTCCAAGGAAGAATCACTTTGTTGTATTCCTCATTTATAAGTTGCTTTAGAGAGAACTGTTTGCTAAATGAGTAAATGTACAATACAGTTCAAAAGTTTAGGGCAAGTAGATTTTAAAGACATTTTTACAGAAATTAATACTTTTTAATTAATAATACTTTTATTCAGCAGATGAAATAAATGAATTAAGTGACAACAAAGACATTGGGCCCTATCATACACCTGGCGCAATGCAATGTCAGGCGCATCGCAAGTGTTTTTTGCTAGTTTCAGCCCGACGCCATCATTTGCATCACGCCAGCAAAATGCACTCGAAACTGTTCGCCCTTGGGTGTGCTAGTCTAAAAACTAGGTGTGTTCAGGCGTGCTGTTGGCGCGTTGCTATTTTGAGGCAACCGAAATAGACTGGACCATTGATCAAACAAAAACCTGGTCTAAATTCAACAGCACAATGTTTTTTGTGTTATTTAAAGGGCGTGTTAGTAATGTGCGATGGTAATAGGCTGGTGCACAACGTGCGTACACCTGTTACACACACAGGGACGCGCAGCAGCACACAAACATTTTTAAATATAAAAAAATTAAAGGATTGCCCTTTGGAGACCCATGACTCTTTAAGAGAATATGCGCCTGGTGCGCAGACCGCTTTTCCGTTGTTAAACTAGCAAAAAGCGGACCTGCACCATGCACTTCAGTCCATGCGCTCAGATCGTTAAAATAGGGCCCCAGGTTACAAAACATGTCCATTTCAAATAAATGCAATTCTTCTGAACTTTCACC
Organism: Pseudorasbora parva; assembly: GCF_024679245.1. Taxonomy (NCBI): domain Eukaryota; kingdom Metazoa; phylum Chordata; class Actinopteri; order Cypriniformes; family Gobionidae; genus Pseudorasbora; species Pseudorasbora parva. The sequence goes on from NC_090172.1 coordinate 39,226,612, forward strand.
CCAGGTGAGCATAAGAGACTTCTTTAAAAAAAAAACCTAATGATATGATACCGACCCCAAACTTTTGAACGGTCATATAAATAATTGAAATATTACAGTCAGCAGCTGATTGTGTATGTTTCTCTTACCCTGCTCAGTAGGAGTCTTTGGCATGTCTCTGTTGGTGCTGGTGTCAATGGACCTGTCACTGTTTACCTCAGCTGCAAGTTTGCGCACTTTCCTCTTTTTTTTCTATGAAAATAAATTGACCATTGGTTGTGTAATTATCACACCCTGAAATTAATATAACAATTTTGTGTGTGTCTGGTGGTTATGGCGTATCACACCTGTGCATGTTTGTGTGGGTGAAGTGATGCTTTATGCTCAGTTAAGACAGCAGGGAGGAGCTCTTCTTCGCCCATGTGCTCAGACGAGCTTCTGACCCGACCGTTGCCGTAACGCCTGCAGAGAGAGACGCACATTACTCAAATCTATTGTACACAAACAACATTTGTACAGTGACTTTTATTACTTCAGTTGTTATACCACATACAATGTCTTCAAAAGACTACAGGTCCACTTTTCCCTATTATGATTTATTATTATTGCTAAAAGTGGAAAGAGCCAAAGACAAAACCAGTTTCAAATTCTATGGAATCAGGGATCACTCAGAATGACTGTCGGCCTTTAAGATCACAGTACTGCTTTGCCACTGTTGGCTGACGTTCACATGCAATCACATTTCCACCCTTTTTTTAAACTCTATGTCATTGTTCCTGCTACCTATTTTCCAGACACTCCAGCTAACAAGGTTTTCACATCAGAATAGATGTATCAATAACTTCATGGCTCAGAGCACCATTAAATGTCAACAGTGTAATGCATTTTATATTATATACAGTTTAAGCTCTGAGCTTTATTAGCAATAATTTTTATTGAACAGACTGTTATAGTCTCAATAATTGTCACTGAAGAGATATTACAATTTAACTGTGAAGCCTTTAATGTATACCGTAATAACCTGGAATTTAAAATGTCATTGGAAACAATTTTGCCACTATGACAACAATATAATTACAGTAGCATTATGAAATATTGGAGTTTCTTATTACGCAATTTGACATGAGCAAAACCGATTACAGTAACGGCTTCTGCAGAACTGGTCCAGAGAAGCATGATGAATTTAATATTTCACAAACACACGGTTCACAGTTTTCTCAATAAAAAAATAAAAATAAAATAAAAGCTTAGCAAAATAATGATCATTGTATAGGGAACTAATGGATTAGTCCATCCAGATATAAAAAACAAATAAGTAAAAATTCTTTAATCTGCAACTAATCCTCTAGCTCGCATTTTAACTGCTCCACAAAAGCATTAATATCCTTCATTCTCTTCCAGCTGAGTTCTCAGAGGACGGACATGATACCATAATTGGCAAATAAAATAAATGAGATTATTTCTCTTTTCACTGTTATGGGAATCAATCATCCCCTTAAGCCACTATTAGAAGAAAATGTGCAGAGTAACGCAGATTTGGCTGGACTCTAGACATTAATACGGGCAGGAGTAAAGAGGATAGAAAGCCAAGTCTTGTGTGAACATGAGACTATTTTTCTGTTCAATCATTTCTTCACAGTGTTTAGTGACGTCAGTGAAATTTACTCACTTGTTGTTTGGCCACATTTTAACACTTGTCTCATAATATACATGTCTGTTCAAAAGTTTGGAAGTTTCTAATGATCACAAAGGCTGTATTTATTTGATCAAATGGGCTAAAAAAATATAATGTTGTGAAATATGATTACACTTATAATTTTAATAGATTTTAAAATGTAATTTATTCTTGTGACGGCAAAGCTGAATTTTCAGCATTATTACTTGAGTCTTAGTGTCACATGATACTTCAGAAATCATTCTAATATGCCGATTGATTTGCTGCTCAATAAACATTTAATTGTGCTGCTTAATTCTTGAAGAAAAAGTGATATTTTATGATTATTTGTTGATCTGAAAGTTTAAAAGAACAGCATTTATAAAAAAAAAAAAAAAAAATTGTAACAATGTAAATGTCTTTTACTTCACTTTTAAACAACTTAATGTGTTCTTTCTGATGAATGCTTTAATAAAACCACATGGAAGCACTTTAAATAAATAAATGACCCCAAACGTTTGAACGGTAGTGCACACATTAGCTCTTAGTCACTAATGTCATTAGTTTTATTTTAGTGTAAGTCTCACCAGCCAAAGTCAATAGTATTTCACAAAGCTAGATTTTTAGGTTAAACATTTAGGTGATATTTTTTAAGTAGGTTATCACATTTTATTCATCTAGCTGCAAAAACTTACACGGTTCCTTCTTGGGAGCACATGGCGGTTGGATTCTCTACCTCCATCTCAGGGTTGGTGTAGCCGAGCGTCCCGCTATAACTGACCTGCTGCTGCAGCAAAGACAAAGACACTTAACTATTGCTTTGAAAAGAAATAGTTGTCTTACATGAAACATTCGTTCTTACAGTAAAAACAACATCATATGATTAAGATCCAAATTAGATAATGAATGACCTTCAATGCACTCTAATACTATGATGCACAACATAATTGTTGTGGATTTATTAGATGTGAGATTGTTGATATAATTTTTAAAAAAAGGTGGCAATGGATATATATATATAAACATTTACCTAGATTTGCTCAAACTAGCTGAATCCATTGCCACCTTTTTTGTAATTTATTATATCAACAATCTCACATCTAATAAATCCACAACAATAGGTACATTGGCTTAAGGTATGCTTTTATTTATTTATTTTTTAATTCATTTTGAGAACAGGAGTGTAGAATCTAAGAATATGTGATGCCTTATGAGTGTGGGATACCGATGGCACGTGTTCTTGTGTATGTGGCAACATGCATGATTACAGAAATGCAGCCCTGCCCTACACAACAATTTACATAACACGCCAACGCAAACAGTTCTTGAGGAACAGTGAAGTTACATGCACATTTCTCAGTTAAGGCTGGGGTCACCTTGCATAACCCTTCTGGAAAGCACACATACTACAAACCCAGTCTGTCTAAGTAAGAGATTTTTGCAAAAGGGCATAGATTTAGAATTGTAAAAAGCTATATTCAAGTTATATATAAAGTTCAAAAGAGCCGCATTATTTGAAATATATATTTTTTTGTTGCAAAAATGTATCAAAAGTGATGTATTTATAAGTTTATTGCATACTTAAAACATAAGTCATGAAAAAGTCAAACATAAAAGTCTTAATTTGAAGAAAAAAAAAGAAGAAAAAAAAGAAAAAAAAACGTTTGAATGGTTGTGTAACATATGCATATAGAGTATTATAAAAATTATTACAATTAATCAAGCCCCTGGAGCAGTACATAAATTCCAATATAGAGAAAATAGAGTTGTATAGTCAAAGAGCAACATGTTATGGTCATGCCTGCTTACAGTGTTATATTTAAAGTACAGTACTAATGTCTATCAGGGCAGAATCACACTGTCCTCAGAACACACATCATGTGTTCTGGCAGGAAGTGAACTCATGGTGTGCGCTCATTTCCTATAGTTCAGTGTGAGCTCAATGTGCCGCCCCTGTGAGGATTTGGCAGTAGCATGGTGGAGTAGTTTTCCTGGGAATGTGTTAATTGCTCTGAGAAGCAACTGTGCAGATGATTTCGTCCCCACACTAGGTTGTTTTAACAACCTGGTTGTTACAACAATTAGGTTGCCATGAGCTATCCGCCCTGATGATTACATATGTGGACAACGCAGCTCTGTTTTCAGTATTCAAAGTCAGTATACAAGCCTACAGGGAAAACTAAACCACTATGTTATTTAAAGGGATAGTTCACCCAAAAATGAAAATGTGATGCTTATCTGCTCACTTCCAATGCATCCAAGATGTAGGTGTCTTTGTTTCTTCAGTAGAACATGAATTAAGATTTTTAACTTCAACCGTTGCAGTCTGAAAGTTATAATGCATGTGAATAGGTAACAACTCTATGAGTAAAAAAAAAAATATGCTTAGACAACATGGACATAAACCCTGCTGCTCGTGACAACACATTGATGTCTTAAGACACGAACCGATCAGTTTGTGTGAGAGAAAATGAATAGTATTTATGTTTTTTATTTTATTTTTTATCTCATATCCAAACAAATCTCATATAGTGTTCCCACCCGTCATTACTTCCATCTAGTAAGGTCAAACTGCCGCAATCATATATAAACATTAAACATTAATTTAATCAAAATAAATTAAATTGCTGGTATACATCTTGGATTCTGTAGTAATATTCTCATCAGTGTTTTGTCAGCTTTTACATAGGCTGACTTAAATCTGCATATTTGTGATATTCTCCCCAGGGCGTTATTTAATTTTATAAAGGCCATTTTTTTTTAATATTATTAAATGTATGCATCATCTTTCATGTTAAATTCTTACATTTGATTAATAAATTCATTTATAATAGTAAAAACTATTAGTAGTAAAAAAATACAGCTAAAATAAATAATGTTATAAGATTGATGTTCTAAATAAAACATGCAATCATACTTTTAAACATAACCGCCAATAGGGGGCAGCAAGTGATCGTCTTCATAAGTGAGTCATTGAGTCGTTTATTCAAATGATTCATTCAAAACGCTGAATCATTTATTAACAAAACACTGAGGTGAGTGTTGCTTTCTTTTGGAACTATTTTCGTTGTGAAATCATGAGTGAAATGGAACAAAAAAGGTTGTTTGGATCTAAAATGCAAGCAACTTAATATTAATTAGGCTACTTGTTTATTGAACTAGGCTACACCATTCATGCTACACAATTCACAATTGCAAAGTCGACATGTGTTATTAAAAATATCATAAATCCTAAATATCGACAACTACAAAAAAATAATAATAAAAAAATAGAGTTTTACCCCAGTATGTTTCTTCGGTGAGTTTATATTGCTGCTCGCTTGTTTTGATTTCTCCACGAATGTCTCTCACAAAGAGACAGGCAGCAAGCCTCAGCGCGACTTGTTAGCGTACCAGAGGCAGAGATACACTCATCAATTGCTGTTTACATGGAATATAATAAAAACAACAAAAAAATCTGAATCATTCTCGCGCTTATTTTAATATTATTTTAATATTTTATTTGTCCCAGACAAAGAATGTCAAGCCATGGCTTAGGCTACAGACAGCACTGTATTCTCCTGTGACCAATGCTTGTCTGTATTCAGAGGCAGTGAGCAACAGCCTTTCAATATAATAATAAATAACTACGTTAATGCGCGATAAAATAATTGTCTGTGTTAATAAATTAATGCGTTAACTTGCCCAGCCCTAATATATATATATATATATATAAGCATGTTTTTTTTTACTCTCATAGAGTTGCTATCCATTCACATGCATTATGACTGGCAGACTGCAATGGTTGAAATTAAAAATATATATATATTTATACACAATTTTAATATATATATATATATATATATATATATATATATATATATATATATATATATATATATATATATATATATATATATATATATATATATGCAATAGTGAATTACTATTATAGTAGTATGCTGATTTGGTGTTCCAGAAACATTATCTTATTATTATCAATGTTTAAAAAAGTTGTGCTATTTAATATTTTTGCTGAAGCCATTATACAATTTTTTTAGGATTCCTTTTCAGGATTTTTTTGTAACAATATAAATCTTTATGGTCACTTCAGTTCAATTTAATTCATCCTTGCTGAAAAAAGTACTTACTGTCCCCAAACTTTTTAATGGATCAATTACATAATAAAAAAGGCAACAAAAAAACTAACAGGCTATCCCCAAAAAAAATGCTTTAGTATAGAATTAATTTAATTGGCCCCACTTTATATTAGGTGGCCTTCAGTACTATGTACTTACATCAAAAAATAAGTGCAATGTACTTACTGTGTTCAAATTGTATTGAAAAACACCTTTGCTGATATTGAGGTGGGATACGGGTAGAGTTAGGGACAGGTGTGGTGGTGTGGGTCAGTTTAAGGGTAGGGTTAGGTGTAAGGGAAGTGACAACTGTGTAATTACAAATGTAACTACAGAAATTAATTACAGACGTAATTACATGCAGGTATTTTAAAAAATGTAAGTACAATGTAAAAACATGTATGTACACAATAAGTGCATTGTATCAAATGATTAATTAAAATGTTACTGCATAATAGTTAAGGCCATCTAATATAAAGTGGGTGCATTTAATTAAACATCAGCATACCTCTGTTCCCTAAACCTGTGCATTTGATGCATGCACCAAATAATAATACATAATTACATAAAAACAACAGGCGGAGAATACATCTGTTGAGAGAAGCGTGTAGTAGATCAAACGGTAAATAATCATCGTTAACGGTGCTTTAAAAAAAAGAGGGAAAAAAGTATGTTTGTCAGTTTTGTACCTTGATTAGATTAATCTTGGGAATCCCAGATTCATTTTCTGTAGGAGGCTTTCTAGAATCTTTGGCCTCTTGTCGATGCCGCTGTCGCACAATATACTCATATGTGCTAAGTCTGTTCCACACTGAAGAAGAGAATGAGAGGGAGAGATTGAGGCAGAGAATATCACCCATACACATCACATCGTTCATATCATCATTTAGGATAGGAAACATATCTACATATTATTCATATAGTTAGCCAAAAGGTAGAAAAGAGAACTGGAAAAAAAATATAGATGTGGATGTTTATTTCTGATCTCAAAAATAGGTTGGATAAATATATAAGAACCAGGTTGAATACCTAGGAATGCCCCCTTGTGGTACACAGTGTGAGGTCACCCATGCATACCTAAGCTCCATAGAATGCACATAATTTCAATGCATATCTTTGTTTTTTTTTTTTTTTTTTTTACATTTATGTTCCTGCTATTGTTTATTTGATTCTGTTCAGCCAGATGCAGCTCTACCTCCGTGTGCTCAAACCACAGAGGAAAATGTTTAAGTAGAATAATCACAGTAACAAAACTGATTAGAGGTTGACTGTCTTTGTCGGTGAGGCTTCAGAACATTAACGGATGTTGCCTGTGGTGTTTCGTTGTTATGGTTACTAAGGCTGGCACTAAGCTACACAGCTCTGTCTGAGATGAATGTAGGCAGCATACGGCAGTGACTGACCCAGACCCACACTGTTTTGTGGTAATCAAACTGTGGTCTCTTACACAGAAGAGCCTGAGCCCAAACAAATAGTTTAGCATGGAGCAGATACTAACCTGCTTATTGATCATGCTTTTCACAAAAATATTAAGCAGCACTATTGTTTTCAACGTTGATAATAAAAAGAAATGTTTATTAAGCAGCAAATCAGCAAATAAAAATGATTTCTGAATAACCTTGAGACACTTAATAATGGAATAATAGATCCTGAAAATGCAGCTTTGCCATCACAGGTATACATTAAATTTTAAATTAAACTTTTAACTATATTAAAATAGACAACATGTTATTTTAAATTCCACTAATATTTCACAACATTATGGCCAGTTCCCACTGCCTGATTTTAGCCGGTTGTGGTTTGGTTGTGAACCGTAGTTTGCAGAAAGGATACAGAGTTTTTTTCCTCTGCAATTCTTCCTCTTGAACAGTCACGCAATGTGAAACCTCCTGTCACCGATCCATCGTGCAGTGTAAATACAGCGATGACTGAATGCTGCTCCAGATAGTCGTGCAGTGATCCGACCAGCTTAAAATTGCGCAGCCTGAACTCGCCATTACCATTTTATTGTATTTCGATCGAATAAATGCAGCCATGGTCAAAAACATAAAAACTTTAACTTTTGAACGATATATGAGGTAGAAGAGTGTACTCACTGAGGTATACATGGAAGCAGAGTAAGTGGCCCAGCAAAAGTGCAGACAGTAGGCCCAGAGCAATAGTGACTCCTGCTAGAGCGGGAATGGCTGGACCTGCTGTGGTGACTGGAGCCACCGGCAGAAACACAAACCACACCACAGACTCGTTCCTTACTGCCGACAGAGAGACAAAGAGAAATAAAGAGGATGAGAGCCTGGATGTGCGTATAGAAATATTACATTACCTGTAAAAATGTACTGTATCATATGTATCTGAGTGTAGTGGGACTAACTTTAGTACATTCATACAAACACAGAACACCTCTTACCCTGTTGAAAGTGCTTGTCAGATCGTAGCTTTGATGGGTCCAAAAAGAACTCTATAAAAATATAACTAGCAATAACTACAACCAAAACAATCCCCAGGAGAGCAGAAATCACACTATTGAGAAAAAGCCTGTCACCAAAAAAAAAAAAAAAAAGAGAAAGAGAAATACAAACAAACATTAACTTTCAGGCCTTCAAAAATATTTATTATTTATTTATTAGAGTAAATGCTATTTTACAAGTCTATAAAGGTGAATTTGTGGATGTCATTGCAGTTGTAATTTACTCACATTGACTGCACATATATTCATATTGTCATTTAATAAAAAGACATGGGTAAAAACACTGATTCATTGGTAAGCATCTGCCAAGGAAAATAAAACTTGCAGACGAAAAGAGTGTTTGTATGTGATGCTAAGCAACAGTACTTGATCTCATGATTGCCTTATGACTTTTATTTGAGAAAACATTAAACATGTCACAATTATGACGTGCTTCATGTCAGCATATTGGATATAGTGACACACTATAAAATGCGATATCTGAATGTTACATCTTTTTTTCTGAATATTTTGACACAGTATCTGCCTTGAAGACTAAAATATTGATCCATGAAAATGGCAGAACATGGAAAACGAACCTACACAATTACAGACAGAGAACAGGAAGTAAAAATTTACGGTAACACTTTATTTTAAGGTTCAGCTATTAACTATTAACTAGTTGCTTATTAGCATGCATATTACTAGGATATTGGCAGCTTATTAGTACTCATAAAGCACATATTAATGCCTTATTCTGCATGACCTTATTCTACAGCCCTTAATCCAACCCAATACCTAAACTTAAATGCTACAAAAAGTACCTTACTAACTATTAATAAGTAGTAAATTAGAAATGTATTGAGGCAAAAGTTGTAGTTAATAGTTAATATGCGTTCCCCATACTAAAGTGTTACCAAATTTACTCACCAGTAGTTTCTGCTGCCCACACAATTGTTCAGCCATCGACAGTGGTGGTCAAAGCTTGCCACACACTTATTACACGCACTACAGTGTTTTGATTTAGGGCCCCTGGAAAGTACAAATTTACATGTTGCAGGACAGAATAGAAGAGTCACTTGAAAAGTTGCATACTTGGACATAATTCATTGCAAATATAAGCGGTTCCTACTTCCTAGCCTATACCAGGATCCGCTAATTAACACCAATGAGATGATAAAATGAAGTATAATGTGAACTCAGAAAACCACTTGAAAAGAACAATTACTCAGAAAGTCAGATGTGAAGTAGTTATCTGTCAGTTACTGTCAAATTGCACTTTAATTTGAAAGAAACTCCAGTTGTTAAATAAAACACAATATATTATACAGTCAGTCAGCTTCAGTAAGTTCTGCAATCAGTTTAGTCATTTACAATTTAAAACTTACAAGACGTCAATGGTTGTAGGTTTCACCCTTTGTTCTTATCATATTGCTACTGCAGCCATATTAATAAAGAAATAAGGTTAAATAAAACGGAGGGTGTGCACTACACTTATTGTACTACAAGAAACTACAGGCAAAAATAAATTTTTTTTTCTCTACAGAAAACTCCAAAACTATAGTTTTTTTCCAAACCATATTCTGAAGGTTTATACTGAGGGGGTTTGTTGCAAATAATTTGTCTGATTTTACAAAATTTTATTGTGGAAACGTTTTTATTATTATTATTATTATTGTGGAAATCGTTTCCTAGCAGTATTTTTATCATTATGGAGTGATAAACAGAGAAACATTTAACTACATTATGTCAGCAAAAAGAAACAATTTTGAACCTGGCTTAAAGGTGCTATAAGCGATGTCACACGTTTTTTAGGCCAAAACATTTTCTGTCACATACAGCAAACATCTCCTCCCTATCCGCTAGCTGCCTGTCCCCTGAACACACTGTAAAATAAATAAATAAATAAAATAAAATAAAAATAAAACTCTCTGTAGTCAGCACAAGCTCCACAAACGGCAACAAAAACAAACTTGGGCAGTCTGGACAATGAAACAAAATAAACAGTGCTCCAGCCAATAACCAACAAGAATGATTTGGGGCTGGAGGTTTGGGGTTAGGGGGGTGTGTAGAACAGAGAAGCATAAAGAGGGAAGTTCGAATTATGTGATTTTGATATGGCCGACACGCCACCAAAGAGACAACGCTCTGATGAACAACTTGTAACAGGCTCCACAAATGGCAACAAAAACAAACTTGGGCAGTCTGGACAATGAAACAAAATAAACAGTGCTCCAGCCAATAACCAAGAAGAATGATTTGGGGCTCCAAAGAGACGACGCTCTGATGAACAACTTGCAACGAAAAGGGAAAAGGAGAAGGAATGCGCAAAGTCCCGGATTTACATCGGAAAAGCCTTCAAAAGGTGGCGAGAACTCCGGCGGCAGAAGGGCTTCCAATCCTGACCATTTCAGGAAGCACGGAGGGACAGGGGGGGGAGGAGGGAGGGTCTACCTAGCCTCTGTTTTGTTTGACAACACATTGAACGTCAACAAGAAGTTACTCCACACAGGATCGCTTTAGAGCATATTTAATCCAGCGTTCAGATTTCCATTCTGGAAATGTATGCAAATTAGTGCACATTTAATTAGGTAACGCCAAATTCAATTTAATTTTTAAATGTAAAATTTCTGAACAATTCTTAATGTTATCAAACAACTGGGGAAGAATGGTCATATCAATTTTTTCACCCTATTCGTCTGGGATGTCTTGCCTTAAGGAGGCTAAAGAGGGCTTGTATCATGCCAAACAACATCCTGTGGTAATCACTGTGACACACACAGCCCATTGGAGCTTAATGATGCAGTAAAATATTCATGAAAGGGGCAAAAAGGTATTGAATCTGATATAGGAAGAGGGTTTCTACAGATACCCACATAATAATAGAGAAATAGATAGCAGCATGTCTGTACTTACACATCTACTTCACAGAGGTAGCAGTGACAGTTTTCGATGACGTGCGCATGTTTGGTGCGATCAAACACAGGCAGGGGTCCTTTATAACTCTTAGCTCGGACATTATAATCTGCAGGGTCGATGGAGACGGCCATCAGGTGCATGAAGAGGTGACAGACAAATGTAATCCCTGTGCACTGAGTTCTGAATTAAAGACTGATAACTTGATCAGACTGCCTGAATATATTTTACACAGAGCAGTGATATGCTCCAACTTCCAAGGGAGGGAACAAGGGTGCGTTCTTCGTACGTCGCCAACTCAGTTAGCTGGGTTTGACTGTTGATGATTTGGCATGATCTTGGACTGTTTGGTTCTTCAAAGCTCATCTTGGACTTGCTGTCACAGCAACAGGTCTCGAAGATGTAAGATTTAATGTAAGATGATTAAATGAATTGCTAATTACAACATTGACATAAAAATGTAAAGGGTGTAAATCGTGAATATAAATAATTGGGAATCATAAAAATAACAGTGCATATTTAATTCATCTATTATAACTTTTATGTCAGTTTGGTCGTTTATTCATTTTTCTGCCAGATGGCTTTTTTTAATTATATGATGTCATTACATTTCTTTCTTGCTGCCAGTCAATCGCCTCGGTGCTAATCGTGGTTTCGAGTACCTTCAGGGAACACAGGAAAGCGCAGTAATCTCGGACAACTTAATCCAATCCGCAAATTCGTTTCAAGAACCAAATTAGCAAAGATCAGTTATCACGATTAAAAAATCAGGGATCTGTCAAAACATTTCAGATGTATTAAGCAAGGTATGAAGAACGAACCCTTGGTTAACTGCCCTTTATAATAATTATAATAATACGGAATAGCTTATTTGTAGGCCACATGACAAACTCTAAAACAAGGATACAACATATCCAGCTGGGATCCAGTGTGTGGGGAGAAGAGGCACAAATACACCAAAGCCAGTGACAGCAAAGTAGAGATAAAGCAGCCAAGCCAGAAGCTGGAAAGGGTGCGGGGGCCAGCTCCAACCATTAGTCCGAGAGCATAGGGGCACATCAGCTCTCCTGGGTCCCCCCTCACTCACTGGGGCTGTGCGATTGGAGTTCTTACCGCAGACATCCATGAGAGGGGAGCCTCCTTCTGTCACTCCTGCCATTAAAATATAGCAGTAGGCTTTACTTTTAACCACCATGAAATGAAAATGGGCAATTTTACATTTTTATGGAATACTGTAGCATTTATTATAAAGGATGATACATTCACATCATTTTTTTTATGTGCCCTTATTATATTTCATCAAAATAACTTCCCCACCCACTAGCAGCAAATCTCTTATGACTTCTTACTTAAAGGGGATAGTTTACCCAAATATTAATTATCAAAATATGAATAAATATTATTTGCATCCTCAAGTCGTTCCAGACCTTTATTATTACAGAATGTAAATTTTGCGTGAACTATCCTTTTAAAAAGAATATCAACAACACAATAACAGTATAACCTATTACAATTTACACTATTGCATTTATACATTATTTCAAATGTTTGACCACATGAATGCAAAAATTGTGTTAATAGAACTATGTGTTTAAACTAGTTACTCGCATATCCTTATCAGACATTGTCCTAGCTCATGGTAAAGCATAAAACTCACCTGCTCAGTTAACGTTACTGATGACAGGGCTCTGGGCTGCTCCGCCACATCTGAATCAGCCAACATTACCTGCACTGTTTTTTCTTTACACGAAGGCTACCACTAACTTGACACATCTTTGAGCCTTACTCATCCACAGCACCGTCACAACAGCTCTGAATGACGACTAGCTCTATCTTCACTCATTTGTTGTATCTGTAGCCTGAGAGCGGAGCGGCGTCTCAATAACATTAACCTAAATCTCTCATCGCGCTCTCCTGCTATGGATAAACTAATCTTGCCTCGTGTGCTAATTAACTTGCAGTGGTGCACCAAACCAATAAGAGACTTGAACTGACCTAATGTTAACCGCTTGGTGTGCGTGGAGAGCACGACTAACTGTACTGTTAACTAATCATTCTGCAAACAAATTACATTTTACAGAAACACGCAAATCTCGATCAATATCCAAAACGTTTTATCCATCGATTCACTCCAGGCTGCATACAAGACCGCACAAAAACCAACAAGTAAATGTTTTAAAATAGAGCAGCGCCACGGAATCCAATATTGTCGGAATATAACAATTTGTGTATTTAATAGATGACCGACCCACCTACATCCTGGAAACCGTTACACGTTTTATTTCAAATTAAAAGTCCTTCCATTAAATAAGAATGTTAAATTCATTTACTTATAAAGTACTATGTTGATTATATATTTGTATTATTATTCATAATATGAAATTTAAGAGAGTCGAATACTAGCTTATTCTTTTGTTATTTTATTAGATGCAGTTGTGCTGATATTTTTTTGTTTTACAGTATCACAAGCTTTTCAGTGTTGCACTGTAGGCAGTTTTACACTAGATGGCAGCAATAGCATGCTTTAAAACCAATGCTGCGCGTAACTGTAATTTAATAACTTTTCCCTCGAAAAAGTAAAGTAAGGGATATTTTTGTGTAATTTAATTACAGTTACTTCACAAGTAATTGAACTAAATTATATAGATTGTAGAACAGATATAATACAATAGCTAGTGGATTTAACATCAAAATGTAAAGTCTAAATTTAGTCTAACGTGTTTTATCTATCCTTCTCACTTCATTAATGAAAATGATTGATGTAGTTTTATATTATGTATTTGAATTAATTAAAAGAGCCATTTTATGTATCATTGAATTGATATAGTCGAGGTTTATTTAGACTTTGGGAGTAATTAGTAATAATTAATTAAATACTTTTTGGAGAGAGTAATTTGTTCAGTAATCTAATTACACTACTGGAGATGTAATGAGAAATAGCCTAAATCATATCTTTTTTAGAGTAACTTACCCAACATTTTTTAAAATAGAATATGCAAACTGTTAAAGGTGCACTATGTAACATTTTTGCTGTAAAATTTACAAAAAAACACCAGGCCAGTGTTATAGGCCTATTTTTTTTTCAGATGAGTACTTACAATATCCCAAATGTTTCCAGCTATTTGTAAATTGTGAGAAAATTGCTATTTTAACGAAGGAACCGGGACGTCTGAGGGAGTCGCCTGTCAATTGCGTCACATACTCTCGGTTTCCGGTTTTATTTGGCAGAAATAAAGTCCTATCCCGATTCTTTCCCATTGGCTGTGAGCTGTAGACCACATGTCCCAAGATTCTGCGCGCAAATTTGGCATCATCAAACTATGCCTTTGTTTTGAATAAGCGCCCTTTGGCGAAGGGAAAAGTTACATGTAGCACATATGGCATTTAAAAAAAAAAATGTTTTCATAAGTATTTTATTAGCCTACAAATACGGTTAGTTCACGCAAATTGAAAATTATTTCGTAATTACCCTCATGTCATTCCAAACATCTTTCTTCTGTCTAACATTAACATATATTGTTAAAAAATGTTTACTTTTGTGTTCCACGGAACAGAATAAATAAAGGCCTATAGAGTTTTGAGGGTATATTATGACAGAATGTTCTTTTCAGCACTGTGTTCGTTGTGTCTTCCTGTTGGTATTTTTTTCACAGCATGAAGGCAAGATCTTACAGATTTATGAATTAAACACTCAGTTTTAAAATCATCCTGGTCTAACTGATTTTTTTTTTTTTTGACATCCCCTTCAAACATTATCTAAGCAGTTCTGTTCATTTCTGAAAAAGTACGTTTTTAAGAAGTAAGATAAGACTGTTTGAGGTGTGCTTGTGCAGTATTCTCTGTAGAAAGAAAAAAAAAACCTTTAAAATATGGTCAAGTTCAAAGGCTTTATTTTACTTATAAACTGAAAAAAAAAACCTATTATAAAACCCCATAGAAACATCTTGAAGGAACCAGCAGTGCTTCACGTGCTATCGGACTTAAATAGATTTTTTTTTTAATTGGACATGAATGCCCTCTCAATTCAAAATTTGAATGCAAGGAGCTCGTAATCACGAGAAGTAGGAAATTAGCCTAATAGCATGGGAAAGCAGCATTAGTCTTCCGGGTTCTGACGTCATGTGGTGAGCCAAAGTGGTATGTTTTTGTGTTGTACTGCCCTGTTTTAACTTCTGAATGCCAGGTTGCTTTCCAGCATAGAATATGACAATTTGAATTAGATGTTTCAATTTAAATTTCCTTAATAGTTTATCTTAGACAACAGACAATATAATATTCCAGTAAAACTCAGGCTAATGGCATGTTTTTTCAGTCAGCATTATTTATCTGTTCTCCAGGGCAGGCTGTGCTTAAAGTGACAACCCCTGATGAAGATAAAATGCTCAGAAACAACCCCATTATTCATAACTAGCCCACTGTGGACCCCCAGTATCCAAAAGTCTTACTTCTCCTTTGAGTGAAATAACATACGGTGTGCAACCACTGACCAATAAACCCCCCATTAACAGCATCTGCGTGGGCCCTGCAAGGGTTGTAACTCAGGAAAGAACTGAAGTGTTGTCTGTTCTCCACTTTTGGAGGGAGGGTGTGAGGAATGCAACACTGAGTTGGCTATGCCAGTGATGTCCAGCTTGACCTGTGGTGAGATGGCTTCTGTAAGGGAATGAGCACATCTGGAGATCTGGAGATTCTGGCTAAGCTATTCAATTTCTCTAGGAACTTTTTTTTTTTTTTTTTTTTTGGTGTGTCTGCAGTCAGTGCAATAGGTCTTTTACATTATTTAGTTATGCACCTGTTCCCACCCCAATGGTCCCCCAGAGGGTGTCAATTGAGATGAGACTAGAGGAGTGCCGCCATTCGGAGCACGTCTGCAGAATAGCCATGAAATTCTATGAATATCTTAAGTGACATTGGAATGCTGCAAGTAGCACGCTCCATAATAATTTGAACTTCCGCTGCGGGATCTACTGAACAATGAGCTCTATTTCTATCCCAGTTCGCTATTCAAGAGGACGTGCATCACAAGGTTTAGCTTTAGTTTTGGCTGAGCACACAGCTGATGTGGCCCAAGCAGTAAAAGCTAAACTGCTTTTGAAGAGAATGTTTGGGCGGTCTCTCTCTTTGGCAGTGGTGTGTGTCTGTAATAGAGAATGAAGCAGGGGCCAATGAGTTTAGCTGGGGTGGGAATTACCCTATCACACACTTTACTGCATATAAAAAATCTAATATCTAAGCTTTGACTTCCATCAGTGCTCCTTCGGAAAAAGAAATCCCTTAAACTCCTGCAGTCCAACTAACAAGCCAGAATGCTAATTCACACTAAGAATGATAACTATAAAGATAGCAATAACTATAATAATAATAATAATAATAATACATTTTATTTGTATTGAACTTTACATTTTGAACAAATCTCAAAGTGCTACAATTAAGATAATTTGAAAATGGGAAAATACAAATAGCTCATAAGCTTTTTAAGAAAGACATAAGCTCTCCCAAAAAGAAATGTTTTGAGTCCTTTTTTAAAAGTCTCAGGGGCTTGAGGTGCTCTCAGATGGTCGGGTAGGGCATTCCAAAACCGAGGAGCAGCAAAACAAAATCCCCATCCACTGAATTGGCTCTATCACCCTCTCTCCTCTCCACCTATCGCTGGTGTGTGGTGAGCGCACTGGCGCCGTTGTACTGTGGCTGCCTTCGCATCATCCAAGTTGATGCTGCACACTGGTGGTGGTTGAGGAGAGACGCCTGACATGAGTGTGAAGCGCTTTGGGTGTACAGTTGTACATTTGAAAGCGCTATATAAATGCCTCATTCATTCATTCATTCATTCATTCATTCATTCATTCATTCATTCATTCATTCATTCATTCATTCATTCATTCATTCATTCATTCATTCATTCATTCATTCATTCATTCATTCATTCATTCATTCAAAAGAGAAAGCCAGATCACCCATAGTGCTGAGCTTAGTCTTGGGAAGATGAAGGAGGTTTGAATTTGTTGAATGAAGCGAGCTGTGTTGAAGGTGTGAGTAGTTCTTCCAGATAGGAGGGGGCATTTACATTTACATTTACATTCATGCATTTGGCAGACGCTTTTATCCAAAGCGACTTACATTGCATTCAAGGTACACATTTTACATTATTGTCAATTCTTGGCATTTCCAAAGATGCACTGGTGGGTGAGAAGGGAGACCTTATATTAAATCCTGGTGGAAACAGGAAGCCAGTGAAGTGAATGGAAAATGGGTGTGATGTGATCGAATTTTCGAACTCTCAACAGGATCCTTGCTGCACTATTCTGAACACACTGCAGTCTCTGCAAGCTTTTGTTAGGGATCCCGATGAGAAGTGCATTACAGAAATCCAGTCTGGAGGAGACAAGGGCGTGGAACAGCTTTTCAGCATCTGCTAAGGTTAGTGTTGGATGGAGTTTAGCAATATTTATGAGATGGTAGAAAGATGTCTTGCAGAGGCTTTTGATATGGGCTTCAAAGCTGAGTTGTGGGTCAAATCTTACACCAAGATTGGTGACAGTTGTGGAGAGGGGAATTGTCCTGACCAGAGATAGTTATACCAGTTATGGAGGAAGACTGTGTTTGATGTGGTGTGCCAACAAGAATTGCCTCAGTTTTAGAGCTGTTTAGGAGGAAGTTGTGCTTCATCCACACCATTATCTCCTCCAGACAGGCAGTGAGTGTTGAAGACGTAGATAATGTTGGTGAAATTGCAGAGGTGTGTGTTTCTGATTTCATGTACAGTTGTGTGTCATCGCCATAGCATTGAAATGAGACTCCATAGCGGATAATGACATGGCCGAGGGGGATGATGTAAATGATGAAGAGAATGGAATAAAAGGACTGACCCTTGAGGGACCCTGCAGGTAACTGTGTGTTGTCGGGACCTTGCACTTCCAAGTGAAATGTGCTCTGATCTGTTAGTGAGATACGATTTAAACCAGTTTAAAGCAGTGCCAGTGAGTCTGATGCAGAGCTTTAAATTATGCTTCAGAGTCCCCAGTTATTATGCTTCAGAGCTTTAAAGTCGGTTTGTTCCTGTCTGTTATTATTGTTCATTAGCTGAAAAATATTGTTCATTAGCTGAAAAAAATGCTAAAAGTGATTCTAACAATATTGTTTTACTGTGTAATTATCATTATTAAGTGTGGACTTCCCTATTATAACACCCTGTTGAAAAATCCAGCATAAATCAACCTGAACATCCTGGTTCATGCTGATTAGAGCTGTATAGTACTGGTCTAATTGGTGGACCTGCATACTATTATCAAGCAAAGCTGCAGCTGATGTAGCTGGTCCACCAGCACTTCCTTTTCGCATACTGGTAACCAGCAACCAGCATCTTTGGTCATAGCATGTAAAACATACCTTGTGCTGGTGACTAGCAATGCACTTTTTTTCAGCAGAGTAGAATCAGAATGATTATTAGCTCTCGTTATTGTCCTTGATGTAAACGGGCCTTTACACACTATGAAGACTTGCACGTGTGGTAAACTGTAACAAAGACCATTTGTTCACTTGAATGTCTGGTGTCATTGCCTTTCCTATAGTCCAACAAGGTAACACTGTTAAGAATGAATTCATTATGCCCTGGCACATACATTTCTTGGCTTAGGTTGAGACTTGACCTGACAAGAACTGTACAGACCAAAGAAAGCACTGTCGTCTTTGAGAAGCCCAGGCCAAGTGGAAG
The DNA here is from genome assembly GCF_024679245.1 of Pseudorasbora parva. Lineage (NCBI taxonomy): Eukaryota > Metazoa > Chordata > Actinopteri > Cypriniformes > Gobionidae > Pseudorasbora > Pseudorasbora parva. The sequence continues at coordinate 39,245,436 of NC_090172.1, forward strand.
AGAGGGAAGAGTGGAGAGAGTGGAAAGAGTGGAAAGAGAATCTGGCAGTAACAACAAACACACACACACACACACACACACACACACACACACACACACACCTACACACACACACACACACACACACACACACACACACACACACACATGCTGGTCTATGTGGTTTACAGGGACTCTCCATAGGCGTTATGGTTTTTATACTGTACAAACCGTATTTTCTATCCCCCTACACTGCCCCTGCCCCTAAACCTACCCATCACAGGAAACATTCTGCATTTTTACTTTCTCAAAAAAACATAATTTAGTATGATGACATTTGATATGTCCTCATAAACCACATTTATAGTGTAATACCAGTGTAAGACCCATGTAGTTATACAAATTTGTGTTCTCATAAACCACATAAACAGGCTCACACACACACACACACACACACACACACACACACACACACACACACACACACACACACACACACACACACACACACACACACAGGTCTATGTGGTTTACAGGGACTCTCCATAGGCGTAATGGTTTTTATACCATACAAACTGTATTTTCTATCCCCTTACACTGCCCCTACCCCTAAACCTACCCATCACAGGAAACATTCTGCATTTTTACTTTCTCAAAAAAACATCAATTAGTATGATGACATTTGAAATGTCCTCATAAACCACATTTATAGAGTAATACCAGTGTAATACCCATGTAGTTATTCAAATTTGTGTTCTCATAAACTACATAAACAGGCTCTCTCACACACACACACGTCTGGTTTGCTATCTCTGTGGGGACTCTTCTTGGTTTTATTCTGTACAAACTGTATATTCTATCGCCTAACACTTACCCTAACACTACCCATCACAGAAAACTTTCTGCATTTTTATATTTTCAAAAAAACTCATTAGGCCCCCATGGTGACATGACTCCCCATGAGTCAGTATGCATTCAGGTTGAAGTTGAAACATTGGGTTGCATTCAGGTTGAAAAACACGTGTACATTCATTTATATATGAACCTTGGCACACTGCAACCCTTGCTTGATAAAATTAGAATCAGAAAGCAGAAGAAAAAAAAGTGAAGTACTCTGCATGAGTACATATTAAGTTTCTCAGAAATTGAATGTGACAGACAGGTTTATGGTCTTGTTAATCAAAAGAAAAGAGGGCCCCTGATCTTTGACTGACTGTGTTTGGCCTGTAACCGCACACCATGCGAATTTACTGAGCTCATTGACAGAGTGGCTTGAGGGCCATCTTTTTAAGCATTTAGTCCACCTCACTGCTCACAACACATGGTCTCACTCGGTTCACATGATGGTTTATGTAATTGCATTTTCTTCTCTGTACAGAGCTGCTTGTAGGGAGTGTAAATTACATTGTCATAATAGAAACAACAGAGAGGAACACAGAGAATAATTTTTTTGAAACAGGAACCTAATTCAAGCTATTTCAGAAAGCCATTTTACATTTAAAAGACATCTAAAAGCCATCCACAGCCCTGATGACCAGGCTAAAACATGACTAAATATGGGCTGTCCATTAACATTTTGTAGAGAACTGTTGCCCAAGAATAGACTAGTCACAGAACATAAACATTTCAAAGAAATAAAAACCAAACACTCTGTTATCACTGCTTACTCTGCTTACATGATGGAATATCATATATCTCAAAAGTTATTTTGGCAAAAACGACGTTACTCATAGTCGGACTATATCGGGCCTATAATTAACCAAGACGGGCACACACGATTGTTTGGTCTATTTGTCTTGACTCAACATTGAAGCATCTTATATCTCTGTAATTGTAATTGTAATAACGTGTAGATAAGAAGCCCCTGAATAAACATTTTAAATTTATTTAGAAGACTTGATATACTCATAGAAGTCTGATGCTCTATTATGCTAACATTATTTTCATTAAGCAGCACCAGTGGTTCGTATTTGATCCTTATAAAGCAGCACGCAGCAGGGTGATGTTTGAGCCTCACCTGGAGCATGGTTTTCAGAAGTTATTGTGAAGACTGTTCTGACTTTGGCTGCTCATCTTGAATTGAGCCAATCTGAAGCATCTGTGCTAATCTTCCTTTGAGTGAAAGGTTAATGCTTGTGCATGCCAGTTTAGTATCATAATCCTTATCATTGGCTCCTGTAGCTCATCTAGTAGAGCATTGTGCTGAACACCAAGCTCATGGGTTTGTTTCACAGGAATCACTCATTCTGAAATAAATGTGCAGTTCAAAAATGTCTGCTAAATTTAAAAATATTATTTATTAAAACAAAATGTGTATGATATGACCTTTATACCGCTGTTAGTTGAAATCTATTATGCAATCATTTGCAGTGTCCTTATCATCACATGGAATGAGTCACACCTTCATTCTTTACCCAAAGTTTGACACATCCCTCTTTTTCCGGTCTCTTTGTTGGAGCATTTGCTCTAATTTTTCCAATGGTGGCCGTATAGAGAGAGAAACTGGGAGTTCTTGGCAACGTCTGCACTGAACTCAATTTGAAAATTGAGCATACAGAATGAACAGCTTTGCAGTGTGAAAGGAATGAATAAAAAAGGTCAGAGGCATGCTCTCTGGGAATCTGACTTTAAAATTGTCTCTGTCTGTTTTTGACAAGCAATTTTTATCCCTTCCTCTTGATAATTGATGTCGTGGCATACCTCCCTGACCCCCCTTTGCCATCTCTGTAACAACGGTTTCCATACAGAAAGGGTGATTGTGCCTCCTCATTCCACCTCTTGCCACTTCCCGGCTCCCTCTGTACCTCGCACGCCAGAAACAATGATTATGGCAGCAGGGGTTGAGGGTAGTGAATGTTTTTTGGGGATACATGGGGACAGTCAGGGGGATCCTTTACTTCTGTTGCCAGGCCCTCAACAGGAGTCTCCTGGGATTGCTGTTGGTGTAGCACGCTCTTCCTCTCCTCCACAAAGGGAGATTTAGCCCTCGCTGTGTTTAGGGAAGTGGACTCAGAGGGAGGTGGCGCACCAGAAAAAAGGAATCTAGAGCAATGAAACAATAGCGTCACAAAAAATAACAGTCACAGCCTTTTAATGTTTTCAGAAAGCTCCTTGTAACTTTCCCCCCTCCCCTCATTTGCAGCATGTGAGCCTGCCCACCCAGGACTATGACACTGGTTGACATACTGGGAGTACAACATAACAGAATCAGCAGCACTTTTCTCTAAAGCCAACAGGTGTCTAATACTTTCCTACAAAGAGTTTTTTTTTTATTGAATATTGATTGATTTAAAGGATTAGTTCACTTCAGAATGAAAATTTCCTTGTAATTTATTCACCCCAATCTCATCCAAGATGTTCTCTCTTTCTTCAGTCGAAAAGAAATGAAAGCTTTAGCATAAGTTCTGCCGGGAAGACTTAATTGTTACGTCACTTCAACTTCTATCTATCCAATCACATTCTAAATCTTGGGTATAAAAGATCGGTACTTACTCATGTTTGAGTTCGCAGATGCTGACGCCCCAATTCACCGCCATCCTCCCCACCACCTCCAAGTCAAATCCTTCCCTACTCCACCCCACCCCACCACCACCAGGATGGTCCCTACCTCCTGGTCCATACCTCACGGGGGGTCAGCTACGCCTCTGCCTTCGTCTTCAGAGAGGATATGCAGAGTCCATACCCTCTGATTGCAAGCTACGGACTATGCCAAAGTACTTTATTGCTTGCTGGGTTGTTAATAAATGGATAATTGTCACAGTATTTATTATCCCGAGTCTTTCTGGCAGAAATTACGTTTTTTGATGAAAAAAAAAATTTTGATGAAAATTTTCAAGGTTTTTCTCCATAGAACAAATACTAGGTAGAACAATTTATCCAACCACCAGAGGGGTCCAATTCTCACTATCAACTAATTGCTTATTACCACACATATTACTATAGGATATTGGCTGTTTATTAGTACATATAAAACACATATTAAGAGAGGAAAGGAGGGGTAAACTGAGTAAACCCAGCCTGATCTGCCGGCGGTTTGATTTTGCCCTGAAGCTCAGTTTGGAAACCTGTACATTCATTTCTACTGCTTCTGTTACACTTTTGTGGGAACCAGTCGCAGACTGGCTTATCCACCTGGTGCACTATTGGCGGGTTTAACACAATGACGGATAGAGAAGCGACGGGTCTTTGGCGGTTGATCATGCCGCTTGTGGTATGATTGGTTGATGGTCTATCCAATTGCGTACAGAGTCATTCAAATAATGCTTGTTGATCACGCCTCTTGTGCAGAAAATACAGAGCAAACTCCTCAGACCAATGTTCAATTATAAATTGAGATTGGTTTGGTGATAGCCAGGAGGGGGCCTTAGAGTAAAAAGGTTTAGAACCATTTGCTCTAAAAGCTGTCAGGGCAAACTCATAGAAAGTAACCAAAACAATCTCAGGTTTCTGTTTATTACAGTGACTAGATCAACAAATCAGCATACATCACCTGAACTGAATATTCCATTGTTTAGTAGTATTAGTACAATAGTGAATTGTGCTCCTTCCTGCAACAAATTATTTCTATGGCTGCGTCAGAAAACTTAGGCAGCTGACTTGTTGCTTTGCCGCACCTATAGGCAATGACTTGTAAAGCAGTGTTTGTGCGTGAAAGGCACCTCATGAAATTGTTTTTGGACAGACTTCTGAGGTAGTATAACAGTTTAATTATCTACAGAAAAATAGAGAGAGCTTTGGTGAGAACCAAATATTTAATTACTACATTAGTAATTTCTTGCTAAAAATTACGTCAGAAGTGGAAAATGTTGGTCAAAAACGTAAATTTACACACAAACTGACCAGCAAACGCAACTTTCGGAGGCAATCTTTTTTTTTCTTGCTCAGCTGTCACAGAATGGAATGCACCGGATTGCGGGATACCAAAGGCAGCGAAGGATACATGTATGCTGCTTTCAAAAATCCATCAGATGAAGGTCTCTCAGGAGGCAGGAAGTGAAGCAAACATTAATTTCGTACGTGGCTTGATACGTGCCTGACAAGCCAGACCCGCATCAAGATGTTTGGTCTGGAAACTCACAGAGGGGCGGGATAAACGGCTGTCTGTCAAACTCCCTCTGCATGCGATAGGATAGCACTACACCCAACCAGAGCAACGAAGGTGAAACAGAGCTTGTTGATAGATTAAACATTCACCGTATCCGGTCGGCAAAACTCCGAACACATCTTCCCTTTTTAAGAATGACTTCAGTGCCGTTCTTTGTTCTTTTCTCAGAGAAAAGCTTAACTCCAAGTCTTCCAGAGTCACAGTCAAAGCTGATTTGAAAGACCGCCATTCGCCAGTTTCTGTGTTTACTAGGAAGCACGCAAGCGCAACTCTGCCGTCATTATGTTAAGCCCCGCCCACCGACTCTATACACAATGTGATTGGCCCGACCAGAGTTTGGCGTTTGGCGTCAGATTAGATTTGCTGCCGCTAGGGTGCGTCTAGATTTCTAGGCTAGCCTTACTTCCACCTTAAAATGTGTCCTCTGAAGGCACCATTTTCCAGGTTTCGGACACAGCCATATGAAACATTTCAGTCGGGTGCATCATAGAACAGAAATTGCGCTTGTTAAAATGACAAATTATAACTTATGAACTGTATCTCAGTGCTAGTTTTACATACTATAGATCATAAAATACTCTTAGAATGACTAGATAATTACATTGGTATTCAGGGACAGGAATTAGAATTACAGTGGTTTAGATTGTTCCTATCAGACTCTTATCATTTTGCATTCGAACAGGGAAAATCTGAGATAATGTCAGTAAATTACGGAGTGCCACAATGATTAATATATATGCTGCCATTTGCTAATATTATAATAAAACATGGAATTAGTTTCCACTGTTATGCTGATGATAGTTATATGTTTTGACAAACCAATCTGTGTGTTAAATATATGAAATATTGGATGACCTGTAATTTCATTCTAGATAAGACAGACTTTTTGGACCAATATCCCGTACATAATATCTTAGAATGCAATTTGCTCCTAATTGGCTCCTAAACTCTGGATTGACCCTTTCCTGATCATGATCAGGGCTCAGACTCATTCCCCCGTTTATATGGACATATTTTTGGCCTTTACAAAACCCCTCAAAACCTTGTACTCCGTTATATCAGATTAAATGCACATGCTTACCTTTGCTTAATGTTACGAACAGCAGCTATGCAAATTATTTCTATTTGCTTTACTGTTTTATCTTGGGATGCCCATCCTGGGGTAACTAGAGTATGTCAGCCCTCCTCCCACAAAGACTTCAGATGACCCAACACCTGTGAAGAGATGACTTCAACTCCTGTGAGGACTAGATGACGCAAACTCTGAATCAACATGGACCAATGTTAAATATCTATATATTGAAATCATTATGTTCACAACTTGTAATGACTTCATTTTTTGTATTATTCATTTTTTGTAATGTTTTTTTGTCATTTTTTGTAACAAATACTACATACAGATAAATACAGTTTATAAGTGAAAGCACAGAATGGAAGTGTAGAAATTAAAGCATGTGTCCTGAGGGAAACTGTCTAAGTGGTTGCAGCTTTCAGGACCATGAGTATGGGCAGCCATCCCGTTAGAGGCTATCTAGCTTTGTTGCCGTTTTCTCTGAAACGGAGGACACACACAATACTTGGAACTACATTTTATGGCAGTGTGACATAGGGAAATGAGCTCTAGTACAAGCTGCCAGCAGTGTTCTCACAGTTTCAGCTGAACATGAGCAGAGCGGAAAGATGATCCGTGAATAGAGGTGCATCTTATTCACAGCCATGGAAAACCCTCTGCTTTTCCCAAATATCATTCTTCAACAGTACATGAAAACACAAAAAGCAAAGGTGCAAAGGTAAAGGACTAGTTTTGATAGCAGTAAATTTCAACATTCATCATTAAACATGCCAAGGATACAAAATTTTATAGATAAGATAACAAATTAAATTCCAAATGACATAAATCGTCGTATCTGTGATAGAACTACATTAACATTGGCCTTGAAAAGTTCAAGAACTTCTTCAAAGTCATGGCCAAAAACCAGAACAATCCCAATTAAACATCTCTATGATTTACAGAGGCAGGTGCTGGTGGAGTTACAGATAGCTCCCACACACTGTACAAAGCAGACCCCAGATCAGTGTCCTTGAAGCTCTTGTTATAATTATGCAAAGATCAGCCATTAATATTCCATTCCGTAGGGGTAGTTGATCTCATAGTCTCACGCAGTATGTTTGTGCTAAAAAAATGTGACATGGAAGGAAGGAAATCATTATACATAATCCAGACACAGAATACAGGAAAGGCTGCGTATCCCTGTTCAAGCAAAACAGAGAAAGTCACGGAATTTCAGTCACTGGTTTGTCTATCACATTTTAATGAAAATAGATAAATTACTGGGGAAATATGATGCACATTGCCACATGTGTGCTGCAGAGCACAATATGAAAATTGTATTTATATGTTTTGTTACACTGTTCCGTAGTGTAAAATATTTTGAATGTTTAATTTAAATTGAAGTGGGGGTTTTTTTGCCAGTTGGCAAGTACTGTCTGTGGCGTGCACAGAAAAACAGAAAGAAAGTTCCTTTCAGCAACTCTCTTTTCTCAACTCTCTTTCCTGCACAATTCTCTATTTAAAAAACAGAAACAGACTTAACCAACATAAGCAGACTTAACCAATCAAACACTTTTCACAAAAAAACAACAACAATCCACCATACAAAAAACTCTGATTGATTTTAATTATAGATGCCCCTGAAATGACACAGCCCAGCAGTAAATGCGTTAAAATAAATATTATTCATTTCGCATTAATTGCATGGTTAGAACATGACATGACATGCATGTATGCATTACACCACCTAAATTTACCTTGAAAAATGCTTGCAGAAAATACAGTTTTGTGAGATTCACCTTTCAGTCTGCTGGTTCACATTGCTGAACATAACAAATGATGATCAAATGAACATGTTAAACAAGACAAATAGTGTATCTGATATGGAAGAAAAAACAGCTGTAGGAGAAGATCTGAAATACTGAGGGCCCAATCACACACCCAGCGCAATGCGGCACCAGGCACAAAATGTTTTTTGCTAATTTCAGCCTGATACAGTTATCATTTTCACGTCCTGCTTAAATAATAAATGCATTTGTGTGCCCATGGGCGTGCTAGTCTAAAAACGAGGTGTGTTTTTTGAGGCAGCTGAAATGGCTGCGTCATTGAAAGTCAAGCACTATTTTTTGTGTTATTTACATATGCGCTTATAGGCAGTTGCACAACACTCGTACACTCTGCTTATTACACACACAGGGATGCGCAGCAGCACACAAACCAAATTTTATTACATTATAAAAGATTATTTTTGTGTACATAAAGATTAAAAAAGCCAACATGTCATTATGGATAGTCATTGCTTGTATCAGAATTATCTGGCATAGTGAAAGAGTAAAGGGATACAACTCAAGCACTGGGCATGCGCACATCAATATTGTGTCATTTAATTAACATATTTGCATTATTGTAAGGGTAGGTTTAGGGTTGGGCTAGGTGTAGGTGTTAATAAAACACATCTGTTAAGTAGCAAATGTATTTATTGTTATTTTATCGTGAGATTTTGCCTCACCTCCGACCACTGCTATACCCCTTCTAGCCACAACTTTTCTTCTCTGTTTTTAGTGTATTTCTGTGGCAGAATTGCAGCGCAACACACTGGCCTAGCATACATTTGAAATTTGGCTACTAAAACGTGAACCCGTCGGCAGGCCGATGAATCTTGTAATATTCCTTTCTTGTTCTGTGCGCGGTTCACACTTATATCGAACAATCGTGCGGGCCATGTAATACAAAAATAATAGTCCAATCAATCGCGAGTGGATGAGAAATAAATCATTGTGTTTGTTTGATAAAGACGTACTTGAATCATTCCGGTTGCCGCTTTCAAAACAACCCCTCCCTCGTGTAAAACTGAACTGACAGGGGCATAGATATGACAGGAGCTGAAGCTCATTAAATATGCAAATCTTATCCAATTATAGCCGTGGGCGTTTACTTCCATGTCTCCAGTGCGTCACGCCCATCAAACCGCAGCGCTCAGAAGACAGCCTCAAAACCAGTGTAGAAAATAGCCTATTACTTATTAGTTATGATGTTTTTGAATATAAAAACCACACAAACATCATTAGTTGACCTCAGACAACAGTATAAAAAAATTAAAAAGCCAGTTTTAAAAATTTCAGTAGGTGGAGATGAATGTCTAAATGAGTAAGTCACTGGGTGCTTCTCAAACAGAAAGCTACATCCTGCTGAGACCGTGTCCTTCCTAGTCCAGTCCTTCTGAGGCTTGTAGGCTAGTGTCCTCCTCAGCAATAAAACGGTAGCATGAGATGTCTAGTTAGAAAGTGTGCATGTTTCCGTCACACACGCTCCCACCCCCACAGTCACTATACAAAAATACTATTAAAACTTAATTTAGGAAAAATACTTTTTGTATTACAATACAACTTGTATATTTAAATATCTTGTATATTGCAAATCTTTATATTAACTATATTACTCTATTAATAATATAAAGTGAATGAAAGCTGTGTGCAGTCTCTCAGTGGCTTACATTATTGTCAGTTTAGTGTTACTGATTAATTTACAGCAAAAGATTTCATGTCTGAAAACATTATTTTTGCTTTACATTTCATAATGAATTTATTTTCGTGAATTGAAATGTGTCCAAAGGGTTGTGTGTGGTTTAAGGCTGTGCATTCCAAGGATCCTTCAAATTGAGATGGCCTTCAGCGACGCTGATGACATGGCAGCCAAGATATGCAACCTTCATAGGATGCAACCTTCCGTTTGAGACAGCCATTGACTCATTTATTAGATTTGTTCAAACGGCTAATTTATTCAGGAATTAGGTAAATGGATCTTTATAAATAGGCCATTGAATCATTGATTCACCTGATTACATCACCTCATTCAGGGTTTTACCCTATATCTTGAATTTTTGAGGCATTCTTATTACATTCTATAGGATACATTGTTGCACTGCTTCATGTTCCTCACCAATCAACTGTTTGAAATGTATGTTACCTTTTCCATAACTAATTAATTAAATGAACGTGTTAAATCGACAGCCATTACATTTTGTGTGTGTGTGTGTGTGTGTGTGTGTGCGTGCGTGCGTGCGTGCGTGCGTGCGTGCGTGCGTGTGTGTGTGTGTGTGTGCGTGTGTTTAATGCGTTAATTTGACAGGAGAAAAATCTGGCCCCCAGGTGTGTCCACAACATTGAATCTGGCACCCTTTGAACATTTTTTGGAAAATTTTCAAAGCAATAAAGCGTTTATAAAAAGGAAATAAAAAGGAAAACTGAATCTGTTCAGTTACGGTTTGATAAAATGTGCTGAATTGTTATGTAACCTCACTGTGGTATATGCTGTGTGCCAGGGTCTTGTTCCGAAAGGGTTTTAGTGAACAACGTTGTTGAAAAATGGTGTGGCAAAATAATTTAGTAAGCACTGATTCACTCCAGGCCTTGCGTGGGCCAATCCCCCATTTTTCTTGGAAGCTTCTGTCAGATTTTAGAGACATATGCTTCTACAGCTGGACTCCACTTGTCCAGTAAAAAGCAGAAACCAGATGACTTCCACTGGACTGTTGATTTGTATGAAGTAAGGACATTACAGCTATGTACAAGTACAGAGAAACATGCAGTTGCTGTAATATTTAACATTAAAAATGAACAGCACATCTCAGAAATACAGTATAGAAACAGAGCCGATTCCCCGCTAACTGCTGTACACAAAGCAACATTGCGCTTATAAACACAACTTTATTATGCAGTAGACCGAGGGGAAGATGAAAAGAAACTTTTCTGAAGACAGTAAGATCCCTTCATAATTCCCATGCATTCATATAATTCATTCATTCATTCATTCATTCATTCATTTTGTCATTCATAGAATTTCCCTGAGCATTCAGTTGTAAATTCTGTAGAAACCTGCCTTCCACCATGTTTTCACACAAAACAACCTATGCTGCATGCTGCGTGTGTGAGACTGTTGCTAACTTTGCCTAATGCTGGACAGTATTAAATGACAGTTTTTCAAATTGTGCTAGTCAAATATGATTTTAATAATAATTAAATATGAAACGGCAATACAAATCATCTTAATGTTACCATCAAAACGGTAAACGTTTTATCCCTACACGTTTGACGTTTTTAAAAGAAATGCTGATCCCCCTTGGAAGATTATATTATAAAGTAGCCTGCTGGCATCATGTCTTGTTGAAAAGGCTGCTAAATCTTTGAATCCTTCTGTTTTGGTTTCTCTTTGTTATATGCTTGTGCACTTTGACATATGATATATAGCTGCAGACTTCCACTGATAATCATATCAGAAACAAGATGAGCGTGCTCCATTGGGAGAAAATTATGAAATCTTGCCTGCATGTTGACAGCAGGATAACAAGTAGGCCAGCAGGCCTGTTTTCACAACATTACTGAGGCCTGGAAAAAAAAAGTGTTCTGTACAGAAAAGTAGGGCAAGCTAGGGTAAACTATAGACAAATGTGAATAACATGTGGGCACAGTGTTTAGATGGGACTCAAAGTTTTGGCAATTTCAACAATAATCAAATAAGCATTCAATCTTAAGCTCGGTACAGAATGTTTACTGTGAAATCTAAGTCACGGCAAAGCATAATGCACCAACAGACAGCACTGCATGACAGAAATTGCCTCAACTTCAAGCCAGGTTTTTTTTTTAAATCTCTTCTCCCTGAGACTATAACTCAGAATGAGAATTAAAGGGAAACCTTGCATAATCTTTTTCTGTTTTGTCCCTATCTATACACTCTGATGTTCATGTCATAAAATGTCCAGGAAAAAGGGGTCAAGCTGACAAAAATCAGGCAGACACAGGAACAATGGAGGTTTTGTAAGCGTTCCTGGGTGTTTATCAGTGCGCGACTGCCTTTGTGTCCTGCTGCGCGCATTCTGAGCCTGCTGTCACGAGTGCCACCAACATACAGCAATATAACCACAGTGATCAGCCCTCCTCCACCACCATGCTGTGTGCTCTCTGTTCTGTGTTTTGTTTTCTCTCTTTTTTTCTCTCTATTTTTATTGTCTCTTTTTCTAACCCATCTAACTGATTGTTTTATCTCTCTTCTCCCAACATATTTCCCAGCCATTTTCTGTAACAGTTAATGCTGTGAAATAAGGTTCAATACAGCTGATGTTGAGGCCAGAGTGGACATATGTTATATTGGAAAAAAGTTGAATGAACCTGATGAACTTTATTGACATCCCATTCTTAATCCACAGGGTTTAATATGGAGTTGGCCCACCCTTTGCAGCTAAAACAGTTTCAACTCTTCTGGGAAGGCTTTCCACAAGGTTTAGGTGTGTGTTTTTATGGGATTTTTTTGACCATTCTTTTAGAAGCGCATTTGTCACTGATGTTGGACGAGAAGGCCTGGCTCAGTCTGTGAGAGAAGCATCCATCATACGCATCAAATGATGACAATGAGCTCCCAGCACAGGGCCAATAGTCAATAGTGCACCAGGTAGGTAAGCCAGTCTGCGATTGGTTCCCACAAAAGTGTAACAGAAGCAGTAGAAATCAATGTAGGTTTCCAGACTGAGTTGCAGGGCGAAATCTAGTTACCAGCATGCAGATAAGGCTGGGTTTACTACTCCACTATGGTAACCCAGTATAATTTAAATGGGTCTAATTATTCCAACATAATTAAACATTAAACACTATTATACAATATAAAGTCTCCCCTTATCTAATTTTGCCCAAAAAACACATAAAATAACACTTAGGTGTAACAATTTTGCTGTTCTCGTCAAGTCCCAAGCAAAGCATGCTGGGAAATGAAAGCTTTAGCATAAGTTCTGCTGGGAAGACTCAATTACTACGTCACTTAATGCCTTCACTCTAATCCAATGATATTCTCATGCTCACGGTATAAAGGCTCTGTACTTACACATGTTTGAGTTCGCAGATACTGAAGTGACGATTACCCCCGTCCTCCCCACCACCACCAGGATGGCCCTGTCCATACCCTGCCAGGCTAAGCGTCTGCCCTCTTTTTCGGGCAGGAATTGCAGATCCAGGACCCTCGGATTATGCACTATGGATGGGGCCTACGCCGAATGACTCTATCAGCTTGCTGAGCTGTTAATAAATGCACTATTGTCAATATATTTCTCCCGAGTCTTTCTGGTAGAACTACAGTTTCAGCAAAAAAAAATCATTTTCGAGTACTTAACTGGTTCACATTCATCCCAAATAATGTAATCTAGTAGATTGCACATTTTAGAGAATTACATTAATCGAAAGCAATCACATTTGGAAGAGAATTTTGTTGTGTAGATAACTAATAACGACGCAGTGAATTGTGCAATAGTGAATATTGCAGTGAATTGTGCAATAACGTCCACTATGGTTTCGGACACCACTACAAATGGTTGTCCCCATAAATAGTGCCCTATGGGTATATGGGGGGGGGGGGGGGGGGGGGATTTCACAGTTTGTCCTATAATATCCAGGCATATGCTATGAAACCATGAATAACAAAGAATTAATCATTTTTTGAACAAATCTTTGTTTGATTTGCGAACATATCTGTTTCACAGAAAAAAGAACAACATGAGGGCGAGTAAATTATGACAGAATTTGCATTTTTGGTTAAACCATACCCAGAGTATGTCAACACACTTAACAAGAATCATAAATCACATTAGGGATCCTTCCACAAAGATTGCAATTGCTTTTGTTTAAAAATGTTCCTAAAAGGCCAACAACCTATTTCCAGCAGTTTACAGTGATTGAGTGTAGGTCAACTTTATTTCATCAGTCCCTGATTTTGTAATAGAAAACTCTGGAACTCTAACCAGGATCCTCAGAAACAACAAGCAACACATTTCCATTTTTCCAATAGTAATTTAAACAACTATGGCCAGATTTACAAACAGCTTGCACCAGCGCAAGCAGTCTTTTGGTGTTAAAAAAACTAGTAATAGTAGATTGCATTGGTCATTATGAAAACAATCAGGCTGTGTGCACGACATCAGTAGATCACGGGCCGAACTGTCCACTCCCATCGGTGCTTTTATGTAATTGCACTCTCACGCTAATTTGCCCCTTTCAGTAAATTTGGCTTCAAGTCTCTTTTTCTCTCAATGGTTGGTTCACTTTCTAGGGATACTGTTGAATTTAAATTGTGATCCTCACTGGTCTGCTTAATCTCCCAGAATTCTCAACTCTGTGACAAACCAGCTGTGGTTCATATTTGTTTCAGCATGAGAGTCTGGTCTGGGGAAATTGAGGACACACACGTGGGGGGAGGGGAGGGGGGTGGACACACACACACACACACACACACACACACACACACACACACACACACACACAAAAAAGGGCTTATGGGAATACAAGACGCAATCCTGTCATTTGGTTAAGTCTTGGAATTTACCTTAGATTTTATCTGACGTTAGATAGGATGTTCTGAATAGAACAGATCTTAGTTGATGCATAACCTAAGAGCAAAAGCATACGGGGGAAACTGATAAGCCCTTAGGGAGTTGAGAAGTATTGAACTACAGCCAAGATTCATTCACTGTGATTTTTTTCTTTTGATGTTTTAAAGGTTCATGTCAGGATGATGTAAACCTTGTAACTTGACCAATATTTAAGAACACTGGACACGTTCCCCATGTGCAGAATTGGGGATGGACCTATTTTTTGGGGGGCTGAAACCGATTTTAACAAACAATGTTTGGCCGATTCCAATGCCAATATTTGTCCCTTGATCTATTGAAGTTGTCATTAAAATAGATAGTATTTTATAAATATCAATTATTTTGTAAATTTTAATATTTAAATTTTAAATTTTAGTAAATATCAATTATTTTGTGCTAGCAATGAGAGGGAGCAGTTCACCTCTACTCCACATCTTGACTGCACAAAAATGGAGACTGAACCACAGGTAGCCTAATACACATTAAATGTACTCACGCAATGCTGATGTTAACATGAACTATTTAAAAACAAAGAATAGTTTGCACGGTTTGATGTAATGTGATAAGCGATCGTTAGATTTAATCGTCGCAACTTATTGCAATGTTTTTTTCCCCCTTAGTTGGTCAGAATAAAAAGTGAATGTTATAGTCACTTACTGTACTTGTTCAGATGCCATTCTTATGTTGGTCATATACCTTTAAAAAGTAAGATCTCTGGGCCACATATTCTCCTCAAAACATTGGATTCCTCCGCGCTGTGCTGTGCTGAGGCACAATCATGTAAAGTTGGATAATTCGGTAAATAACTGCAATGGCAGATTTTGAACAGAGATGGCGACAAAGAGGGAAAACTACGGACTGAAGCTTTAAAAAATGGTGTGCATCTTGAGATATGACAGTAAATTGCTTTCAGTTAAAACAGCTCAAACATGCATTTTAGTCTGGGATTAGGCGCAAGCCTTGTCTGTGAAACCGGGAGTAAGTATTTTTGGTGACTTTATGACCTCTGTGCTCCACTGCAAAGCGCTCACAGCTGTTCACTTGTACATGCAGATGCCATAAAAATGTGTTATTTAATTACATTTGGATGGCATGTAAATCAAAAGAGATAAGCTGTATAACTGAATCTATACTGCCTTATACTGCTGTCTACTGTGAGGGTTCAATGCGCTGCTTTAATGCATTTTGATCTTGTACCACAAAGCAAAACTCAATAGTCTTTTGTGTGATGTGTCCTTGAGTCAGGCTGACCCAGACAAGACAGGATCTTAATGTTCTTTCTTCCATCTTTTTTTTCCCTTTGATTGGATTTTTTCCCTCTTTAAAACCTTTACAAAATAACAAGTTACTTTTCCACACATATGATCAAAAAGGTAATTCGCAACTCTTGTTTGTGTTTAGGTGGTAGAATTTCACAGGGGCTTGTTAAAGGTATTGTGAGCAGACCAAGCGTTAACTAATACTGTGCAAACAGTATATTAAAGGGGGGGGGGGGGTGAAACACTCAGTTTCAGTCAATTTCATGTCAATCCTGTGCATCCTTCATATCTCAGAAAAGTCTTTAGTTTTATTATATTTATAAAAAAAATATGGGCTGTACTGAGTCTTTCCGGAAAAAAACAAGCGCCGAGGCGTATCGTGTGGGCGGAGCTAAAGAATGACGAGCGCAAAGCGGTGACATCCTCAAGCGTGGAGAAACTCATGGCTATCGATTCTCAGCTAATACATGATCCAGAATCAGATCCGGAGGATGAAATAAATTGAACAGGAGAAACAGCAACAGCAGGACGTCCGTCTCTGTGGTATGTACTGTATTTAGTGGCCTGTAAACATTTGTGTGTGTTTACTTGCAGTTTATGAGGACATGATTCGGTTTATGGACTATTGTATGCGACTAAACCTTAGCAGTAGAAAGCAAACGGTTTTGCACGTCAGACTAGTGTAACGTTATACATAGAACAACAATGGAGTCCTTTAGCGCATTTGAATGACGAAGCACGCGATCGTGTCGTTTAATGATGTTTACTCACGTGACGATAGCCAAGAGCACAAACATTTGAAGCAGTTTTACTCACCGCCTGCTTCTAAAGCAGGACCGAACCTTTTATCGCTGGGACCGCTCCGTCAAAAACACACTTCTTTGGTATGATTTGGTGAAGTCCTGCGACAGCAGTGACCGTGGAAATCCACTTTGCGACGCGACTAAAGCGATGTTGTGAAGCTTCCCGTCATTTCTGCGCTCAAATCGGTTCAAATGCAGCGCTGCCTTCAGAATGCTGTGCTGAAGCGTTGAAGTTGTTTGATGTCACCCATAGGAATAAAATGGAGCGCCGCGTGACATAAGTGTTCATGGACGAGCGGATCTAAAGCTTGAGAGTGCTTATGTGCGTGCATTTCCTCTCTCGCTCTAGTCACGCGCGCGTGCACCCTACCGGGAGAAGAGCCCGCACGGCCCATAAAAGGACCTTCCGCTCTGTTCATGTCAAGCCGTGCAATACTCGAAAAAAACTCTCCGAAACTTGACCAAACGATGGATCAAACGTGCAACATTAGTTTTTGAAACTTTGTCTCAAACATCCAACATTAGTGTTTGAAACTTTGTCTATGTTTAGGATGGGAATCCAAGTCTTTAACAGTGCAAAAAGCTCAGTATGCATGAAACAGCATTCCCCCCCACCCACCTTCTAGAGAAGATGGGAATGCACAATTTATAGCAGTATCCTATTAAGTTTGCCCAACTATGATGGCTTTGGCTTCCACTTCTGAGAATCGCTACAAATGTAAAAAGGCCCATGAGATTTTAAACACTTAATTTTTTTTAACGTGTATTTTATTTATTCATTTCATTTTTGTCTTTTTTTGTTTGTTTTTTGTGCATAAGTTTGAGTGAACTTGTTGAGCACAACATGTGATCAAAAGTATGCTTGCTTTGCTTGAATAAGAGCTGTTAAGTTACCCAATACAACACCACCAAATTTGCATTTGTTTATTTCTTACGTAAGAGCTAAATTAGATTATTCCCCACTGTTTGATGGTGTAGCGGCTCCTTTTAGCCTTTAAAGAAATCACAGGCAAAAGCCTGCTTTAAATTTGTGACTATGTTGGGAAAGGACAAAGGCATTTCTCAGCAGCATAATAGTCTGGTTTATAGAATCACTGAGTTTAATGGCCAGACACGAGGCTATTGTTACTGAGAATGATTAAAGATATACTTTTTTCTTTGTGGAGAGAGTGGTGAAAATGATTAGTTCATTATGTGGCTTCTTTACAAGCTGTCTGAATATTGAGCATCTCTCTCAGCCATGAGTCAAAGTTTTTGTTAAAAGGATTGTACATTTGTACATTATATATTTGATTATCAAATTCTTATATCATTATCATATTTTTTCTTTTCATCCCTCAAAGTCCACTTTTTGCACCAAAAACAGAGTTGAGTTTAACATGGCAATTTGTGACGTGAAATGACCAACCGCTTTCTTTAAAAAAAAGAAAAGAAAAAAGTTAATTTTACTGCTTAGATCAGGGAAGGTACTGCGAGGAGAGAAAACTGGAATGAAAGGTGGAATAGGTTTGGAGAATTATATATTTTTCCTTCTCCTCCAGCAATGCAATGTTTGCCAGGCACAACTTCCTGATCTCTGTGGGGGTCTGCTAATTGGGTTCTGTTATCTATTTTTCCGACATTGTGCATTATCACAGATGGTCTCCTCTTTACTCATAAAAATAAAGGCAATGGCTATTTGCACGAAGTGAGACTTGGTTTAAATAACATCTATTGCTATTTGCACTAAGTGAAAATAGCAATAGGTTCTATTTACACCAAATTGTGTATACAGTGTATAGACTATATTTACGCTAAAATAGCATATTTTCTAAGCAATGATTGGTATTTAGACTAAGTGCAAATAGTGATAGATATTTACACCAAGTGAAAATAACATTTTCTTAGCAATAATTGATATTAAAGTGCAAATAGCTATATTTAAGTGAAATAGCGTACTAAGTGAAAATAGTGATATTGTTACAATCCACACCTGTCCCGGTCTCCATTTTCCCAGATCCTCATCATCGCTCCTACTCTCCCCGGGTTCCCTGCACCTGGTCCTCGTCATTTGCACTCTCTTTATATTGAATGCACTCCCTTTATATTGAACTCACTCCCAATACTCCTTGTCCATTCTTGTTTGTTACATATACCCGTGTATGATAATCTGTGTCTTTGTGAAAGCTCTGAATCTTTTCTTTCCTGCTGCACTACACACGGTTTGAACAGATATATTCTAACACCATGTAAAAGTATCAGCTCTTTGCAATATGTGTAAATAGTAATTACATACAATTTATACTTATTTTGACAGATACACTTTTTGCACCTCAGTAACAGGATGCAATAATAACATAGATTGATTATTTTTATTAAAATTATTAAATGGATCCTGCCTTAAAATCAACACCTATCCAATAACCATATACCCAATGGATATTTTTCTCACACAAACACATCAATTTGCCTTCATTTACCCCCCTGGCCATGTGGAGCAGTTATATGACAGACAGATGGACTTTTATGGACTTCACAAATGATGCAATTCACTGCCATTATATAGATTAGCCAAGACCTTTTTAATATAACTCCGATTTTATTCGTCTGAAAAGAAAATGTTTAAGAGTAATTATTCATTTTTGGGTGAACTAACCCTTTAAGCCTTACGCTTTACTGACTGTCCCACTGAAGATGATGAAATAACTGTTTATTATTTATATTTTTATCTTGTTTGGCCTAACCAGGCATTTTTAGAAAGAGCTAGTGCAAACAGCACTTGCCAACAAGGCACACTATTCGCACTTGGTGTGAACAGACACTATTACAAGTAAAACTGTGTGCTGGCAAGAAGCACATTAGCATTACATGGATTTATGTTAAAGTAGCAATTACGTTAAAAAAGGGGATCTGGACAGCTGTAGCAAACACTTTTGAACAGGTATGTTTGATTAGGAATCCAGCCAAGCCAGATCTTGTTGTGGTTTGCAAAATTGCTTCTTGTAAACTTAATTAAAAGTGGCATATGTATCTGGTTGTGTGCACAGGGTCACCTTTGTTTAAAATGACTGCTGCAGGGAACAAGCCTTTAGCGGTATAACAGCAATAAACAAAATGATTACGCACCAATATATGCTCAACTGTTCCTTTCATGCTGTGCTGTTTCATTATTTAATATTATGTGTTCTTTAAGTGTAATTTAAAGCCCATATGTGTTTCATAATGACAAATTAAACCTTACAAACCCAGTTTAAGATTAATTTAGAAGAAGGAAGCAAGTGAGTAGAAGCAAGAGAGGAAAATACAACCAAAAACACAACCAAAAAAAGGTGATAATAGAACAGCAAGTACTTTGACTTTAAATTAGTGTTGTTATTGAATGATCACATAGTTTATGTGTAGGCCTACATAGCAGAGATGTATGGGATTACGATTCTGCCACAATTCTCAGATCATATTTTGAGCGCGCAAAAGGGCATTTTGCACACGCGTGAACTGAGTTTTGCGGAGAAATGTTTGTCTCGCAAATAAGAAAGTATTTAGAGCGAACAAAAATAAATTTTGCATTTAAAAAAAGGATATTGGGATGTGCACCAACATTCTATTTCACATGTGCAACGTCTCGGTTGCTTGCGCTCCGATACCCACTCTGACTGCTCGCTTGCTCAACACAATTTGGTTACAATTACAAGGTTACAATATGACATAATTTTGATTGGCTGGCTTAACAACCTATCACAAGACTCCCTCCATTACCAAGCGGCAACCTCCCGCGATCTCTCTTGAAGCCAATACGGAAGTAATGTAAACTGCAATTCATCATCAACTGGCCACTAGGGACAGGCTCCAGAATGGAGCAGAATCTCACTGATCCCCATGTTGAAATTCTCAACTTTACAGCAGAAAAAAACATGTTTACAGCCTGGTACAAATTGTGGTTTTGGTCTATATGGCTAATTTTGACCTTCATGACAACTGTGAGGGGGGTGAATTTTTTTTAAATAACTCATTTTTTTACATTATATAAAGCCTTAAAGTTCTGCATAATTAAGGGAGTGGTTACAGGTGGATAGCCCTTTATCTGCCGTCTATAGTCATTGCATCACCTAAGCTCCGCACACAACCCACCTTTTTGCCCATTTTCTGTTATCCGGGAGTGACACACGATGACGCGTTCGCAAGATGGCAACGCCCAGCTTGACCCTACTTTACGCTTCAGAACAGTTTATCGGAATCCTATGAGTGACGTCAGGGATATTTTTTTATTCAGACATATTTTTTTTTTACAGTCTATATCCATTACTCTACAGCGGACAAGGAAAATACATGGCGGAAATATGGAAAATCAAATGTAACACTGTTATAAAGTCTTTGACATTTATTTTAAAGTTCAAATGTCTACCTTTCGATGACCACACATAAGTAGCCTATCTTATTTTTACTAAATTAATATCAAATCGTATTGTCATCTTCTTACTGATCTCCAAGTTTTTTTTTTTAGTTATTAAGGGTCCCTAATGTTGCACATTTTCAGAAATAAAAATGGACAGACTTTTCCCCTAATGAATTAATGAAGTGTAAGCACAGAACCAAAAATTGCCTCAGAATATTTAAAAATAAAAGCCATCAAATAAACATAGAAATGCAATGTAAAAACAGTAAAATAATAATAAATATACTTCATATCCTTGAATTTATTTAAACAAAACATTAAAACATGCATGACAGATGTTATTTAAAAATAATAATAATTTGATTGTGCTAGAAAGACTGGATTACTCATTCTACACAATATTTAGGATTTATATTGTGCGCATTGGAATGCAGGCTTGTTCTTCCTCATTGCAAATAAATAAATAAATAAATAAAATGCACACCTAGACACCTAATTCAGATAAAATATAGAACAAACAATATTGAATCATTTTGAAGAAAGGCATTAACATGGTACTGGGTCATACCAGGACAATATTTTAAAATGCATTATTGGAAGAAGTTAGAGAAAGAAATGCTTGAGTGCTATTGGCTTTGTCTGTACAGTACCTAAGAGGCTTACTTTATTAAGAACAAAAACAAGATTTAAAAAAAATTGTCAAGACAAATTTTAGATTGAGAAAGCCTAGCCTGAAAGTTTCAATAGTTTCAAAAGCTATGAAGTTTGGAGATTCAGTTTGAAGTTCAAAGTAGTGTTGCACGATATACCGGTACTAGAAAAGTATTGCGATACCCTGCTATTACAAACGGTACGATATAGACTTTTATTAGTACCGGTACTTTAAGGAGGACAGACAACGCTAATATGATCTGTATTTCTTAATGTGCATGGATGTGTGACAGCAGGTGTCAGGAGGACGTGTGTGCAAAGCTCTGCTTCCACCAGTCACTAAACATTGGAAGTACAGACAGACATTACAGACTGGCATGACAGGCAGACACAGATTTCCACACTCCGGAACAAAATCTTAAGACCAGGGGATGCATTGCAAGTTTTACCCATTTCGCACTTGTGGATCATAACCGGGTTGTAAGTGCTGCTTCAAAATGCCAAAAGAAGAAACAGGAGCAATAGACAAAAAAATAGTCAGTATACGCAATTTATTGAAAACTGCATTTAAACTCAAACAGGACAAGTGCGAAATGTGTAAAACTTGCAATGCATCCCCTGTTCTTAAGATTTTGTTCAGGAGTGTATATAACATTTATTTTACCTTTTAAAAACTAGTAAAATAACCTAAAGTACATACAGGAACATAACTTTTACAGTACGGTCTGATCATACTGCAAAAAAAGTGTTGTTCCTCAGTAGTGTTGAAGAAATTTTTATAATTTATGTTTGAGTTCACACAAGAAGTCAACATCTGTTTCTGCCATAATAAAACACCATAAGACAGTGTCTTTTGAAACCCAGGGGGTAGGGACGGGAACCCTAGTTTGAGAGTTTTCCCTCATCAGAGGTGTCGGCTAATCTAAATTAGATCTAAGACCACTGTTTGTTGCTTTTCATTTAAATGAGTTCTAAGACAGAAGGGGGGCCATGTATGTGTGTGTGTTTCTTACTTTCCCTCTGTAGGTACAGGGACCATTGTGTCCCATGACAAAAGGGTTGGGGGGGAGACATTTGTTTCATCTTTCCTTTTGTTTTTGTAAAACACTGACACGGGTATAAAAGCTTGAACCTTTCTTTGTTTCCCCAGTTCACACTCGACGCAGGCATTGCCTAGTTGATTGTGGATTCATTCTTGCAAGGATTAAATCTTTATAAAGACACGATTGGCTAAGGTTTGTCTCTTATTCAGAAATGCAACGGAGTTAATATAATTTTGCCTATACATTTGGTGTCAGAAGTGAGGATTCCTTGGATGTGCCTTCCGGACCCTGAGAGCGGACGGTGACCGATCATCCTGGACGTTAGAGTCACAGCCTTACCCCGACTGATTCAGGGAGAAGGGCCGGCTGCTCTAGGGGTCCTGGAGGGTCCAACCACTGGAATTAGAGAAAACGAACCCGGGGTGGCAACGGGACGCTTCTGGTAAGAGACAAACTTAAAAATTTGGGGAAGAATTTTAAATAGAATTTGGTTAAATTGAAATTTTAATTGATAGGGATTAACCATACTGGAAGTCTGAATCTGTGGCAAATGCAACGTGAATTTATGTGTTTTACGGGGTGAAACTGAAATCACGTGGGCGAAAAAGGACTGAGTTGTGTGCGGTCCGGGGACTGAGTTGTGTGCGGTCCAGGGACTGAGTTGTGTGCGGTCCGGGAACTGAGTTGTGTGCGGTTCCGAAATCGGGCGCTTGAGTAAGCGTCCGTCCCGTCTGGTCTGGGTGAAGGATAAGATCTGTACGGAGACGTCCGACAGATTACTAGCGTGCACGCGAACAGCCACAGACTCAGACTGCCAATATGGTAAAGTCCCAAAGCAAGCTAGCAGAATATGATACACCGGTGTTTTTGTCAAATGGGAAAATTATATGGCCAAAAATGCATGCAAGGTATAGAGAAATTAATTGAATTAATCATGATTTCCAAAAGAGGGAATGCTGTGTTTCACCAGGCTGAAAGTGGTCTGTTGGAGAGAGGAGATTAATCAAACGGCTGTTGTGGGGGATGTGTGTGAGAAATGCAAACTAACAGTGTTGAATGAAACTGATAGCAGGGAAAGGAAAATGTTGTCTGATCACACAGAAGCCACAGCTGTTTAAAGATCGCTGGTGAGTATGAGATTAAGCAATGGATAACAATTTATGATAACTAAATTAGAGCTAAAAATTTGAATGGCATGATGAGTAACTTGATTAGTCCGAATAAAGATTTTGAGACTAGAGAGCAAATGCTGTAAGCAGCTCTGCTCTGAAGATAGCAATTGAAATAAATAAGCAGAACGTATTAAGAAAATGGCCAGCAATGTTTAAATTATGTTTAGAAAATTATATGGCAACTTAACTGGCTACAAATAAATTGAGAACAAAAGAAATTCAAATTTCTAGGTGTTAATGCTTATTCATGGGTTGAAAAATGGGTGGAATGCCATTAAACCCTGAAGGAAAGATCCCAGTAACTGAGGGATTGTATAATCTGATAACATTAAACCCTGAAGGAAAGATCCCAGTAACTGAGGGAATCTGATAACATTAAACCCTGAAGGAAAGATCCCAGTAACTGAGGGAATCTGATAGCTAAATGTGATTTTTGTTTTGAAAAAGCAGATGAATGATACCATTAATTGCAAGACATTGTATGTTTTATTGGACCAGAGCTCTTCTCTGACTGTCCAAGCGATTGTCGCTTTAGACACCGCCTTACAGACTGGGAACCAGACTGAAATGTCGATTGCTGAATAAAATGTGTGGTCAGCGGGGCATTTTTGCACATAACTGTGTCCACTCACCCATAAGGTGTTGAAAATGTGGCAAAACGAGACCACCAGACTAAATTTTGAAAACGAAACTAAATAAAGAATAAATTAAATAATTATTTTTTGGAAAGAAGGAGTTGTGATAATTTTAATTTTAATTATGAGATAAAATTAAAGACGATAAAATATGTTGCAAAGATACATACATTTTGATGTAGAGGATTTAAAATAAATATGCTCTTGCTCTTCTCACTTTTGCAAAACTTTGATAATGCTTATTTGACTGAAATTGGATTGTTGAAATAACTATAGGTGAGTTAATTTGTTGGAAAACCTAGAAGCTGATGTTTTGGGTTGATTATTTGAAAATATGATCTCAGTCCAAGAATAGAGTTAAAGGGAAAATGTCTGATGTCTATTTGGAACCAATTTTAATTCATAGCCAGATCTTACACTGAGGTAGTGTGAAGAGTGAAAAGTTTGTGAGAATGCAGTGTGCCAGCCCTGAAGGCCTCAGAGTCTCTCTCTCTTCCCAAATTAGCTCAAGGCTGATATGTGGACTAATGTCACAGTATGTCATAGGATAAAGACACAAGGCATCAGCTGACAATCATAGAGACAAAGATTTATTAAAAATAAACGATTGCCAATGGGAGGGCAATGATAAATATTCATGAAGAATATTTCAAATTTTTCAAATATAGACTACAAAATGAACTGAAATTTGAGACTAATCTGTTATATGACCAGTAACTTCCATGCCTGCTCTTAGCCACCACCATGTACAGAACTGATGGCTTTGGTCACAGAACATTAAATTGTTATGACCAAATGTACTGAGTATAATCTATTAATTTTAATGATTAAGTTGTGTTGTAATTAACCTGTCTCCATGTTTTACCAATAGTAAGCAGACCAAACGGCTCTAGTGACTCTTGAATGCACTTTCCCCAAAGTTCCAAAACACAGCCGATCCTGTTGAGGGTCAAAGATCTCAAGCGGGGAGTGGGCACGAAGTGATTTTCCCAATGACGGGTAAGATTCTGTGTGGCCTGACGCAGAACAACCTAAGCCAGGGGGATCACGCTGACACTCAAGCTCCGCCCCCAAAAGGAGGGTGGAGTCTATGTGAGGTGTGTAAAGTTGAACAGATGTCTGTATGAGGCAATCAGACTCACTGTGTGGGGGGAGCTGTGTCTTGTAGGGGCCGAGAGTCCAGACAGAGATACAGCAGTCTGCCCCAAAGAAAGGTTCTTCAATACCGCTCACCAAAACAAAACAAAAACCCGCATATATTGTGTTTGAATGCCAGGGAATGCCAGGGAGCACCCTGAGGGAAAGTTATGATGGTAAGGGGCATTCAAGAGCCAGCTGAGACCATGAGGTGATTGTCATTAACTTTTCTGGAGATCAGAACAAAATGTATTAATTGGTATCAGTAAAACTGTGTGATATTGAACTAATATGTCTCTATCATAGTTTTAAATCCTGCAGGTCATTAGATATGGCAGAGGATAATTCAGAGACATGGTGATGGCTTTGAGATGAGGACGAAATGTGAAGTTTAAAAAGAAGGTCTGGATAACAAAGGTATTTAAACTCAAGATAACTTGAAACAATTTCACAGAATTTAATACTATAAGTTGCTCTGAGTTAAAGTCTCAGAAGCTGTTGAAAAGATTATCTGTGTAAGAGACAGAGAGAGATAAAGTGAGAGAGAGAGAAGCTGCTTGTGGAAGCAGGGATGGCACAGTGTCTGTTAAAACTGAGACAGAAAAATAAATAAATAAATACATTTGGAATCAGCTGACTTCTAAAAGACAACTTAAAAGTGAACAGACATGATTTGAAACTGGTTAAGAAACCAAGTAGAAGCAAATTTTGAGAATGAGCAGTTCATATTTATGTGTCCTGATTAAGGTAGTGTTTTAGCACTACATATAATAAAGTTAAACAACAAACTTTAAAAGAAGCTGATTATTCTGAATCTGATAAAGAAGATGATCCAGAATTAAATTGGGACGAAGCTTTAAGTGGATTGATATCCAGCTCTGTCTATTAAGGGTAGTTATGACTACTTTTGTCATTTATGATGTTGAATTACACTCTGGATTAGTAAATGCTATAGATTTAGAGACAGAGACAAAGTGACAGATTGGCTGAAGTCACTATTGAAATTATCCAGAGACTCCATCGCATTTATGAAATGCTGGAGGGCGAACAAAGGAATAAAAAATAAAATAAAATAAAAAAATAGTAAAAATAAAAATAAAAAAGTTTAAGTTGTATGGTTCATAAGAAGGAAAGCATGACATTTGACTTATAAACAGAACTACAATTAATGTAAGAGAATAATAAAAATAAAATTAAAAGGACTGTGATGCTCTCTGTGTGACTGGGATTGAGATGAGGTAAAAATAGGGATTGTTTTAAAACAAGTTTAAAATAAATTTTGGAATTATAGTACAAATTTGAATACTTTATTAAAGTAATTTGTATGACAGCAGGGAGCAGGTGGGGTAAAGTCTAGAAAGGTGGAGGTTTTGATATGGAGAGAAGAGGAATGAAGGCAGAAAGACAGCATACATGTGAATGAATGAGAAGAAACCAAGTGGAACAGTGAGGTTTACAGGGAAAAGAGAAGTAGGGGAAGAAGTCTGTGCAGGCAGGTTGGAATGGGTGGAGAAAGGTGTCAAGTCTGTTGATTGATAAAAGAGAAAGGAAAGGTGTACGGGACAGTTGTGAGAGACCAGCGATGGTGTGTGGTTTGGAGACAGTTGCACTAAGGAATTGAGCTAGAGGGAGGAAGATGATTCTTTGACAACCCCTGAAGGGAACAGCCGAAAAGAAAAGAAGATTAAATAATATGAAAACCATTTGTAAGTTCTTGGTAAAATTATGATAATTTTGGAGTTTTAATTGACAAAACATTGGATGAAAAAAAATGTACTTTGAAGGAAATCCTAATTATTATATCATATTATACCTTATTATATCCTAATTGATAAAGAATTGGGTATTGAATATGATTAATCATTAATGTCACAAGAGAAAGATGAGTGAACGAGCTAATTGAATGTGATACAACCACATAATTATGTCGTTCTGATAAAGTTTTCAACATTAATACATTTTGATTTATGTTCATAAGAATATGATGTACAGTGAGAAACTGTACAGATCTAGATATAAACATGAAGTTGAGGTTGAGGATAGTGACCTCAGACATTTGAGCTTTAAACATAAGTCATGCCTGGGCAGAGGAGTCATCTGAACTGTGGGCAAAGCACAAACATAAACTGAAGGATGTTTATATATATAGACTTAAGGGCTTAGATTAATTATTATCTATATATTACTTATTTTTTGTTGTTCAATTTGAATTGGACCTCTATTGGAGTCTGTGATGATTTGGATTAATCAAGAGAAACAATGATTGTTTCTTCCTTCATGTTTTCTAAAAGTGTGTATTTGGTCTCTGAGGAGGGACTGAGGGTCTGTCCTAGGAATGTTTGATGTGTCACTAAACAGTTGATAGCAACGAGGTGTCGTATGCTGGATTTTGAAGGTTTCACACACCTAAATTGATAGGAGTGCAGTGACAGTGCTTACTCACTTAGCCCGGCTTGCAGATATGAAATATAAATCGTATATTTACTTTCACTGAAACACGAAAGAATCAAGATAAAGATTGCCTGGTTAAGACTGAAGCCCTGACTGAAGCATGTTGATGAAAGGTACAGGTGTAACAATTTACACACAGTTATGTTTTGCGTTCGGATTTGCGCATGATTTTGGGGCATTGTGAAAACACTGGAAACCATCTCGCCATTTTGCGAATTGTGTCTGTTCCTCTAGACGCAATTTTTCTTGCCTGGCCGGGTTGATATCTGTAAATGCGCAGCGCACACTAATAACAAAGATTTGATTTCAACAGGAAACGTGAGAGCAGATGAGGCTGCAAAGGCCGGGGCAGAGCAGCAGTCAAAGGAACCATAATGTCTTTTGATATGTGAAATTAACAAAAAAATGCTTTCACTTCTTTACAGAGTATGGAGACCTTCGCCACAACAGCAGAGACAGCTGTGGAAATGATGTGGCTGCACCATTCAAAATGGTGTGGTGATGGCAAGCCTTGTTTACCCCCAAAATTATTCGATCATTATGCTAGATGGCTGCATGGATGACCAGGCAGCCAAAGGGGGAATTATTAAATATAAAACTATCTGGGGTACAGTATTTGATGAAATTTTTTGAAAAAACTAAACTGTCTGCGGTACAGTATTTGAGTATTTGATGAACATTTTTGAAAAACAACAACAACAACAACAACAACAACAACAACAACAACAACAGAGGCCTACAGCAAATCTGAGACCATTTAAAAAAGTTTTTCGGAAAACCACCATTCATAGGAATGGAAGGGGGGTAAACAATAGCTTACATCAATAGAATTGCGAATTATTGCAAAAGAAATGTCTTTGCTGTTTGTCTAAGATCTGTGTGCAGGTTAAGGGACCCGATATGGTGATATGGGACCTTAGAGCTGGAAGGCGTAAAAGTGGCTAGAGCTTTTGTCATGCTGATGACGACACAAATGGCCGTCAAGGTTGCTGAGAGAGAGAGACGTGGGTGCATGCGAGCCATTGCAGACAGGGGAGAAGGAGCTGAGAGGAGAGGAGCAGGAGGCACACGTCTGTGCGGGCCAAGATCAAACACAAACATCACTTGGCATTATGATCTGAGGAGCAGAGAAACTGGCAAAACGTGGCGCTGAGGCAACCATTTCTCAAGTTAGAACCTATTGTAAGCCAGCAAAATCGAGACGCGCATAGAAGGTGATTGGACAAGATATACAACCATAGTTGGTCCATCTGAAGAGAGGTGGAGCCTTTTCATTAAGAGAGCAGAAAAGAATACAAGCACATCAAAGACTAATCCTCCTGACTTTCTGGGCGTACAACTGTGGGATTCATCTTGGCAACTAAAAGGACGGAGCAAGCAAAGCCATGACACCCTTTTCGAGCACC
The DNA here is from genome assembly GCF_024679245.1 of Pseudorasbora parva. Classification (NCBI taxonomy): domain Eukaryota; kingdom Metazoa; phylum Chordata; class Actinopteri; order Cypriniformes; family Gobionidae; genus Pseudorasbora; species Pseudorasbora parva. The sequence continues at coordinate 39,274,906 of NC_090172.1, forward strand.
TGGACTGTGAGGCTTGAAGAGAACAACATTAATACACATTTTAAATTTTTCTTTTGAGTTATCAAAGAATGATAAAAGGGGGAATTGTTGAAGAAATTTTTATAATTTATGTTTGAGTTCACACAAGAAGTCAACATCTGTTTCTGCCATAATAAAACACCATAAGACAGTGTCTTTTGAAACCCAGGGGGTAGGGACGGGAACCCTAGTTTGAGAGTTTTCCCTCATCAGAGGTGTCGGCTAATCTAAATTAGATCTAAGACCACTGTTTGTTGCTTTTCATTTAAATGAGTTCTAAGACAGAAGGGGGGCCATGTATGTGTGTGTGTTTCTTACTTTCCCTCTGTAGGTACAGGGACCATTGTGTCCCATGACAAAAGGGTTGGGGGGGAGACATTTGTTTCATCTTTCCTTTTGTTTTTGTAAAACACTGACACGGGTATAAAAGCTTGAACCTTTCTTTGTTTCCCCAGTTCACACTCGACGCAGGCATTGCCTAGTTGATTGTGGATTCATTCTTGCAAGGATTAAATCTTTATAAAGACACGATTGGCTAAGGTTTGTCTCTTATTCAGAAATGCAACGGAGTTAATATAATTTTGCCTATACAGTAGTTTTCACAAATGTCTAAAGTTTTTTTTAACCAAGTTCCATTTACTGAAGATAGGCCTACAAAATGACATAAAATACGAATTCTTGAAATTGATAATATAAAGTGAGTTTATAATTAAAATAATAACACATATCATCTATCAAAGCTCAAAGACAGATATTTGAATTGTTTTCTACATAAATTCACATAAATGAATTCAGTCTTTTGAGACTCCAATTTACATTTGCATTCCATGTAAATGCATCTCTGTTTAAAGATTTTTAAATATCTATTTGGAAAAACAAGTCAAACATTTGAATTTTTTTTAAATTTAATTTACTTTTTGCATTGCATGCAACAATCAATGACATGACTTCATTAATTGAAGTCTTTCTGCTCTATTTTAAGACATCTTCAAAGCGTTAATTTGTTTAGTAGCACACATGTTAAACATTAATAAATTAAACATTTATGACGCTCTATATGGCATCCCTTACAATTAAAAACCGTTTACACAAACACACAATTGTTAAAAACAACATAAATACACTGCTTATTGACTTACTGCCATGGAATACATACCTTTCGAGCGAACGCTAACATTATCTTCTTCTTCTTCAGTTTTTTTTATGGCGGCGGTTGGCAAACAAACGATAGGTGCATTCCCGCCACCTACTGGACTGGAGTGTGGGCCATTGATGGATATGGAAGAACTAAATAATAATAGAAGAAAAAAAACAATAAAAAAAACGACTACCTTAAATCCTATTAAACAGGTGTACACCTGTTTAATAAGATTTAAGGTAGTCGTTTTTTTTATTGTTTTTTTTCTTCTTTTTTTTCTTTTTCTTTCTTAAATAATCCATTAATGCATTGTATATATTATTATTATTCGATCCATTATTAAGCGGTGTTTTAAGTGTAAGATTGCCTATCCCCATCTCTCTTAATTCTTCCAACAGAATTACTCGTTCATTTTCATAAACAGTACAATATAATAGTACATGTTCTACTGTTTCTGCTGATCCACATGAATTCCAATTCCCAGACTCATGTTTACTCATTATATATAGTTTGTAATTTAGAGCCGTATGCCCAAGGCGAAGTCTGGAAATAACTGTATCTTCTCATATATATATATATATATATATATATATATATATATATATATATATATATATATATACAGATTACAGGTGATAAATTACTGAAGTAATAATTTGAAATGTAAGCAATGTTTTCAACAGTCATTTTCAGCATACAGTATGATTCTGAACTATGAGTCGAAGCAAAATCAATGGAGAATAAATGGGCACCTTATTTTCGCTATTCCACAAAAATACAGTGTTGAATAATATACAGCATCATGCTGATCATGCTGATCACTGCAAAAGTGAATTGTGCCTTGTGTTCATTTAGGCTTCTTGAAGAAGTTAAGTTGAAGCAGTCACACATGGGTAAATAAACAAATCTAATGATTCACTCCAAAACTAAGCCAGCATGATAAACAATCTCAACACTTTCCATAATACCATTCTTCAACATGTGCTGTTGGTTTGAGGTTACATGGGGTTTGGTGTTCTGCTTAAAAAGTACAAAAACCAAATCAGTCATCCACGGCTGTTTTCACATGTACACTGCACCCTCCCCTCACACCCCTTTTAATCTATCTGGCTTGGCAGGACTTGTGAAGGCTATAAGGGGATATGAGATTGTCTGTGCCAAGAACGGAAATATTAGACACTTTAAAATTGAAAGGACTTTTCCAGATTTGTTTGAGATAAGAGTGCATGGCTTGGGTTTCCAGTTAAAATCTTAACTGTCCAAACATAGTCCAAAAATAGCTCTTATCTATTTAATCAGAACTGGCAGGTCTTGACTAGGGCAAAACTATTTGCATGTAGTACACAAGATTTTGAAGAGATAACCTACATTGCAAGTTGCTGTTGATTGAGGAACAAGGTTTGTGTTTCATTGTTCTATTCAAATATATATTCATAAAATATATATTTTTTGTTCCATGGTACTGTTTGCTGGACTGGAGGGTTAACACTGTAACGACTCAGCTACATATACATACAGCTACACCCTAACCCTTACCCTTAAAGGGACCCCTTCTATTGAAGTAGTTGTTCCCAGGCCTTTGAGCAGTCGATAAGGTTCTCTCTTATAGGCGTATAGCTTGGGCTATGACCATAAGGAATGCTGTCACTGAGAGCCTAGTGTGACCAGAGGGGGAGTGGTTCAGGCATTTCAATTGAATTTGCTTGTCCTAACATTTGTTACTGCCAGTGGGCATGCACTCCCCTCTTCATGCCAGCGTGGGTATTTCGCTCCCCATAGCGCCAACTGACACAGCACGACTTCCCTTTCGAAAGGAAATGTCTCTGATTATGACCTTGGTAACCTTGGTTCCTTGAGAACAGGGAACAAGACGCTTGGTGCCATGCCTCGGGGCCTGCCTGCCAAACAGTCCTTTCAGACGCCCTTATATACTTCCTTGTCGCACCTTGATGACATCATATAGGTGCATTAGAGTGCATTAGAGCTTCAGTTAGAATAAAGCTATACAACACAATTTAAAAGATTAAAATGACATCTTCACTCTATATTTACCTTTAGACCACCATTGAGTGTTTTTATTAGTTTCCTGCAGCGATATAATGGGGATCTCATGGTGATGTTAAAACATGTTATATTTATCATTTTATATGGAGCTAATCGCTATTGTTAGCCCTGTTAGCAGTCATAATGTAAGCATCCATTATTGAAAATAGCCAAAATCACATGAAAAATCACACAAAAACCTTATTCCAGTTATCGTGTGTTTATTAGCTTCTTAGCTCACACGCAGAAATGTAGAATAGACTCGTTCTTCTCAGAGACAGAATGAGGAAGGACAGGAGAGCTCATCATGCGGAGTGCAGTATTGAGCATGTCATATTATTGACAGCTCAGTGAGAAAATGAATGCCTGATGACTGATATCTTCTGCATATCATTAAGAGGAGACTCACAGAGAGCTATGTGCATGTTTTAGCTCTTTTAAGATCGAATAATTCTTGTCCAAGCCCTAGACTTGCCTATTGCAATCCGCTTCTTGCTGGACTTCCATCTTGTGCAATCAAACCGCTGCAAATGATCCAGAACGCTGCAGCACGTCTTGTATTCAATGAGCCCAAAATGGATCATGTCACACCTCTTTTCATCTCTCTGCATTGGCTACCAATCGCTGCCCGGATCAAATTCAAAGCTCTGACTCTTGCTTATGGTTCTTCCACAAGCTCAGGACCAGCATACTTCGACTCACTCCTACGAGTCTACACCCCCACCAGAAGCCTTCGTTCAGCTAATGATGGGGGCGGCAGTGGCTCAGTGGTTTTATGTAGGTTGTCTACAAACCGAAAGGTTGGTGGTTCAATCCCCGGTTCCACCTGACCAAGTGTCGAGGTGTCCTTGAGCAAGACACCTAACCCCAGCTGCCCCCGATGAGCTGGATGGCGCCTTACATGGCTGACATCGCCGTCGGTGTATGAATGGGTAAATGTGAGGCAAAATGTAAAGCGCTTTGGATGGCCATAGGGTCTGTTTAAAGCGCTATATAAATGCAGTCCATTTACCATTTAATGAGCGAAGGCTTGTGGTACCATCACAGAGGGGCATGAAATCCCTCTCCAGAACTTTTTCATTCATTGTTCCTGGTTGGTGGAACGATCTTCCGTCCTCCATCCATACTCATGACAGAATCACTCGCTTCATTCAAAAGACAGGTAAAAACTCCATGAGCACTTAATCTTAGCAATAAATTTTTTGTCTCTAAACTCTTCCTCCACTACTTTTTCTTTTTTCCTTCCCTTTTCTGCTTTTTGCTCTGAGTAGTATACAAATCTTGGTATTTAGGGCACTTTTTGCGTTTCTTTGCCTCTTCTTGACAGATCCTTCCTGTACTCCTGAGTTGTAAGTCGCTTTGGATAAAAGTGTCTGCTAAATGCATAAATGTAAATGTAAATGAATAATTCAGTGAGAAATTAATTGTGTATGAAATTGTGTGTTAGAAATTGTATTCTGTATGACAAAATATTTTGCAAACATGTGATATGTCAATATTTCTCCAAATATGAGCACTTTTGAACTAAGAGCTAAACTGAAAGCTGTTCTTTGCATTCTGTGTGAACACAAATGAGCTGCTGCAGGCGAGGGAAAATTAACGTGCGTCTGATATTCCGAGTTGTGTTCAATCAACTCTCTATGTTTCTTGAACGGGACAACCCCCTGGACAACAACCAATCCGGCTTCAAAAGCGGCCATTCGACTGAGACTGCCTTGCTCTCGGTAACTGAGGCACTGAGACTGGCAAAAGCAGCTTCCAAATCCTCAGTGCTCATTCTGCTGGATCTGTCTGCTGCTTTTGACACAGTTAACCACCAGATCCTCCCCACATCAAATTCAAGGCACTAGTTCTCGCTTACAAAACAACCACTGGCTCTGCACCAATATACCTAAATTCACTTGTTCAGACTTACACACCCTCCAGAAGCTTGTGCTCTGCGAGTGAGCGGCGCCTCGTGGTTCCATCCCAAAAAGGCATGAAATCGCTCTCACGGACATTTTCCTGGACCGTTCCCACCTGGTGAAATCCCACCTGCCGTTCTCAATTCGTGCTGCCGAGTCTGTAGCCATTTTTTAAAAAAATCATAAGACACATCTTTTCCAATTGCACTTGACCAATACAGAATAGCACTTACTGATCACCACAGCAACGACCAAAACGCGCACACTCCTGGATCATATCTACGTCTCTCATCCGGATCATAAGGATAGGTATCATAATCCGGTGTACTGTATTTTGCGTACGTGAGTTTTTTTTTGTAGATGGCTATTGTTGCGCGTTTAGCTAGAATGCCATACAAAACCAACCCATTGGGCCACTGAATCTGTATTAACGACAACAGTTGGGGCAACAGCCTTAGTCCTAATGGGTTGTTATCATCGCTATCAAAATCCAGTGTTCTGTATTTTGCGTACGTGAGTTTTTGTTGTAGATGTCTATAAAAAAATAAAAAAATAAAAAGTGTACTGTGCTAATTAATTGAGATTTCTTACAGCTCTTACAGGTTGTTGGCCTTGTCTGTTTCGTTGCTTCTATTGCTCTCCCCTTTTTTGTAAGTCGCTTTGGATAAAAGCATCTGCTAAATGATTAAATGTAAATGTAATGTAAAATGTAAAAATACTCCTTCCGGTTTCTCATAAGTTTCGGAGAGGTTTTTTTGAGTATGGGTCGGCTTGACGTCGACAGAGCGGAAGGTCCTTGTATGGGCCGTACGGACTCTTCTCCTGGAAGGGTGCGGGCGCACGTGACTGAGGCGAAAGAGCAAATGCACGCCCATAAACACGGCTCTCAAGGTGCAGATACAGTCATCCGTGCAACACTTCTGTCGCGCCGCGCTCCACTTTATTCCTATGGGTGACATCAAACGACTTTAATGCGCCCGCACAGCATTCCGGGAAGGCAGCGCTGCATTTGAACCGATTTAAACGCAGAAATGACGAGAAGCGTCACATCACGCTTCGGTCGTGTCGCAATAGTCGATCTCCACGGTCTCTGCTATCACAGGACTGCACCAAATCAACAAGAAGTGTGTTTTTGATGGAGCGGTTCCAGCGATAAAGGTTCACGGTCATGCTTTGGAAGCAGGCGGTGAGTAAAACTGCTTCAAATGTCTGTGTTGTTGGCTATCGTCACGTAAGTAAACATCAGTAAACAACACGATCGTGTATACGTTAGTTAATTTATCGATGGAGCATGCGATGTATGGTGTGTGTTTAAATACATTTGTTTAGCTGACTAATTTGTCAGTTTGTTCATTGTAAAACCACCCAAACATAAAGCTAGGCTAGGGGACGTTCTCACAAATTGTGCTTCATTATTCAAATGCGCTAATGTTACTCCACTGTTTTTTTATACACTATTTGACGTTCAAAACCGTTTTGCTTGCTACTGCTAAGGTTTAGTCGCATACAATAGTCCATAAACCGAATCATGTCATCATAAACCACGAGTAAACGCACACAAATGTTGACAGGCCACTAAATACAGCTGCTGTTTTTTCTGTTCAATTTATTTCATCCTCCGGATCTGATTCTGGATCATATCTGTATTAGTTGAATCTGATTGATAGCCATGGTTTATTAGAGTAACGTTTTCTTTTCCATGCTTGAGGATGTCAGCTTTCAGCAAGCTCTCGTGCAGTAGCTACATTCTTTAGCTCCGCCCACACGATACGCCTCCAGGCGCTCGTTTTTTTCCGGAAAGACTCTGTACATCTTTCTTTTATAAATATAATAAAACTAAAAACTTTTCAGAGATATGAAGGATGCAATACTACTCTATAGGTACTCAAGTTTGACGTGAGATTGACTGAAACTGAGTGTTTCACCCCGGTTCACCCCAGAGTCAAGACCTCGATTTAAAGTCTCACCCGAAGGACGGTGCTCTTTGACAGTACAGTGTCCCCATCACTATACTGATAACACACAGATGTTTTAACGAGCAGTGAATGTTGAACAATAGTAATCTGAGGTAATCTATATTTTCCTTTCGTAAGGGAAGGAGCTGCTCTTCGGTAGATGGTGTCCGCACCTTTCCCTCCCCTGGAGGATGGCTGGTTGGTGAATCTTCTGTTGTGTTTTATTTCCTTTCCCCCAGAGTCACAAGAGAGCGAGGTTGGCAGTATGCAAAGCTGCAATGTCTTGCCACTCCTTTCCTCCTCTGGACAGAACACAAAACTTCAGGACCTCAGATCAGCTCCCCATCTTACGGAGGCCAGCAAAAAGGAAAGGCTGTCTCCAAGCAGAGGTTAGCCCACTGAATAGTGGATGCTATTGTCTTGGTGTATTGACCAAGGTGCCTCGCTAACAGATATTTGAAGAGCTGTGACACCTAACATGTTCGCTAGGTTCTACTGTATAGCCTTTTTGTAGATCCAACATCTTCCCGTATACTCGCCCCTAGTGGCCGGTAGCACAAAGGACCCATTCTAAGTGTGTGCCTGGAAAGCCGAGTTCACACTGCCCGGTTTTACTCCCAATTTTGACTCGCCAACAGGTTTTGCGAAATTACGTACAAATGCTAGAGATCATATGCTCATATGCAAATCAGTGCTCATGCATGCGAGTGACAATCACGCAGTGTGAATGATCAGAGAGAATCGCAGATGAGTTGCCAATGCCCGTGAGATATTTGGCATGCTAAATATCTGGACCTGTCGGCGATTCAAACTCCTGATGTGTGAAATGTGTTCTGACTGAAAAACACATCGCCGATGAGCGACAGCCAATGAGAGCGAGATACAGGGCAGCGGGATGTTCAGCGAGGAGTTATAGACAGAATATCAGTATTTTAATAGATATATTTACAATTCTAACAAACAGAAACAAAGCATAAACATTTGCACATCCAGCCGCAGCAGCAGCACATTGCCAAAATTATTTATTTACCTCAAACTCTCTTTGCAGAACACAATCCTTGCTCCCTCTGTCTCTCCAACAATTTCCTCCACAAAATACTTTTTTCTTTTTCTGGAGCAAATTTTGGAGTAAATTTGGAGCAAACATTGTGCAGTTTATTAATTTTAATAACAATTTCAAGTGTCGCGCGAGAACTCCGGTCTGAGGCACGTGTGATCTCGCATTGTTTACTTGTCACATCGCACGTGTATTTGGGAAACGTAGTTTGCGCACCGGAGAGAGAGAGAGTTGTCAGCGATTCTTCCTCTTGTACAGTCATGCAGTGTGAACCCCTCTGTCGCCGATCCATCATGCAGTGTGAACACAGCAGTGACTGAATGCTACCCCAGATAGTCATGCAGTGTGAAAAGAGCAGTGACCCAGTTTGAAAATCATGCAGTTTGAACTAGACTTAATACCCCTCCTGCCCGCTGGGCCACATGCGTGTCTTTTGACACCATATGTGTAACTTCCAAATTTCACCTTCCTATGGGAAGGATGTGGCTTCCACAGCATTCTCTTCCCCTAGAGGGACACACTTTCCCAGCATTATCCAACAGTCACACTGATTGGGTCTTGCGAAACAGCATTGACGGAACCTCCTTAGAGCCCTGCTTAGAGCCCTCACTACCCACTCCAACTGATCGGAACGAACCAGGGAGCTCAGGCAGAGCGCTGGAAGGGCCAACAGCAGCGGCCTGTTGGTACTTCCCCAATTAATGGATCAGATCCGACATACGTCTTGACCAACCGAAAGGGAATGTCTCAGTTACGTATGTAACCCTCGTTCCCTGTACGTCACAGTTGCTGTACCTCCACCGAGTCACTAGGTTCAACTCCTCAGCAGAAAAGATAAGATGCAGTGCATTCACTTCCTTTATTTATACCTGAATGGTGGAAAGGAGTGTGTAATGTGTAAACTGCATGCTAATAATCATTGGCTTGTTTTACACTCAAAGTAGATTGAGCTCTGAAAGCAATCCCCAATTCGTCAATCAGTTCTGACGGATGTCTCCCTTCCCTCCTCCAGGAGATGTTTTTTTTTTTTTTTAATTGTGTTGGATTTTTGTCTTTCTAAAATTAATTTAATGATTTCTGTTTGTACATGTACGTATTGTACATACGTTTCTCAATTTTTTAAGAGAAAGAAAATTTAAAATAACATAAATGTTTATAATGATATATAAATTAAAAGAACTAAAGGAATATAATGACAAATTTGTATGTTTAATTCCAGTATTATAGCTAAGAGGTTTATAATGCCAGATCCTGAAAAGGGCCCATTGAAAGGGGCATGACTGTGTTAGAGGCTTTGGGTGAATATTTAGTGGGCTTCAGAAAAAAACAACAACAAAGGAACAAAGAACAAAATCAATCAACTTGCTTACTAATAAATCCAATTTATTTTTATCATCTGATTTACTATGAATTCATTGTCAGACTAAAGTTTAAAAAAAATCTATTTCTTATATATTTCTTTTACAATAATCATAGGTGTGTGCGTGCGTGTAGTCCAAGTCTTGCTAATGCTATTAGGTACATGTGACTGAAATCATAGGGAAGCCAACAAATAGTTCAGATAAATTCCTAGAAATTCAGTAGGTCAGGCCTGCCAGAACTCCGACATTTATCCGACATGAGTTTGACTGCCAATTTCTTTATAGTCAAGTAATCAGTGATGGACAGTGACAAAGTATTTTTACTATGTTACTTTACTTATTTTGGGAAACTTTTACTTTTTAATTTTACTAAAAATTACTAAAGAATTAAAAAATGTATTTACTAAAGTTTAGATTTACAATCACATATTTGATGCGTCTTGGCATGCTCTCCAGTCTTTTACTGTTAAGTGTGTGTGTGTGTGTGTGTGTGTGTGTGTGTGTGTGTGTGTGTGTGTGTGTGTGTGTGTGTGTGTGTGTGTGTGTGTGTGTGTGTGTGTGTGTGTGTGTGTGTGTTTGTGTGTGTGTGTGTGTGTGTGTGTGTGTGTGTGTGTGTGTGTGTGTCAAAATCAGCTAAGAGGTAATTATTTTAAAAAAGAAAGATTTGGATCTTTTATTAGAAAATTAAACAACATTTTATCAAACTTGATAATTGCCTTAATCTTTTTAACAACTGATGCTAACGGTGATTTTTATATGATGTAGTTTGAATACTGTCAAATATTTAGTATATTACATCAGCATTTGATAATCAGTTGGGAAACTACAGGGGATCATCACAATGAATTGATTATGAAAAAAAGATCAGTCGAGAATAGAATATCATTGAGAATATTCAAATTAAAAATGTCAGAATCAGAGTGAGTAGTCTGTGTATAAGCTCAATGACTTCAAGCATGGTAACGTGACAGGTTGCCACCTGTGCAATAAGTCCATTCATGAACTTTCCTTGCTACTAAATATCCCACGGTCAACTGTTGGTGGTATTTGAACAAAGTGAAAGCAATTGGGAAAAAAAGCAATTTGGCCACGTAAAATCATAGAGCGGGGTCAGTGCATGCTGAGGCACACAGTGCGCAGAGGTTGGCAACTTTCTGCAGAGTCAATAGCTACAGAGGTCCAAACTTCATGTGGCCTTCACATTAACTCAAGAATAGTGCGTAGAGAGCTTCATGGAATGGGTTTCCATGGCCAAGCAGCTGTCCAAGCCTTACATCACCAAGTGCAATACACAGTGTTGGATGCAGTGGTATAAAGCACACTGCTGAAGATATGTTATCTGGAGTGACGAATCACACTTCTTTGTCTGGCAATCTGATAGATGAGTCTGGGTTTGGTGGTGGCCAGCAGAACGGTACTATTCTGGGTTAGTATGTGCCATGTGTAAAGTTTTGTGGAGGGGGATTGTGGTATGGGGTTGTATTTCAAGGGTTGGGCTTGGCCCCTTAGTTCCAATGAAAGGAACACTCAATGCTTCAGCATACCCAGACATTTTGGCCAATTCCATGCTCCCAACTTTGTTCCAATACCACAAGGTTCATAAAGACATGGTTGAGCAAATTTGATGTGGAGGAACTTGACTGGCCTGCAACTTGACTGACCTCAACCCAATAGAACACCTTTTGGATGAATTAGAGCAGAGAGTGTCAGCCAGGCCTTCTTGTCCAACATCAGTGCCTGACATCACAAATCTGCTTCTATAAGAATGGTCAAAAATTCCCATAAACGCACTAAACCTTGTAGTAAGCCTTCCCAGAAGAGTTTAAGCTATTATAGCTGCAAACTCCATATTAAACCCAATGGATTAAGAATGGGAAGAATGGATATTATGTCCATACATAGTAGGAATCTATTTTATTTTCTTGATTATTTGTGTAGATTTCTGTTTTTTCTGTGTACTTTTGAGTTCTTTTGTTGCTCTTGCTCCTCCTATACTGTCTGCTTGACGGCTCATGAGTGCCACCTGAATCCTGTTCCAGATTGTTAAGTGGAGAACAAAGGAACCCAGAGATTTCCAGTCTGAGAAAGAGACTAAGGTTTCCCTCTGCGGGAGAGAGTCAGGTAAAAAGCTGTGCAGTCTCTCAGCTTATTTGTGTATAACTAGTGTAGCAAGGTGAGCTGTTATGTGTTACAGCTAATGTTTGCACTCCTGAAAGCTTAACTCAGTCTGAGTTCATGTACATGTAAAGGCAGGCGTCCCAAAACTTTTGGGAATATAGTGTATTAATGTTGTCATTGTTCACTGGTAATGTGTCAATGCAGATGTCTGCAGTGTGGTTCAGTATTTTTCCTGTGGTATTTTATTAAAAGGCTCTAAAAATTGTGAAACTGGTTTGCTGTAGATTCACCCTTTTTCACCTAATTTTATTTGTTCAAAGTATTTGCACTACAAACCAGTGTGTTTATAATTACTGTAAGACAAGTCATTAAACTAATATTCTAAGAAATACCAGTTTTCAAAATCAAGTAATGTAACAAGCTGTTTTATACAGCTAAAGACAATTGGAAGCAGATGATGCCAGACATGTTACATTTTCAAGTTGCTGCGCCCACTCTTATGAATAATAAAGGTGAATATATTTATGTGTCTGCTTGCTCATAATAGTGTCTACTGAAGAGTTTAGGGCTGTTTTTTTATACCTAGTTTTTTGTTCCCTTAGTATAATAAATAATGTGACTAAACGTCTCAGGTTACGTATGTAACCCTAGTTCCCTGAGGGAACGAGACGCTGCGTCGAAACGCTGTGAGAACGCCTCTGCGTTAATGCGTCGTGAAGCGCCTGTAGAACCATTCCATCGGAAAAAAGATCGATCGTCGGCGTGATGACGTCATCGACCGGAAGCTATAAAATGTCCGTGAAAACAAACAGGAACTAACTTCTGATAAAGCCTGAAGTAAGTGATCACGGACACGCCGGGAGTATGGCAGAGCGACGCAGCGTCTCGTTCCCTCAGGGAACTAGGGTTACATACGTAACCTGAGACGTTCCCTTTCGGGGAACTCGAGCTGCGTCGAAACGCTGTGAGAACGCTTATACCCACATCGCCATAGGACCAAGTGTCTCGTATGTGTGAAACCGAAGCGCACACGGTTACGAGAGAACCTGTGCCCCTACTGTAGATGCCAGGTCTAGCTCGTAGAACCTGACGAAGGTAGAAGGAGACGACCATCCGGCCGCGTTACATATATCATGGAGGGAAGCCCCCGACAAAAGTGCTTTAGAAGCAGCCATACCCCTGGTAGAATGTGCCCGGACAGCCAAAGGAGATGGCTGCCCGGTAGCTTCATAAGCAAGTGAAATGGCCTCGGCCACCCACTTGCTCATCCTCTGCTTGGATACAGGAGCCCCCTTCTTAGGGGGTCCGAAGCAAACAAACAATTGTTCAGTTTTTCTCCACAGGGCAGCTCTGTGGACATAAGTATCCAGTGCCCTCACCGGACACAGCAGATTTAATCTTTCCTGGTCTGACGTCAAGAATGGAGGAGGACAGAAGGCTTGTAGAGTGATGGGGCCCCGTGGGCTCGTAGGAACCTTGGGGACATAACCCGGCCTGGGATGCAGAAATGCTTTCACCATCCCAGGCGCGAACTCTAGACATGAGGGCCCTACTGACAGGGACTGAATATCTCCTATCCTTTTAAGAGATGAAATGGCCAAAAGGAAGATAGTTTTCAGGGTGAGGAACTTATCCGAAACCTCCTCCAGAGGTTCGAACGGAGGTCCGGACAAGCCCCTCAAAACAATGGCCAAGTCCCATGCCGGGACCCTTGAGTGCATAACTGGCCTCAACCTTAATGTGCCACGAAGGAAGCGTGTAATTAGAGGGTGTCTTCCCAAAGACACTCCACTGCAAGGGACGTGGACAGCACCCAAGGCCGCCACGTACACCTTAAGTGTGGAGGGGGTCAACCCTGCAGAGAACCTTTCCTGCAGGAACTCCAGCACTGTACCAACCGGGCAGTTAACTGGATCCCACTGGCGTTCTCTGCACCAAGCTGAGAAAAGTCTCCATTTCAAAGCGTACAGCTTCCTCGTGGACGGAGCTCTGGAGTGAAGGATGGTCTCTACGACCTCGGCCGAGAGACCCTCCTCTATGAGCCTAGCCCCCTCAGAGGCCAGGCCCACAGTTTCCACATCTCCGGGCGTGGGTGCAGGAATCTCCCGCCCGCCTGAGAGAGTAGATCCCTCCTGGTCGGAATCTCCATCGGAGAGCCTTCCAGGAGAGATATCAGGTCCGAAAACCATACTCGGGTCGGCCAGTTCGGGGCCACTAGGAGTACCTGGGCCCCGTCCCGGCGTACCCTCTCCAGAACTCCTGGAAGCAGAACAATCGGGGGGAAGGCGTACAGAGGCAGCCTCGGCCACTCCTGTACCATGGCATCCAGCCCCAGCAGGGCCGGATGGGTCAGAGAAAACCACCGCGGGCAGTGAGAGTTCTCCGCCGAAGCGAACAGGTCTATCTCTGCTTTCCCATAAACCTTCCATAGGAGCTCCACCACCTCTGGGTGGAGTCTCCATTCCCCGGGCCTCGGCCCCTGTCTCGACAGGCTGTCTGCTTCCTGGTTTAGGGCCCCCGGGATATATACTGCCTTGATTGACAGCAATTTCCCTTGGGCCCACAGGAGGATCCGATGTGCCAATTTGTCCAACGGACGAGACCTCAGACCCCCCTGGTGATTTATATAGGCCACCACGGACGTGTTGTCTGTTCTGACTAGTACGTGGTGGCCCCTGAGGTCGGGCAGGAACTGTTTCAATGCAAGAAACACTGCGAGCATCTCCAGCCGATTTATGTGCCAGTGCCGCTGATGTTCCTGCCATAGACCCTGGGATGAGCGACCACTCATGGTCGCCCCCCAGCCCGTGAGGGAGGCGTCTGTCGTTAGCGTTACGCGACGAACATGAGCCCCCAACACGGGACCCCCACGGGTTTCCACATGACCAGAGCACGTAGGCATCGCCGCGTGACTTTGATCGTGCGGAGCGGATTTCCCCTCGGGGAGAACCCTTGTGTTTTGAGCCACCACTGCAGTGGCCTCATGTACAGTAGGCCAAGAGGTATCACGTTGGACGCTGCTGCCATGAGACCTAACAGTTTCTGGAACTGTTTCACAGTGACGGCTCGGCCTAGCTTCTGTTCTTTGGCGGCTGCCAGGATCGACGCTATGCGTGTTGGTGATAATTGCGCCCGCATAATTATCGAGTCCCAGTTCACACCTAGAAAAGTGGTTCTCTGAGCCGGAGAAAGCACACTCTTCTTGGCGTTCAGCCTCAACCCCAGCTTCGACATATGGGCGAGAACAGCATCTCGATGCTGAACCGCCATCTGCTCTGTATTCGCTAGAATCAGCCAGTCGTCGATGTAGTTCAGTATGCGGATGCCCTGAAGACGCAGCGGCGCCAGAGCTGCATCCACACACTTGGTGAACGTGCGGGGTGACAGTGCTAGACCGAAGGGAAGTACACGATATTGGTATGCCTCTCCCCCGAAGGCAAACCTCAGGAACTTCCTGTGATGTGGAAGGATGGAGACATGAAAATACGCATCTTTGAGGTCTATGGTGACAAACCAATCCTCCGATCTGACCTGCGCTACAATCTGTCTGAGTGTAAGCATCTTGAATTTGAGCTTGGCCACCGAGCGATTCAATAGCCGCAGATCTAATATCGGGCGCAAGCCCCCATCCTTCTTCGGCACGATGAAGTAACGGCTGTAAAAGCCAGACTCCCTGCTGGGAGGGGAAACCCTCTCTATAGCCCCTTTTTGCAGGAGTGTCTCTACTTCCTGTGCCATTACCAGAGCCTGCTCCGGGCCCACCTCTGTAGGTAGGACACCGCAGAAAGGAGGTGGCCGACTTCTGAATTGAATGGCATACCCCTTTTCTACTATCTGCAGGACCCAATGAGATATATTTGATAGACGTTTCCATTCGTCTAGAAAATCTACTAAGGGAACCAGCCTCTCGAGGCTGGCCTCTGGTGTTCTTCGAGCAACAAATGCAGTGCCCTGAAGCGGCGGACCGGCAGGGAACGACTGACTTGACTGCTCGGGGACCCCCCGAAGGGGGTGCGGACCACCCTCGGGTGGCCCGCGGAGACCGACTGCGCCCCGGCATTGCGGCGGGGTTGGCAGCGCGGCCCCCCGAGGGTGCCGCAGGGAAACGGGTACCGTAGGCAGGGGTAGACACCGTTTCCCTACGGGGGGAACCACCCTCAGCGTCCTGACGCTTCTGGCGTCAGGAACGCTTCGACGAGGCCTTCTTGGCGATCAGGACTGTCCGCAGATCAGCCCTGCCCCTCGAAGGCCTCGTCTGAGAGCGCCGCCCCTCGTCCCCGCGCTGAGGGGGAGCCCGAGCGGCGACGCTCTGCTTTTGTTGTGCCCTGTGAGCTGAGCTCGTACTCGGCTTGGGCTGCCTGATGTCAGCGGCAGCCCCAGGGACCTGGACTCGGAGAGGGAGAAACTGCTTTAGCGCCGCAGCTTGTTTCTTTGACTCCTGGAACCTCTCGGTGACAGTGTGTACTGCGTCACCGAAGAGGCCACCAGGAGACAGCGGCGCGTCGAGCAGAAAGCTCTTCTCCCTCTCTTTGATTTCGGTGGGGTTGAGCCATAAATGTCTCTCCGTAGCCACCAATGCTGCCATCGAGCGGCCAACACATCTGGCCGTCTCTTTGGTGGCCCGGAGAGTTAGATCGGCTGCTGTTCTAAGCTCATTTATGACGTCACCCCCCACTTCATCGCGTCCATCTAGATCCCTGAGCAGGTCAGCCTGATAAGCCTGCATAATTGCCATGGTATGAAGGCATGCAGCAGCCTGACCTGCCGCCGAGTACGCTTTGCCCACCAGTGCCGACGTTGTTTTCAATGGTCTGGTGGGCAAAGTCGGGGCCTTTAGGGACGATGCCGAGGAAGGCGAGAGATGGCTCGCAAGCGTCTCTTCTACCTTTGGCATCGCCCCATAACCGTAGTGCTTCAGCCCCATGATGTTGCTATAGACCGTAGTCTGAGGGCTGAACACACGGTATGATGCCGGTCTCCTCCATGATGTTGCCACCTCGGTGTGCAAATCATGGAAGAATGGCAGGCCCCGCCGCTGAGGTTCTGAAGCGCGAGCGGGCAGGAATCTTTCATCTAATTTACTAGATCGTCTCTTTCCTGCCTCAGATCTCTCTACGGGCCAGTCAATATTTAATCTGGCCACGGCTCGCGTTAGAACCTCAACGAGCTCATCACTCGCAGGGGACTGAAGTGGCGAATCTTCAGTCGCGATGCTCTCAACGTCCACCTCCTCGGAGCTGGATAATTGGAGCACCGGCGGCTCTCTCGGGGGGGAAGAAACCGCAATGCGTGCTTCCAAGCCCCGAGAAGAACCGCTGGATGGAGCGGGTGAGGGCAGAGATAAGGCAGCGCCCGTCTCAAACCCCTCCGCAACATCCAATTGTGAACCCCACGACTGCAGCCTCCGCTCTGCCTCGGCAGCAGCGGGACCAGAGCCGCGGGGAACACGAGCCGAGGCACCCTCCTCGAAGAGTGCCCGGCGGGAGCGCAGCGTTCTCAGTGGCATACGCTCACAGTGCTCGCAAGCAGCCCCCTCGAGGGCTGCCTGGGCATGCTGCGCTCCCAAGCAGGCAACACAAAGAGAGTGTGTATCCCCACTCGTGATGTAGCGTGGGCAGGGATGAACACACCTCTTAAAGTTACTGCTTTCGCTCGCCATTTCTCTATCTATTTTATTTTCTCTTTTTTGTAAATATATGGAATATTTAACAAAGGGTGGAAAAACTCTTTCAATAGACAGACAAAAACACCAAATAGACAGACAGGTTCACACAGATCGCTTACTGAAGGCACAGAAGCTAGTTCCTGTTTGTTTTCACGGACGTTTTATAGCTTCCGGTCGATGACGTCATCACGCCGACGATCGATCTTTTTTCCGATGGAATGGTTCTACAGGCGCTTCACGACGCATTAACGCAGAGGCGTTCTCACAGCGTTTCGACGCAGCTCGAGTTCCCCGAAAGGGAACTCAGTGTTCCCTTTCGAGAGAACTTGCGCTACACTGAATGATGACGTTTAGTGTCTGAAACGTGTGAAACTAGTCCAATCCTGAGTGGCATTGCATCATGACGTAGCATGTCCGCACCACAGAAGCTACAGAAGCTACAAAGGTAAGCCGGCACACAACAGCATCAGCTTCTGTTCTTCAAAACTCTTGTATGTTCTATTTTGTGTTGTTTGACAATGAAAAAGAAAGGTTATACAAACAGTGTGTGCCTCGCTTCTCCAGATACATCATGGGTGGACACACATAAGTTGTGTGTTCTCTTCTTTAGCGGAGCATGCACAGGCAGCTCTTGAGGGCCTGTAGTCACTGTGAGCAGCTGCCACTCAGAATGTTTTGATAAGGCTGGCCACGCTTGCTTTCCTTGCAGTACGGGACCCCATTCTTAAATTGTGGGCTTGCAAAATGGAACTTGTAGAGGACTTAGAGACAGTCTTTATTTGCAGGTTCCAGCTCTTGTGTTAGGGATATGAAAGCCTATTCTGCGGCTTCTTCCACCCCAAGTGAGAGCCTGATGCTTGAGCTCTCCAATTCTGAGGAACTGTAAGTTCTCTGAATCGAGGCAGATGAGATTGAAGATTTACCATCTTCCTCTCCCGCATATGATGAGCTGCTTGAGGTTGTGCATGCCCTCTATGCGAACGAAGCGGTAGAACGTATTCGTCCTCTTAAAAGGAAGTCCCGGTACTACAGTGTACAGCGTATTGTGTTCTTCTATTTTTGCCTAGGTCTATTCCCTAGGCCTATTCCCTAGGTCTATTCCCCCCCCACCCCCACCCCCCCACCCCCCATGGACCAGTCATGAGAGATGACAGTTTGACATAGAGATGTCGTTCTTGCTTACATAAGGTACTTGGGGGTGAGGCTCAATGCCAAGAAGAGTGTTTTCTCTTCAGAAAACAAAGCATCCCTCACGAGCTGGGGTGCAGTCATGGAAGGTTCTGTGGAGAGGGAATCATCTCTTGTGGCACAAAAATTTCATTGAGATGTTGACTGTATTTCATACTCTGAGTTACTTCCTCCCAGACTTTAGCTGCCATCATGTTCTTATTCGAACAGACAATATGCCAGTAGTCTCTACAGCTATATATATATATTTGAAGACCAGAATGTGGGGCAGATATCCTGTATGTTTTTTGGACCTCATAATGCTCCTAGCAGGCCCTTCATGGGATATTTTAGCCAGTGGCGGCCATAGTGCCTTCCATGCATCATAAAGTGGTCTTGGGGAGACAAGATTTGATTGTTTGAGGTTCGAGTCCAACGTGCGACCTGCCTGTGGTTCCAGAAGGGTTATTCTGGCACCCTTCAAACCCATTGTCAGAAAAGTTCCTTATTTTAAAGGTACCTTTTTTGTTACCACATCCCTCAAGACAGTGGGGGACTTCCAAGCCCTGTTCACCTCTCCTTCCTGTGTGGAGTTCGCAACTACTACTAATAATAATTATAATAATTAGCTACTGTGAGAGCTAAAGCTTTTCTCCACCCTAGACCAGGTCATGTGCCTAAGATGTTGATTCATGTAGCTCGGTCTATTGTTCTTGTTCTCTATGATGAAGTTGGGGCGGCAGTGGCTCAGTGGTTCATGTACATTGTCTACAAACCGAAAGGTTGGTGGTTCGATCCCTGGTTCCACCTGACCAAGTGTCGAGGTGTCCTTGAGCAAGACACCTAACCCCAGCTGCTCCTGATGAGCTGGATGGTGCCTTACATGGCTGACATCGCCTGACATGTGAGGCAAAAATGTAAAGCGCTTTGGATGGCCATAGGGTCTGTTAAAAGCGCTATATAAATGCAGTCCATTTACCATTTCATCCTCCACCGCATGTGTTGGCAGATCTAGAGAAGCTACATTTAGAGACTTGAGACCTATATGTGCATTGGTCCTCACCATGGATGATGCCTGACCATCTTTTAGTGTGCTTTGGGTCTCTCAAGAAGTGGTCCCCAGTGTCAAAGCAGACCATCAGTAAGTGTACTCTCAAGGCAATCAAAGAAAGAAAGAAAGAAAGAAAGAAAGAAAGAAAGAAAGAAAGAAAGAAAGAAAGAAAGAAAGAAAGAAAGAAAGAAAGAAACCAGAAACTGGTTGGCTCTGTAAGAAGACCATCATCATTAAGCAACTTTTTGCTTTGAAGGATACAGGAAGAAAAGTACTTTCGTTAATAGAAATCTTAATACATTTAGAATTTATGCTGCACAGCGATTTTAACTTGATTTGACTGGATGTATCAGAAGATTATTATGGAGGCATCTGATTTTGATGTAGGAATTTACAGCTTTACTCACAAACTACAATTCATGTTAACCAATAAGGTGAGAACCGGGACTGTTATAAACCTAAATATATTTGAATTCATTGAAAAGTGTATCCAAGTAGCAATAGTTTGGTGTTTTCTGTCGTAATGATGACAGTAGCGCACCGCTGTTCCGTGCTCCAGCGCAGTTAGCGATCCCACTACATGCATACTGCTTGATCCTGTCTTCCAAGCGGGCCAGGGCCAGCTAAACGAACCACGCCCAGGCGCGGTACGGAGCATAGTGTGAGTACACCCTAAGATTTCTTGACAAGTTCAGAGTGTGCAGATTGAAAAAAGTGAGCGCAATAGCTTTGTGTCAGTACCCTTTGTTCTCTCACTAATGCACCTCATTAAGTACAATATCCTAAAAGATTACAGCACTTAAATATGCATTAAGGGTCAATGAACCCAAAAATACTGGTTACTAGGACATGACACACTAAATGGAACTGCAGCTGAGTCACACTGTGTGGGAGTTTTTAACAACAACACAAAAAGCTGCTGATATAACAAAAGGTCTCTCCTGACTTAGTTGTGCTGGCATCAACATTATCACTCACATAACATCATTTGATTCTATGATCCAGAATATTTATATAATAAAAAATAATACATTAGACAATTAGAATATATTATAATAATTGTATTAGTTGTTTTATTTGTATGTGTGCTGTATAGTAAAATAAGTTTTTTTAAGGGGTTGTGCCACTTTGCACTCAAGGGGTTGTTAAACCAGGAGCTGGCTCTGCTTTGTTAAGCTTATTTAAAAAGCACAGTGACCCTGGAACTCACATGGAACTTGAGCCCATTCAATGTAATACAAAACACCCCAACACAATTTGGCCACCAGAAGAACAAAAGAAAGCATGGTCAGAGCCAGTGTATAAACAGAGAATTTTTCATCAGTGACTGAAAATCTGCCAGGTTTCTTTTCCTAGAAGAGACCTTGACCTTTTTTGTCAATGGATGTTGCCCTGAAAATGTTGGATGAAATGAAACTAATAATTATTTTCCAGGGACATCAAATGTATGTTAAAAATTAATCAGAGGCCTGGGCTGAATTAACAAAAACAAAGCTTTCTTTAGCTTGTACAATTATTTGTTTCTAAATTTTAATTAGGCCTACTTTTTTCCACCAAGCAGCTGAAGGTTTTCTACTGATGCGGTGAGAATGAGGTTCCACGAGAGGGAGAGTTCTGGCATGGATTATGCGGTAAATGTTGTGTTGAGAAGCCAAGGACTTTGTAATCGTTGAGTAAATTGAGTCTGTACTTACTGTAGGTAAGTGGGCATGCCACGTCCTGGTCTGTTCACTTTCTTTAATATTAAAAGAGGACTAGCCTTGTTACGGGTGGCTGAGTTAGAGAAGCTCACGATGACAAAGGAATCCAGGAAATAGTACTTTAATGCAAACATGTAGAATCAGACAGGTTAACATTGACGAGATTGGACACTGACTGAAATAAATATGGAGTATAAATACCAGAACACATTAACGGTGAAGAGCTATCCTTAATTATGACAGGAGTTACAAGGATTCATGCATGAATAACAGTACCTTAACCACGTTAGTACAGGTTTGATAATTAATGCATTAATTAACATTTAGGGGTAAACTAAATAGAACACAGGTGAAAGACATGACTAATCAGGACTGAGAGGGCAAAACTAGGTCACAATGAAAAACACAAAAACAGCAGACATATAACAGTTTGCCCCTCCCGGAAAGGTGTGTCCTCGCACCATAACAAAGTCAAACAGAGAAGAAAGGGAGGGGGTTCTGGAGGTGGGCATGGAGCAAATAACAGAAAAACAAAGTCTAGGGAATGTGAAACAGGCCATGAAGGCGTGGAAGGTGGGAGGAGCCAGGAGCAGGAGAAGCCAGCTAGGTGGCGTTCAAGAGACCAGCCAGGATACGGCCACAGGGTGGAGTCAAAAGAGGGAGGAGCCTTGGTGGAGTCAACTTGATGGAGGAGAACACCCTGGGGTTGACCAACAGAGATGTAGTCAAATGCGGAGACTCAGATGGAACCATGGCCATGGCGACGAGTGTCCGAGGTGGCCAGAAGATGAGATGTGGTACAGAGGACAAAGACGAAGCCGGGAGGGGCAAAGCTAGACGGAGCTGAAGGAGCAGGCAGGCCGATGGCTGACCAAGGTGGAGCCAGATAGACAAGGGAGCCTAGTGAAGGCATATGACGGATGGATTCCAGTCGAGCCGAGGGAGAAAGGAGCAATGGCAGATCCAAAATGTCTAAGGGCATGGGCGAAGCAGGGGGTATAAAGGCTAGAGGAGAAGACAGGAGATCCTCTGTATGGGACCGAGCTGAAGACACTAAACAGCTCTACCTGGCATGTAGGAGATGACTGAAGGACATCAGTGGAGATGGGGCAAAGGAACTGGCTGACTGAGGAGGTGGGAGTGGAAGGCTGGGAGGGAATTCTGGAAATACTAGGGATCTAGGAAAAACCTCTCCAAAAAAGTCAATAAGGTCCTCGATAAAAATAACCTTATGCAAATTACCAGAGAACAAATTAATTTCATCCACTTGTGCAGAGTTTAGGGTGGGGCTTTCCTCCCAGCCCTTGAGATCCACAAGCACTCTCTCAATGCATGGTTTTACTGGCCAGACTCCTTCGATGAAGTGGCCTCTGTGGCAATAGTGCCAACCGACCTTATCCTCTGTCCTGGTCCATCAATCATGGCTTCCTCGGTTTGCGGTGGGCTCAAGAAATATCTCTGTTCACTCATTGGTGGTGGTTGGCTGTTCTCTGGCGGCGCTGGAGTTGGAGTTGGACTGGTGAAATCCTCCCCTGACCGAGCAGATGGTGAGTGGTGACGCTTTGCTCAATAGCAGCCACTCGGCAAATGATCCCCAAGGACCCACATCAGGCAGGCAAGCCTTCTTGCGCTTGTTCAAACTGGCAAAGTAGAAAACGCACAGGGAATGATGTCCGTAAGGCTCGCCAGGTCAAGAAACGCACCAGTGTGGACCTCGAGTTCATTCTCCTCCTGCTCCAAACAAAGCAGCAAAACAGCAGGTGAGCACATGCAGGTCAGATAATTTATTTCAAAGTCAAAATATTTCAAAATAACTTATGGAGCCTGATAGATTTAGTTTACCCCTAAATGTTAATTAATGCATTAATTATCAAACTAAGTACTAACGTGTACTAACGTGGTTAAGGCACTGTTATTCAAGCATGAATCCTTGTAACTCCTTTCATAATTAAGGATAGCTCTTCATATATCTTCACTAATCATGAGTTCACGTTGAAGTAACTATTAATTCAGGTATTAGTACATGATTATTCATGTCCTGTTATTGTAAAGTGTTACCTTAGGAGCAGTTCTAACATGTAGTGGTAAGTTATTCCACAATTTAGGGCCAGCCACTGCAAAAGCTTGATCACCTCTGCATTGTAAGTGAGATTAGGGGGACAGACTGGAGATGTTGTTTTCTTGACCTAAGTGATCAGAATGGACTGTGTGTGACAATTAAGCCAGAGAGATACTTAGGGGCTTGATTACAACAAGCTTTCAAGATGAAAATTAAAAATGAAAATTGGTTCGATATGAATGAACTGACAGCCATTGTAGAGAGCGCAAAAATGGGGTAATATGATCATGTTTATGGCTGCCAGTAAGCAGACGGGCAGCTGCATTTTGGACCATTTGAAGATGAGAAATTGCAGAGAGAGGAAGCCCGACATATAGGGAGTTACAATAGTCAAGTTGTGTGGAAATAAAGCATGAATAACTGTTTCGTAACTGTCTCTACTTAAAAATTATTTGACTTTGGCTAGCTGGCGTAGATAAAAACGAATGCTAACAATGGTAGTATTTTTATTTTTATTTTTTAGTTTGAGACTAGTATCCAGAAAAAATAATGATGGTAAAATGCGGTGTGAGGGTACCTAGATCAGATTTATCGTTAGAGAGCTCATTTGGACCATATAGTTTGAGTTTTTATCGTCATTCAGTAACAGCCACAGTTTAAGTTGATTAAAACATGCCTTTAATATCTCAAATGCGAAGCTATATCTTCGTGTTTTATAGGTATGTAGATTTGGGTGTCATCCACATAGCAGTGGTAAGACACACCAAATCCACTCATACAGTAGTAGATCCTAGGGTTAACATGTATAAAGAGAATAGTAGATTGTTGGCCAAACTCGACAGGTAGACAGAGACTTTCTCAGAGTTACAAACAGCGTTGTAGCCCATTATAGTCCAGCAGCAGCAGCCGAGTAAACTTGCAGCATGTTTGAAGGCAGATCATGTTTTTAGACAAATTTTCTCTTCTGACCATTGCAAGCTCAAGCATAGATGGTACAGGATTAAAGAGTACCTTGTTTGAATTTCACGCACAAATACCATGTGACCGAGTACATGCACGAGTGTCAGTGCACACTGGATGTGTATTAGGGCTTCCTGGGATCAGTAGATTTCAAGAGGAAGGAGGCGTGTGTGGACAGGTCCACTGACCTGGTTCCTTTATTTAGATATAAATGTAATGTTTTTATAAGATTGAGAATAAATTATGGAAACATGCTGCAGAGATACTAGCATGTGATATGTCATTTGTCTGAAATGTACAGAAGGCATAAGTGTGTGTGTATCTGTGAAAGCCACACAGATTGCAAAACCCCACTCTGCCAAGGGGGGTGGGGGTTGAGATTAGCAAGTGGATTCTCATGAACACTTAAGGGAAACGATCCCAGTGTTCCTTTTCACAGCCAAGAAAACCAGCACATGGCGTGAAAAGTAATGCTTGAAGCATTATGAACACATTTGAATCCCTTGACTCATATTTCTGCCAAAGACCACATAATGGAGGCTGACACCATGTGCTGAAAGCTTTGTCTTAGTTTCAGTCCTCATCAACATGAGATACAAGGTAGAAAGATAATGCTGTTCAAAATATTGTAAGTGTAATGTAAAGGCAATATGCTTCAGTAAAATCAATTGATATATGTACAGGAAAGCTGTGTTTTAGTTGTGCATTTACAATAATTACGCTCTTTAAAAAAAAGTATTTTATTGGCATCAGTGATTCTAAGTGTCATAGATTCACCAGGCTCCACCATCACTCCCTCAATCCGAAACCATTCAGTATTGATCACTGCCACCTGTAAGCAATCACCAAACTCATCAACCCCAGGTCCCAGCAGTTGTCTGGTCTCAACTTGGACTAGGGGAGAGTGGGGTAATGTGAGACACCCCCTGTATCTGGTCAACAAAATACATTTGTGGTCATATGATCATTATGTTTTCAAGCCCCTCCAATTTCCCCTTGGCCATGAAGGAGAGGACCTCATGGTGTTGTGGTCAGCATGTTTTTTTTTTCACAAAAATATATTTTTTTGCATGTAAAAGTAAATTTTCTCACTGTCAACTTAATCAGCTGTTGTGCCAAAACAAACAGATTCAGGTAGAAAAACTTATATCAAACATGTTGATGAACTACCAACATATTAAACCATGTGATGATGCTAGTTGAAGATTAGCCTGAATTTCTAAAAGAGAAAAATTTTCTAAAAAATGTGGTGGTGGGGTAAAGTGAGACATAGTTAAGTTTAGTCTTAAACATATTTTAATGTAATATTATATTACATATGTTTTATGTTTAATGTCCTAAATATTGTAGAAAAGCACAATCATTTGAATATACTCCAGGGTTTCTACTGATACAAAGCATGCTAATCACTGAAGTAACCCTTTAACACTGTCAAAGGTAAAAGACATTAAAAATATTAATATACAAGTCGCTATAAATGCCATTTGTGCCTTACGCAGTATAGTGCTGACAATAATCCAATATCCTTTTTATGTTTTAGAATAAATATATCAAAATATCCATAAAAACAAAATTGTATAAAATACTTCTCAGATATTTTTTTTTTAATTCTGAGTAATGACTTTATGTAATTTCAGTTCATATCGCCATTAAAGGTCCTGTTCTTCGCGATTCCATCTTTCAAACTTTAGTTAGTGTGTAATGTTGCTGTTAGAGCATAAATAATACCTGTAAAATTATAACACTCAAAGTTCAATGCCAAGCGAGATATTTTATTTAACAGAAGTTCCCTTTCAAAGCCTACAGCGAACGGCCGGTTTGGACTACACCCCTGCACTTCCTTACTTGAATGACGTCACTATAACTTTTTTTTGACTAACCCTCTGCCCACAAGAACACGCAAAATAGGGGGCGTGGTCTTGTTGCTCTCTCACGTGGAGAAGAGCGCATCCAGCGGTTGCATCTCCCCGTTATGGTAAGAGCAGCGCGTTGCGCTTAGGGTCACAAAATTCAATCCTCCACCGTGAATAAATCACCATCCAAGTTTTATCACTGAGGTGGCATGCAAATTTATTTTTACAAAATTTTTCTTTTAAGAACTGGCCACTGATTCTTTGGGGAACCCAAAAAGGTTCCTCTATGGCATCTCTGTGAAAACCCCCTTTTTGGGAACTTTATTTGTAATGCTGTGCTTGGTTCTATGGGCAAATTTATTTTTGTTCTTGATTTGTTCCAGTATAACCCTGGAAAGGCATAATTGAATGGATCAGGTCTTGTGCTGCCCAAAGCTTGAGGATCCAAAGCTTAAAAGATTTGTTTCTTGTTTATGATTTAGTTTCAGTCATGTAAAAACACAAACGTAACAGTTTGTTCCTGAACTAAAATCCGTTTCAGCAGAAAAGGCCATGAGAGAAACTGTCAGAGTACAAACATTCCATAAGCATCATAACAGGTGTTTGTGTTTTCCAGAAATCCTTGTTTATGTTTCGAGGATTTAATTTGGGCACTGTTTTTGTTCAAATGGATAAAGGGTGGATTACAACTCACCAATGACTAGCACATGTTACACCAAAAACAAACTGCAGTAGTCAAGTGACTGCATGCCTTAAAGAACAGGGTTACCAAAAAGGGGTTTGTGATCTGTCGTTGTATCATTCTGTCAATCTTGATGCTGATCAGTTGTGTACAACGGATTATTTAAAAAAAAAATGATGTTCTGTCTAGCTAAAAAAAAACGTTAATCTTGATTTATACTGTATTATTCTAACATCTTTATTCTAGTATTTATCAATGTGGAGTTTGGTACTTCCGCAAATCTCTATCAGGATAGGTCATACCCAAGGACCCAATGAATGGAGCATGAGGCACATCATTAGGGGCCATCCAATTTCTGACTATCAATAGCAAGTTGCAGTTTTCATTACATAAACTACACTTTTTGTTATGAGCAAGCATGGGCAGCACTTAAAGGTAAAATATTTCACCCTGCATCCTCTGTCTAGTAACAGAACTTGCTAGCTTGTGTCTGTGACCTCATGAATCATGATGCGTAGTTTCTGTGCGATACTGGGTCCCTTGATGAACAAAATTAATTGTCTTGGTTACGTATGTAACCCTCGTTCCCTGAAGGAAGGGAACGGAGATGTTCCGTCAGTACTGACGAAATGGGGTTTTTGCTTAGAAAGCCAGCTGCCTTCAATCTCAATCAAAACGATCCAATGACATGAAAATGTCATGGGTCTGTGGAATTTGCCTAATGCAACCCCGCCCCACTGCGTGGGTATAAACAGCGTTGCATAGCAGTCACGCATTTATGTTACCTGCTGAGGAGCCAAGGCCGACCTCCCCGGCCATACCAGTGGTACAGCGGATGTGGCATGGGGACGTAACGTGTCTGTTCCCTTCCTTCAGGGAACGGGGATTACATACGTAACCAAGACGTTCCCTTTCAGTCAATACACTATGAGTAACGTCAGTACTGAAGAAATAGGGGTCCCAGTCTAATCACGCCACAGCGGCTGTCTTCCAGCATCCTGGGTTGACCTGTGCACCCTGCCTCGGAGTTTAATATGACGAGGGGCCGACTCAGCTACCAAGGTACACTGGGAGGCATATCCCACTTGGAGAAATGCAATTACAATGCCTACCTGTAGGGAGGACTTAGGAATACACGTAAGACCCATGTATGGGCTGCATACGGAAGAACCTGGAGTATCCAGGTGCAGGTGGAAAAGTTTTTCAACCCCAGGGGTGGCAAGGGTCTTGCCAAGAGAAGACACACACTCAAGGAAACTTGCCATGGAGAATACACATGACGGTTGGCCTGCGGGGGAACCATGTACGCGGGCACCTAGCCTGACATGAGGGCTGGGACCATTCGGGCATGCACAGTGCTGGAGAAGCTCAGGGCCTTCAGGGAGACTCACCTAAGCAAATAAGCGCACGTATCAAGTCAGTGGAGTGGAATGGCGCAGCAAGCGAAGACACCAGGGTGTGTCCAGTCACTGGCCATCTGGGGCGAGTATGCGAGAGGACACAGGCTCCACTCGCAGATTATACAATGTCTGTCAGCGGGTGTGCTTTGACCACAAGGGGGCATGGCAAGCCCTGAAACTGGTAAGCCAGGACAATGGCGTCCACTATTCAGTGAGACACCCTCTGCTTGGAGAGAGCCTTCCCTTTCTGCTTCCCTCCGTAACGGACAAGGAGCTGGTCTGAGGTCTGAAAGCACTACGTCTTGTCTACGTAAGCGCAAAAGGTGCATACTGGACAAAGCAGTGCAGAGGCTGGGTCTGCCTCCTCAAAGGGCAGCGCTTGCAGGTTCACCACCTGGTCCCTGAAGGGAGTGGTAGAAACCTTGGGCACATATCCAGGCCAGGGTCTCAGTTTAAGGTGAGAGTTGGCCGGCCCAAATTCCAGGCATGCTTCGTCAACTGAAAATACCCTCTTGATCGAAGCTAGCGCAGAGAGGAGTGCTGTCTTCATTGACAGGAACTTAAGCTCCATCGTCTGCAGTGGCTCAAAGGGAGCCACATGCAGGGCAGTTAGGACCACTGCGAAGTCCCGAGAGGGTACCTGTAAGGGGTGAGGTGGATTTAATCTTCCCTTTTTGGAGGCCAGCAGCAGGTTGGGGTTTTCGGGAAAACAAAAGATTCTCCTCCAGCCCTCTTCCCGGGGAAGGAGCGGTCCTGTCACCGTCTCCTGGAGAGAACCGAGTTCACCTCTGAATGGCCTGTCTCTTGGCCGCTCCTTAGCCTGCTGTTTAGTCGGCTTTGGGGTGGAGACAGGCTGGGCGGCCCTCCTGCGGCCACCTCCATGCTTCAGTTCAGGATGACCAAAGCATGTAGGATGTCCAAAGCATGCAGTGCAGATCGGTCGCCGAATGATCGCAGAAAGACAACGGGGACTTCCACGTCCGGACCTCCGCGCGGGCTGGCCCCAGATACCAATCATCCAGCTTCGAGCACTCGGGTGGAGGATTCCACTCGAGCATGAGGTTTTTGGCCACTCTGAATAACATGACTGTCAGCTCTGGATCAGACTCGGACAATGCTGCCACTCCCGCGGGAGGCGGCACAGCCGAATCCTCATCTTCGGAAGAATCCAGCCTGCCTTGTGATGCGGCGATTTGATATGGCGTCATCCGCCTGGCATCGTTTTGATTGAGTATGAAAGCAGCTGGCTTTCTAAGTGAAACCCCCATTTCGTCAGTACTGATGTAACTTGTTAGCCTAGAAATCTAGACGCACCCTAGCGGCAGCAAATCTAATCTGACCGCAAGTGTCGTCTAGGAACTCTCAATACACGTCTGAGCTGTATTCCTCAGAATCTGGACGGCCCAATCACATCGTGTATAGAGTCAGTGGGCGGGGCCATAATGACGACGGCCGAGTTGCATTTGCGTGCTTCTAGTAAACATAGAAACTGGCGAATCAGCTTTGACCGCGATCCTGGAAGACTTGGAGTTAAGCTTTTCTCTGAGAAAAGAACAAAGAACGGCACCGAAGTCATTCTTAAAAAGATGTGTTCGGAGTTTAGCCGACTGGATACGGCGAATGTTTAATCTATTAGCGAGCTCTGCTTCACCTTCGTTGCTCTGGTTGGTGTAGCGCTATCCTATCGCGTGCAGAGGGAGTTTGAAAGACAACCGTTTATCCCGCCCCTCGGATTGCGCCCTGTCTATGGTGAGTTTCCAGACCAAACATCTTGATGTGGGTCTGGCTTGTCAGGCTAGTAACTTGTAGTGTACTGACTGAAAGGGAACTAAGATACTAAGAAAAATCACTCAGACTCGGTCTTGAGACCATATTTTAATGGTCTCGGTCTTGTCATGGACTCGTGTGCGTTTGGACTCAGAATAGACTTGTACTTGAACATATTAGGACTCGGACTTATTTCATATTAGGACTAAGTCCCATTCAAAATATTCATGATTATTACTCTATGTTAATATTTCTTTAAATTGATGTTTGACACATCCAATGATGTGTGGTTTTCTTAATTGTAACTGGGCATAACTAATGCAAAGGTAGCAGGACTCAGATCAGGAAGGATGTCATGTGGAGCGAGCCTCTAGTCTAGCTCTTAACTATGTGTGGAAATGTCTGCTAAATCCTCTGTTATTCAGTTTGCATATAAGAGCCACAAAGAGTTCATATGTAGTAAGACAAAGAAAAATTAAAACATTTTGCGATGTGTAAATTCTGCAGTTCATCAATTACCGAAGCAAGGGAACAACGTCCAGTTTTCATCGACATGTTGAGTGAAGGCACAAATATTAAGAATAATTTCTGTATATGCATAAAATCTCAGCATTTTGACAGCTAATGCTTAGTAGTTAGTTTGTTGTAGAAGTCTGCAAGTGACTTTTTACACCAGTGCTCATGCTTTTATTTTACCCTTTGTCCACCTGGCATCTGCCTAGTGATCGCATTTTCCAGAAAGTCACATTGCTGCTACATTATTTGTCTCAACTGTTATTTTTAATATATTTACTGTTTACAAAGAGAAAGAGAAATCCAAACCTTGTTTAATTAATAATAAAATGAGCATCTCCATCGAAAATGTCTAACAGAAGGCCACCTGCCCTCTCTCTCTCTCTCTCTCTCTCTCTCTCTCTCTCTCTCTCTCTCTCTCTATATATATATATATATATATATATATATATATATATATATATATATATATATATATATATACTGTAAAAAAAACTAATAAAATATATATTAGGGATGCCACAATTATTGAACCGTTCTCGGCTTTGCATTTAATTAATTATTTCTATTTCTCTCCGTTTGAAAAATTGTGAGTCTACATGCTGATATGAGTTACTCACAGAACACTAGTTAGGCACAATCACGAAAGTTCATTATTTGCATGCGTTTTAAAGCCTTGCCGGTTAAACATTTCATTCGTGTGTGTGCACTGTTTTACATGTGCTGAGCGCACGCACTAAAAGCCTGTCAAACACACAAGATTACTGGACTAAGTAGTCTTACTGCGCTAATACTGTCCAGTGTCCAATACACATAAAGTTAACATATAAACACAGTCGGTTATGTCTAAAGTGAAAGTAAATTCTGTGTGTGTCTGTATATGAGATGCCAGCAGGGCATGAACACTCTAAAATTATAAAATTATGTTAATAAAACAACAAGACAAAGAAAATCACTTACTGTAAAAGAATAAAAAATAAAACTTTAATACAGTAGATTAAAATCAATGTATATTGTATATTGAAGACTATGTACGTTACGTCTGGAACAAAGGGAAACTGGTGCGAGGAATTGCAGAAAAATAATCATTTATTATAAAATAAAACATAAACACAAATCAAAGCTCACGATGGGGCAAAACACATACCAAAAATAACAACAAGAACTCAAAACATACCAAAAAAGGAATCACGGCGAAACAGGAGACATAGACAAGACAACAATCTGACCAAGACCGATAAACACAATGAGCTTATAAACAGGGACAAATCAGGCAGGGAATGAGGGAACACAGGTGAGGCAAAGGAAACCAATAATGAGATAACAAGAGGGGAGGGATCAAACAATGACAGACACACATGGCCACACTAACAAAACCTTCATGTGCACACAAGACAAGACAGGCATATGACAATGTAGTTTTAATTTTAGCTTACATTTATTAATTCAATTTCATACTTAAATGCTACTGTACATCTCTGAGCTGCCACTGTAGCCTAAATCTTTATACATATATATTTATTTTATATTATACAATAAACTAGGAATGTGTACAGGTTTTTTTTTTAAAGTAGTTTTGTAGGTTTTTCAAGTCTTTTAAGTAAAATAAAGAAAGAGTATTGCAATAAAAATGTTCTGTTCCTGTTGCCTAAGAATAGAATAGCAAAAAAACGAACCGAACTGAAAACCGTGGTTAAAAACAGAGGAATGTATTGAACCGTGGACTAACTGTATTGTTGCATCCCTATAATATATATATATATATTATATGGATTCCTCATTAGTGCCTGAGTGGATCAGTCGAATGAAGTTTCTATGTAAATATATCTATGATTGAGCCGGCCCTCTCTGGTCTCGGTCTCGGTCTCGACTCGGACTCGATCCTCTCTCAATTCGGCCTCGACTCTGACTCGAATGAGCTGGTCTCGACTACAACACTGATCTCAATTATATCACAACTATTTTTATGATCAGCTGCTAAATTACAAACGTAACTAATTTAATGAAGTCACATCAAATTGGAGTCAGATTAAATTATTCATGGAGTCAGAACTAATATTAGATGCCTACATTTTAATGAATTAATAAGACACATGCAGAACACCTTCAACCACACCGTTAATTTTTTTCTTTCCTTCCTCTTCCTATAAGCAGTATTAAGATCACTGGCACCCACTCAGCATCTTTATTTAAAGCTACACTGTGTGATATTTTCCCCCATCTAGCGGTGTAAAGGTATATGACAATCCAGTGAATAATAGTTTCTGTTCCTCTCAATTCCGATTTCGTTTTAAATCCTACGGTGGCCGATTTAGTCCAAGATTAACATGGCTTCCAGTTCAACCTCGTCCATGAGTGCCATCGAGTGTTAAAACGCGAAAGGCGAAGCTTTGAATTTGAGCGTATGTCCCTCTTTGGCTAATGTACTTTCAAGATGGAGGAGCAACATGGCGACCGGCATTCGAACCCCTCACCCGTATGTATTTTCAATGGCATATTATAAACTTACGAGAATATTTTATTACTTGAAAGAAGTAAATATACATTAATGAGCACATATATTTTTGAAAGAACTAAGTGTTTTTAGCTAAGAATAAACTAAAAAAGTTACACAGTGTAGCTTTAAAAGTGATATTTTATTAAAATTGTACTATTAAATTGTTTCACTGTGATCACTGTGAATAGTTCAAGTAAATAGGTCATAGTGGTTTAGCTGATTAAAAAGTAAAGAACCCCTGTAGTGAATTAAGCAATGAAACATGATTTGTAATCATCTCATTATTTGTAATCATCCATTATTACTGGAAAATGGGTGTAATAGAACAGGCTATGAGCCAATATGTTTTTTTTTTTTTTTTTTTAGGGATATAGAGGATATAGTTAATAACCAAGATTACAGGGTTTCTTAAAGTGTACATAATTGTACAGAAGAGTATAACAAATAGTATACAGCAATGCAGTAATGGTGTGTCTAACACAAACTGGTAGGGACCAGCTGCATCTTTAAAAATGGGTAACTTATAAAACGTATAAAATGTTACCGCAGCTTTCACATTTATGACAAATTTTATTCTGTGGGTGTTTTTCTATGTCAAATCAACCAGTTGTACCCAACAGCATTTTCCCCAGATTTTTTTTGTTTTTGTTTTTGTTTTTTTGTATAAGCCTGTGCCTTGGGATTTATCCCTTTTTGGAATTTGTACATATTTTTACACAATGTGCTTAACTTACTTTTACTTAATTATGCTCTTTACTTAGGCCAATTACTATGCTGTACATTTACACTTCAGCAGATTCAGATCCTGGGAGTCACAAAGGCTTGCGCGCGCTCACATGCACACGCACAAAGACACACACACAAACACACACACACACACACACACATTTGTTTTTATGACATATGGGGACATTCCATAGGCGTAATGGTTTTTATACCGTACAAACCGTATTTTCTATCTCCTTACACTGCCCCTGCCCCTAAACCTGCCCATCACAGGAAACATTCTGCATTTTTACTTTCTAAAAAAAAAAAAAAACTCATCCTATATGATTTATAAGCATTTTGAAAAGTGGGGACATGTCCTCATATTTCACCCTCTCCTTCTAATACCTATGTCATACCCATGTCATTATACACATTTGTGTCCTCATATGTCACAAAAACATGCCCCCCCCCCCCCCCCACACACACACACACACAGAGAGAGACACTTATATAATGTGAAGATAAGGCTATGTTCAAGTCTCTTTCTTTCCTGTTTACTGTACATGATGCCCATCATCATTTAACCAAGTAAACAATGAGAGGGAAAAAATGTTGTAAGCATTGGACAAATTTAGAGACAGGGATTAAAAAGCTGATAAAGAAGCACACAAAAAGTGAGAATGTGAGATGGAAGGAAGATAGAGAAAAATGGGGCAGAGATAAAGTAGTTTTTCTTAAACTACTTTATTTAAAGTAGAATGTGCAAGAGAGAATGTGGGGACTTCACTATGGAACATTCAGTACAGATTGTGTTGCCGTCACAGATTATGTCACATTCATGCCATAGCGTGATTTTTTGTGTTCGTATTTGTTAGTTAATTTTCTTGTGTA
Organism: Pseudorasbora parva; assembly: GCF_024679245.1. NCBI lineage: Eukaryota > Metazoa > Chordata > Actinopteri > Cypriniformes > Gobionidae > Pseudorasbora > Pseudorasbora parva. The sequence continues at coordinate 39,309,413 of NC_090172.1, forward strand.
TCATGTGTGAGTTCGTGTGTGCGTGGGAAGGGGTTTTGCAGATTGTATGAGTTGTGCTGTGTTTGGCAGATGTCCAATATTTACTCTGCAGTATATGTCTGACAGATCCTAAGAACACATTGTCCCGGGAAAGATGTTTTTCCACATCTTTCTCTCTCTCTCTCTCTCTCTCTCTCTCTCTCTCTCTCTGCTCTCTCTCTCTCTCTCTCTCTCTCTCTCTCTCTCTCTCTCTCTCTCTCTCTCTCTCTCTCTCTCTCTCTCTCTCTCTCTCTCTGCGATTGAGATGAGCAGGGAGCTGAATCAAGTCTTTGTTCTTAGTCTAAGACATCGAAGAGGATTATCTATATGAAGGAGGTGAGTCTTTTCTCTCAGTGTTTCTCAGTAGCAAAGCTCCAACAACTCTGTTTCAACAACAAAAACGAGTCCTCTACATGCTTGATCAACTTGGTTTGTTATATTTCCATATGGTTCAATAAGCGCTTTACTTAGCTAGTATCATAATTTGTAGAAGTTATTCTTGAGCTTTTTGTTTGTTTGTTTGTTTGTTTACTGTCACACTCAGAAGAGACTCCAGTCATAGTAGCCCAATGAAAGCTGTTTAGTTGTACATAAAGGTCACATCATGGGGTTCATCATATTGACGTCACATTACCAGCCATACTTTTATCTTGGTAACCCCCCTCTAATTTTGGAACAATGTTGAAAATGAAAACAAGGCTCTCTTCATCAAATAAATACAACAGGAAAATAAGATGATTACAATATAGTAAATTCCAAGGTCATCTTTACACCTGTTCTCACACAATGGACTGTTAATGTCTGCTCGAAAGCACATTGCAGTTCATTTAAAGAGAGATCATTCACTTTTGCAAATAATATCACTATATTATTGAAAATACAACAACTGATGATATGTCTAAAGCTATGTGAAAAGCTGCAGAAATATTTTAAAGAAAAAACGCAATACTGTAACCTGCCAATTAAGTGACATAATCCGTATGGCGTTATGCAAGATGTTATTCAAGTAGGCCCTATGTCCTAAATTGCTCAGCCTGAAACAAAGTGTTACCAATGTTTTTGTAAAACAAGACAAAGCTTATTATAGTGATGTCATCATATATTTTTTTTGATTAAATTATTGTGCTACATTTTCCAAATATACATTTTTAAAGGGCTCTATAAAATGTAAGCAATGTTTAACTGGCTGTTTAAGTATAAACTTTATTAGGAATTGTTTTTTTGTTTTTGTTTTTTGAAAAAAAAAAAAAAAGTTTACAATCTTAAAAACAATGGTTCCAAAATTGGGTTTTCTCAGAAATGCCATTTTTGGTTCCCCAAATAACCTTTTAGTGAAAAGTGCCTAAAATAACAATTTTCTTATAGCTTGAAGAACATTTTAAAATCTAAATAGCCTCTTTCCAACAAAAATAACCTTTTGAACATTTGAAAGTTTCAATGGACTTCAAAGGTTCTTCATGATTTCAGATGCCAATAAGCAACCTTTATTTTTAAAGCTACACTGTGTGATATTTTCCCCCATCTAGCGGTGAAAAGGTATATGACCATCCAGCGAATAATAGTTTCTGTTCCTCTCAATTCTGATTTGGTTTTAACTCCTACGGTGGCCGATTTAGTCCAAGATTAACATGGCACTCCCCCTCTTCACATTCGACATGGTGCCATCGAGTGTTAAAACGCGAAAGGCGAAGCTTGAATTTATACATTAATGAGCACATATATTTTTGAAAGAACTATGTGTTTTTAGCTAAGAATAAACTAAAAAAGTTACACAGTGTAGCTTTAAGACACACATTGACATACCCCTTCTTCAGACTAGGATTTTTAGTCCATCTTATCCTTGAGAGATCACAAGAACCAGACAGGTCCTTATGGCCAGCTTCTGCTCCAAGTTGGCGTGATGAGTCGATCTTTAAGCAAAAGAGACTGGATGATTATTTGAATGATACCAATCCTAATCTGAATTCTGACTCGTGATACAGCTTAAATCATAATCACATTGTGTTCATTTGTTAGCCAAAGGAAAACTGCCCCCCTGACAAAGTCTGGGTTCTTCAAAGGTCTGTTTCACCATTCTGTCACCTGATGGAGTTTGGGTTGCTTGCCACTCTGGCTTGCTTAATTGGGGACGCTTAATAATCAACAATATTATTTGACTGTACTGATGCTGTTGTATGAGAACTGAGCTGGACATTGACATCAATGTTTTGGGGGGTTTTTTTGCAGAAAATTTTTATGAAATGAACTAATTTAATAACTAATGATCTTTACAATTGAACTGAATCAACACTGAACTGAGATCAGCAGTACAAGAGCAGAAATGCATAATTTTCTTGTTATCACTGCAAATGTTGTTTTGAAATATTCTGAATTATAAATACTGTATAAAATAAATGTGATATAAAGAAGTAAAGGTGACTTGACGTGTGTGAGTGTATGTGTGTGAGATTTAAGTATACCTTACAAAGATGCCAATATCCAAAATCCTTGTCCTTATGGGGAAACAGCTTATAAATCAGACTGATGTTTTTGTAAGTGTACGTGTAATGTTTTTTGAAAATGTAAAAATGCTAAAAGTTTTCTGTCATGGGTAGTTTTAAGGTAAGGTTTGTACAGTTGCAGTATAAAAACCATTATGTCTATATAATCTACACAATAATATAATCACAATGACCACAATGGGGACCAAATGTTCCCACAATATACAGTTTTACAGTGTAAAATCCATTACACCTTAGGAAAGTCCCCACAATTCACAAAAACCTGTGCGTGTGTGCGTGTGTGTGAATCACACCTGCTGAACTGATAGCAACATTATCTGACAGATGGGAGTTGAGAGGAGTGATTTTAGTTAGAAATGTCTTGCCTGTAGGGTCTTTCCCATCCAGACCCCTCAAGAAGAAAGAAGACTTGCATAATGACCATTTTGTTATTTCAGCAATATGGAAAAAAAAAATTATTTACAAACCTGATTCCAAAAATGTTTGAACACTGTACAAATTGTGAATAAAACATTAATTCAATAATTTACAAATCTCAAATTCCAAAAAAGTTGGGACAAGTAGTAATAAGAGGCCAGAAAGTTAAATGTACATATAAGAAACGGCTGGAGGACCAATTTGCAGCTTATTAGGTCAATTGGCGACATGATTGGGTATAAAAAGAGCCTCTCAGAGTGGCGGTCTCAAACAGAAGTCAAGATAGGCAGAGGATCGCCAATTCCCCCAATGCCCCCATGATTCTCAGGGAAGTAATTGTAAAGAGTTTGAAGTTATCATCATCTAAACTGCATAATATCCAAAGATTCATAGAATCTGGAACAATCTCTGCACGTAAGGGTCAAGGCCGAAAAACCACACTGAATGCCCGTGATCTTTGGACCCTTTAGATGGAACAGAATCACATATAGGAACGCTACTCTAATGGAAATCAGAACATGGGCTCAGGAATACTTCCAAAAAACATTGTCGGTGAACACAGTCCACTGTCAAGAAAAGTGTCCACATTCGCTGTTGCCAGCTAAAACTCTATAGGTCAAAAAAGAAGCCATATCTAAACATGATCCAGAAGGTTTTCTCTGGGCCAAGGCTCATTTAAAATGGACTTTGGTAAGGTGGAAAACTGTTTTGAGGTCAGAAGAATCCAAATTTAAAGTTCCTTTTGGAAAACTGGGACGCCATGTTATCCGGACTAAAGAGGAGAAGGACAACAAAAGTTGTTACCAGTGCTCCGTTCAGAAGCCTGCAACTCTGATGGTATGGAGTTGCATGAGTGTGTGTCATGGGCAGCTTACACATCTGGAAAGGCACTATCAATGCTGAAAGGTATATCCAAGTTCTAGAACAACATATGCTCTCATCCAGATGTCATCTTTTTCAGAGAAGACCTTACATTTTCCAACATGACAATGAGAGACCACATGCTGTATCAATTGCAACATCATGGCTGCGTAGAAGAAAGATCCGGGTGGCCAGCCTGCAGTCCAGATCTTTCACCCTTAGAAAACATTTGGATCATCATAAAGAGGAAGATGCAACAAAGAAGATCTAAGACAGTTGAGCAAATAGAAGCCTGTATTAGACACGAATGGGACAACATTCTTATTCCTAAACTTAAGCAACTTGTCTCCTCAGTCCCCAGACATTTGCAGACTGTTATAAAAAGAAGAGGGGATGCCACACAGTGATAAACATGGCTTTGTCACAACTTTTTTGAGATGTGTTGATGCCAAAATCAACTTATTTTTTCTCCCTTAAAATAATACATTTTCTCAGTTTAAACAGTTGATAGTCATCTATGTTGTATTGTGAATAAAATACTGAAATTTGAAACTTCCACATCATTGCATTCTGTTTTTATGCACAATGTGTACAGTGTCCCCACTTTTTTGGACTCAGGTTTGAACAACCTGAGACAAAAAAAAAGTTCCTCCCTTTCCACTTTTCTTTGTTCTTTCTTTGCTCTCAGGATGCATGTTAGGGTTAATAGTTCTTCATAATATTTATAATGTTTTGGGGAAAGGTAATATGCATAAAGGAAATTCACTTAAATATTACAGTTTTGTATATTTTTTACAATCATGTTGACACGAATATCAGATAATGTTAGATAATATCAGATAATCCATTAAAACAACTGCTCAAAATAAGTTAGTTACATTTCTCCTAATGCATAGCTTTCCATATTTAGATTATGAAAGTTTCAGTATAACAAGATCCATGGACACCAATTACTGTGGCTCATGAACCAGTTAATCTTTGACATTGTTTCTATGCCCCATGTTCATGCTTTTAGATAGGGTGGAATCTGCCTTTTGCTGAACTCACTACTCCCTTTTACCATTACATACCAGATTGGAAAGGGATTTATTTTCAATAAAAAATAAGAAAATATTCAAAAAGTGTCTATCTTAAAAGTGTAAAATCTCTATTTTCATTTTGTGTAAATAACATATATAAAGGGTGAAATATCTGGACTGCAGGCTGGCCATTTCGGTACCTGGATCCTTCTTCTACGCAAGATTAAACTCATTCCTCAACCTATCCCAGATCAGTTCAGGACACTAGAATCTATTGCTATTTAAACTTAGTGTAAATAGCATCTATTGTTAAGAAAATATGGTATTTAAAGAATTTGTTCAATGATTCCAATGTGTCTGTAGTATTCTCTCAACTAGTCTCTTTAATGTGTTGCATTTACACATTGTTATTAAAATTACATTAAATTATTGGTATCTTGTTATGCTGATATAAATTATTGTTCATATGATATTTTGGGATATTTAAACCAATATTTCTGCAAGTGCAAGTTTCTTTAAAAAAAAAAAATTGAATAATGACACCAAGGTTCTGAAATTACAGCCAAATGTATTGTACAAAACGAGTGAACATTAAACCGATGTTGGCCATGACCTTCAAGCTTGTTCATTCAGGGCTGTTCAAAGTGTCCTGAACTGATCTGGGATAGCTAGGTTGAGGAATGAGTTTGATCTTGACCTTATTAGATGGCCCTAAGACCATTGACATCTGCCCCTTTGGTCGATTCAGTTACACTTGGCTAAGGTCAATTCACACTGCACTGACAGATGGCAAATAACGGCAACAGACACTTTTTTCAGGTTTTGTCAGATTAGCGTTACCCCTGCCTACGTTGGTCGCTGCTTGTTTTTGTGAATGTTCAATTGCCGTCGGGTCATGGAATGTCTGAGAAGTGACATCTGGTGATTGTCCGTGTTGTGAAATGGCATTTACTATGTGAGAGGATTTTACCTAGAATCAATGTCATTAAACACACAGAGCACTATGTGTATAACACTGGCTTAATTTCTGCTTTTGTCATAACATTTAATTAGCTAGAAGCCAATCAGATTGTATATATATATATATATATATATATATAAAGAAATTATGAAATATTGAAGGATCTATACTCTGAGAGAGGGTGTTGATTTGTTTATGCACAAAGAATGTACTCTAGAAAAATGAGTAGTTTATACTGGGTCTATAAATCTATAAGCAGTCATCTCGCGGGAGTCATTGGGTTCAATGCATGTCTGTATAAAGGTCAAGAGGTTTGACACCAGCAGCAGCCTTTGAAGAAATCATCACTCCCTCTTGATGTTTCAACATTCCTGGTTGATAATGCACTCATATGAATACAACAAATGTAAATGTGTTCATTAACAGTGATAATCTCAAACTCCTCCAATGAAATGTCACTTAGGGAGTGCTGGATCTCAGAGTGCTAAGCAGAATTTCACACCCTTTATCCATTCAAGAACCACAGGCTTTTTTTTGTTGCATAGTAGTGCAATATCTCACAATACACAGGATGATGTTTGTATGATGGCATTCCATGAAGGATTGTATATTAGCTGTTCTGAGGGTCATTGATACTAATAAATTGGCTTTCTGCTATTTTGTCCAGCCATTTCACAAAGACAAACACCTTATACAGAAGCCCAATAACCACACACACTTATTTGTCAAAAAGAAAGAACTTTTTTCATGCAGCTACTTAAAGCAAAACAAAAATACTTCCATTATTATTAATTTTTACAGTTCTTTCAGAAATATTTTCTGTTTTGTGAAGTAAGCCATCCAGTTTGTTGAGTGTGCTCAGGCCAGAACATTTCCTCCAGAAGGTTTGTCCTTCTACCAGTGATAGCTATGCAGCTCTCTCTCGCCCCCCATGGACAAACAGTGATAGATTTGAGCAGGAATATCACTACTGTGACTTCAGATATGTAAAAGCATATCAACACTGCAATTGTTCATGCTAAGTATTAAACTTTTTTTTTTTTCTAAGCTTGCTAAACTACTCCCATGCCATTTGTAATCATAAACTAATATAATACTACCATGCTAGGTAGTATGTGCCTATAAACATTTTCTAAAATGACCTAGGTTGGAAAACACTGAACATCTCAAAATGATACATTTTGATCATGTGATGTGATAACCTGAATGGCAATGTTGTGGAGCGTGTGGCATGGATTGACCAGTAGTGCTATTGAGGAATGGCAATATGTGCTATGACCTACAAAGGTCATTCACTTCAAGGCCAAGGAAAATTGTGTTCAGCACAGGACCTAAGCAAGTATGTGCAGGAAACACGCTGTGTGGGCAAGGTTTAGAGATGAATAACAGGGTTTGGAGTTTGTATTGTATAAGCTGGATGTACTGTACTGTCATGTGTAATAGACAAACTCAACTTGAATAGCTTCCGAGGGAGGGAGGAAATTTAGATAAATACATATTAAAAAAACTGAAAAGCTTCACAAACGTTCTAAAGAAAGATGTGTAAATGACAGAAATAGGGCAAGGGTGAGTTATGACATTAGGTTCTGCAGAAAATCAATCGAGGATGAAATAACACACCTGATGAGGGAATGAGGTCAATGTCCGTAGGTGTCTCACAAGCCCTCTTTGCCCCCCTTCCTCCCTCTGTTCCTCATTCCTTCAAATTCTTTGATGCTTCACCTTTTCTTAGTTTAAAGGTCAGATTCTTGCTCCTAGGATTTATGCTACTTTTGATGTCTTTGTTATACGGCTCTCTCAGGGGTGAGCATGAATCTACAGGTGTCACCAAAAGAAGATTTATAAGTAAAGATGATCTTAAAAAGTTTTATTGTTTTGGTGATATTAGCTACATATATCTTTCTGGACTTTTTGTCATATCGTTGTGAAATCCATTTTCAGAAGAAAAGTTAGTGACCCTGTAAATGAGATCTTTCTTTCCACACATACAAACACCTTCTCTACTTTTTATTTGCCGGCAGCACATTTTGTCCTGTTTTTTTCCTCCTTTTGTGCAGAATAAACATTAGTTTAATGTAAGTGTCTTTGAAAGGAGCAGCAGATTAGACCTGCCGGGCTTATAACTTATATCAACTGATGCCAAAACCCATCAAAGGGGCATTTCATGAATTAATCACAGAGGAAAGATTGATTTAAGTCATAGGATCAAAAGCTCACACTTACAATGTGAAGTACAACCAGCCACAAAGAGAAAGTCACAATGTCTCACCTGTAATTCAAGTCAAGTAAGTTTTACACGTTTTTTTTCTTTTTTTCTTTTTCAAAAGCAGCTTAGCAATATTGCAGCAATAGTGAAAGGTTCTCGTTTAGCAGTTTTAAAAAAATGACAATACATCTCTCACAGAATCACAAATTCTGATTACTTACAGAAGAAAGGTTTCACAATGGATTGTTGAAGCCAAAGAAACTAGTAAATGATGAAAAGGACATGACATGTGCTCTGTGTCTTTTTCACCCTTCTACTCAGTTGTTTTGCTTCAACAATTCATTGTGAAAACTTTGGAAAACAGACAAATGTATGTATGATGGGGGGGTTGAGGGGTACTAGAAGTGTTGCAAAGCTTTGGCTATTGGGCTTTGATTACATCTGCTTGAGCATAGTCCCTCCCCTCTCCTGCAGAGTACACTATATATACACACACGCAGCCAGACGAATCTGTTCACTAGCTCTTACTCTCTTACTCTACGTGTGAGATGTGTGTGAGCTTGAGATTGTAGGGAACCGAGCAGGCACATGGTTGCTCATTTGTAAGTGTGATCCCACTTGAGAAAGAGACAGTGATAAAGAGAGAGGAAAAGAGGGAAAGGTGCCAGTATCAGTATAAGAGAGCCAGAAAGAAAGAGAAAAGAAGCAGGGAGAGAGTACAAAGCATTTTCACCTTTTGTACAATGGAAGACTGTGCAGTGTCTTTCTGGATTTACATCGGAGTAATGTCCATCTTTGTTGGTGGAGCGGTGAAGAAGTTTCTGGCATTCTACATCGGTGCCATGCCCTCAGTGGTGGCATGGCTGGGTGCCACTCTGCTGGTGGAGAGACTGTGTGCCCTGTGCATGCCCGCTGTGCTGGCAAGGCTGGTCCTCTGTGTATCCTGCTGGCTGTACTTTACGTGGGCCACCCCCAAACCCTCCCTGCCAGTTGAAGGCAAGGCAGTCTTCATCACAGGTAAGAACAGAAAGATAAAGAGCAACCAAAACTAAACTTAGATTATAAAGTAAGTGGTCACCTGTGTCATAGTTTAGACTGTTTATATTAAGTGCCTGATGATATTTTTTGTTTTCTTTTTTTGATTCATGGGTGACTGAGAGGATCATTATGTAATGACCTGAAATGCACGTGAACTGATAAGCAGAGATTGTACAAATAGCAGGGGAATGTGGGTCATGCTGGGTGGATTCTGTTGTGCAAAATTGCCACAATTATAATATGATTACTTTTGTTTGCTATTTAATGATTCACTGACTTTTAGAGGTAGCATTAGAACATTTTCAGCATGTATTGTGACTGAATGAGCAACACATTTGTAGCTACATTCCTTGTCAGAGCATGGCATGGTATGCTTTTATATGGAATGTCCCATATGAGTTAATTTCCGGATTAGACTCACTTCTAGAAAACCAAACATTATGTACAACTGTATTGACCCATATTTTATGGAAAACATGTGGTATGAACTGAATTATATTGTCATGTACCTTTGTATTCAAGCTAAGCCAAGTTTGAGTGGAATTGGTAAGGTATGTTCTGATCATATTGTCCATCTTATGTGTTGTGTGTGTCCTGCTGGGAGAGAGTACCCTAAGATAATTTGGCTTTTTCTTAATTGGCTGAGCTAATCTGAAGTTAAATGATCTTATCCAATAAAAAAGCTGTGTAAGCCATAAATCAAACCAAAGAGCTACAGTCTTGTACCTGGTGGTTTACTTACAACTAATTTACAAACTATAGCTATTCACCTATGTGTACTGTTTCTTTGAGTGCTCTTTGGCAGTGAGTGCAATGCTTTAAAGGGGTAGTTCACCTTAAAATGAAAATGATGTCATCCTTTACTCACCCTCATGTCATAAACGTTTGGAACTAAATGAGGCAGTGGAAGTGATGACAGAGTTTTCATTTTTGGGTAAACTATCCCTTTTTCGCAGTAGTTTTAGGCATGAGGGATATAACATTATATTAGCTCATATATTATCTCATTAAGAAAATGTGTGCATGTGTTCATGTGTGAACATTGCAATCAGCAGCTCGTAAAAATAATCTCAACAACACTGTGTAATTCCTAGCTCAGACCTTGATGCTTTCTTTATCCATTAAAGTCCAAAGCAGCCCTAAAAACCTACTTTACAAAAAATGGCTTGATTTCTAACTTTTAAACCATATTTGGAAAAACTGCAGGGTACAAGTACAGGAGCACTACATGAACCCTGAAGAGTTTAAGAAACCCATATGCACTTTATGTATGTATATGATAAATCTTTCATCATATTTTGGCATATTTTCCTTTAAAGGTTGTGTGCACAGACAGCTAAATGAGTTTTTTCGTTCTTTTTCATAGTTAAAAAAAAGTTAATGTGAGTTAATTTGTGACCTTGTCAAGTTTTCTCCTTAAGTTTTACCTAGCATTACAAGGGGTTAAATACAACCAGTTACTCCAAGGCACCTTATAATCGTTTGACGGACATGGGCTTCTCAGAAATAACTCATATGGGTTCCTTAAATCCTCCAAAGCTGTCTGCCGTCTATTGGCATGGTAACCATCAACTCAGTCAACCTCTTTCATTGCTTGTTTTAATACATGCACACAGAACCAGCGTGAGCTTCTGAGATTGGCACAGAGCACACCACTTGACTTTAGTTTTCTTCATTTTCTTGTCTTTTGTTTCTTTTGTACCAGAGCTAGCATATAATGACATGTTATCATATTGAGGAATATTGCAGTTGGTCATCATCTTTTCTTAAATTACCCTTCTCAAAGCTCTAAGCCACTCTTATGCCAAAAACCAAAAGAAAGTGGAAAACCTGTAAACCTCTTACAAAGCCAGCAGAAAGGCACAGTCAGGGCTTGAATTGCTGTGAGGCAGGGGGTTAAGGTTACAGAATTGGCTGACTATGCAACTTAAAGCCATTAGTCTGGCTAGAGTCAATCTGGAAAAAACGCCTATAGACTGCAAGGCCAGTACACCTTGTACATGTTAATCACCAGCTTTGGTAATATAACTTGAAAGTGTAATGTTCACTATGCAGGACTCCCAACGTGTATCTTGACTATATAATTATGCTGAGGCATCTGTTGCTCAAAGAATGCTTCCTTTCTAAATAATGAAGGCGCTTTCTTTGATAAAAACGTGCTTATTGTTACGGCGGATTTCCATTAATTGGCCAATAAAAAGGAATGGCGCACACATTTATGTTCTCTGTGCTTAAATGTATGTTTTTCCAGGACTTTTCTTCTTTTAACTTTAATAATACTCTAAAAAGACCTCATAGCTTGCTGAAACTTGTATACTCACATCTTTACTACCTCTCTCTGTTTCTCAGTTTAACATTGCCAGTAAACCAAGATGACTGAACTAAGCTGTGATTAACACCAGGTTCTAGCAACATGAAGGTGTGAGCTTTTAGTGTTAAATAAACACACACTCTCATCTCTTCATCTGTCCGCACTAACACTTGCTTATTTTGACTCTCCCCACTTGAGTTATAGAGATTTATCAGGATCAACCATTGTATAACCCCCACATTCTTTGAAATGTATGACGTCAATCCGGATCTCTAAATGAGCTACTAAGTACCAAGTGACATTAGTCTGCATGTGTTATGATGGGCAGTGAGGAAATCTGATCAGGTACCATGAGACACACTCTTTGTGTTTACATGCTGAGGACAGCAGGAAGAAGCACTATTAATCCCACACCATTCAGATATCTGAATGCCATCCCCTCTATCATCAGTTTTGCATTTGGTTTGGCATGTGAATCACAAATAAACAAGGCTAAAGATGTATTTTGGTCCAAAATACAAAATATAAAACACTTAAGCAAGACTTAGATGCCATTTTAATTATCTTTTTAATTTGTATTATTATTATTATTATTATTATTATTATTATTATTATTATTATTATTATTATTATTATTATTAGCTAAATTAAAACAAAAAAAGTATTTGGATTTCTGTTTGTCATATTTATTGTGTCTACAGAAAAGTTGCAGAGAACTGACTTTATATATATATATACAGTTAGCATGATCATAGTTAAAAGTAATTGTAAAACAAAAAAAAACAAAAAAAACGGTTTTCCACTGTCAGGCCAAAAGCAGGTGTGCTAGTGCATGCCAGGACCAGTCCCGCTTCCACTGTCACCTCCGGGGCTTAATCGAGCCTCGTGCCCTTGTCATGGCTTCCTCGGGGCCAATGGCAAGGGTTTTTTGGACCACCAAATACCTTGGTCCAAAGTTGGCCAGCTCGGGCTTGAGGAGTGGACACAGAGTTTGATTTCATATATACCAAAATCATTTTAGATCAAAACAGCAGCAAATGTTTGAAATAACTTCTGTTTGTGATCCAGTGTGGATTCTGATCACCGTATAAGGCAGAAATATTTATATGCAATGTAAAAGACCAGCATGCTAACCAATACTATAGTAAATATATGACATTTTTCCAAAGAGGCGTGTTAAGGGCGGGTTTTAGTGAAGCGATGCGGAACTTCTAGCCCAACGGTAGAAATGCAGTGTGGTTTTGGGCTCGGTGCTACCGGTTTGAGGCTCCTAGCTCAGCACATTCCCTTACAAAACAAAAATATTTTGCGGTATATTGGAAAATATCAATATATTCACATATATGGGATTTCATATATTTTCCAATAAATTGCAAATTTTGCAATATACTGCAATATATCCCATATGGAAATCTAAAATATGTACATATATGTCCCTATTTCCAGGTAGTGATGTCATATGTTTCATTATTGCTAATTATTGCTTATGTGCTAATTCATTATTAGCACATACTTTCTCACGATATATGAAGATATAGGTTTATACCATGTATGAAATACCCACAGAAGAATTATTATATATACATATATTAAAATTATTTATATGATGACTTTTTATATGGTACAGTATGTTAATGCCATATATGTAAACAATATAATACAAATTTATATATGTACGTTTATTTAAACATATGCAAACATTCAGTATGCTTGTATAGGACTTTATATGGATTTATACAGTGGTGTTTTAATCCTGGCATTTCATTCTAATTTAGTTTTGGTTCAGGCTTCAGACATTAAAAGCTCCATGTGTGTTTTTCTCCCCGTTGTGAGTGTACAGTTTGAGCATTCGCTTGGTCTCGTGTGAGCATCTAGTTTTGCATGGGCAGTATACACTCTTTTGTCTATGTGTTTAGGGTTATTTGTTTAGCATGCGGCTTGTGCTCATCATAACCATGGCGTGCACTTTCATGTTTTGTTCTGTGTAGCATGTAACAGTTACCCTGGTGCATGGGTGACATTTTTCATCCTGTCCTCTAGAGGGCAACAAAGGGAGGAAGTGGTTTTAAGGTTAAGAGTAGCATAGAGGAGAGGCATGGCAATGGAGCATGGGTGAAAATGCCTGGAATCAAATTGTGTTTGAGAGTTAAGTTAATTGTACATTCTAATGCTTCACAATCTTATTCAAATGCACATTTTTATGTACCCATAAAAATGTTATTTCATAGTGTTTGGAAGTTTGCAGAGAAGCTTGCAGAAGATTCTGTTATGGGGCTTGAGTGCACTGATACCTACTACTTACCTGTGTTGGATTGTGCCAGTGCCTAATCTAGGATTTAGGATTGTATATCTTCATTGCCTGCTGGGACTGGGACTTCTACAACATTTATATAAGACACTCATACATTGCAGACTGTAAATTCTTTTCCCTCTACGGCATTTTGAATTGTTTGGTACTGTTTTTTGTTTGTGTATCACTAGTATTTTGAGTTTGGGATTGATTTACTGTTTATTTGTTTACTTATAGTGTTGAGCTTTGATATTCACAATGCTGTCTTAGATTTCCTTCCATGTGCTAATTGTTACTATGTTATCTAATTCAGTGGTTAAATAGATACAATTTATTTTCACTCCCACATTGAGAATCTTACAGTTAGTTTGAACACAAACTATTGGCAAAAGTGAATTCCCGTTTTTTTAAGGCTTTCTTATTGTATAAAAAACTAAGGCGAGCCAATTACGAGCATGAAGGGGTTTGCAATTGTTTATTTTTGAAGTGTGATAAAAAGACCATTAACCTCTGCACCCTTGAGTCCTTCATCTTTTGCCTCACCTGACAATAAGTAACATTATAAATATTTTATATTTTAAATGTCATTTGTTTTATACATAAGCTCTAAAAATGGCTGGGTTAAAAACAACCCAATTGGCAACTCCGCGCTGGGTAAATATTGGACAGAACACATGCTGGGTTAAATTAACCCAGTTAACCCAGCAGGCTGGGCTGTTGAGAAAACCCAAAATGTAGTCAATTTTTACCATTAATGGATTTGCTATTCTGGGTTATTCTTGCTGGCTTGTTCTTAACATTTCTCCTTTGCATTAATGTTAGCCTACTGTAAAACTAGACAATCATGAAAGAACAAATGAAGAATGCATGTTTAGACTGTTAAAACAATCATTTTTATTGCTTGACAAATGGTAGCAACAACACACAAATGTGTTAAAATTGGCAACAATGACAACTACAAACCTAATATAATCTGTCAATGTATTCACATTTAAATTGAACATTTATTTTGACGGGTTGCCGTGATCTCTGAGTGTCTGTGTTCATGATATGACAGTTTTCTAAAATGAAACGGTAAATTCTCATGTCCCCAGTGACAGGGAAGAGGCTAAAAAGAGTGTGTGGCGCGCCCGTGTGTGTGTGTGTGTGTGTGTGTACGCGCGTGCACGTGCTCCCGTCATTCACATAGAAACACAAAACATGGAAGAGTAATATTTATAGTATTTAATATACACAGGCACTGGTATATACCTATTCGGCTACAGTCTGAAGCCCTGCGTGACGCGACTGAACGCAGCTGCGGGACCGAATATAGTCTAACGTTACTTGTGAGTCGACGCTATACAGATAGCCTGTCACATTTATAAAATTTCAGAATGTAAGTTAACTTACTTGGTAACCCGAAGTACCGGTACTTGTGACCTAACTGACCATGGTTAATTTTCGTAAGGGGATCATGGTTCCGTGTAATTAAACTGTATTATTCTATCGACTCACATGCCTAACGTTACCTTAAATAATACGAGTCAGTAGGCCTACCAGTAACGTTACATTGCATCGGATTACTGAGGAAAAACTTTTGTCGCCTTAAAGTCATGTACGCTTAAGAATTGTTGCCGCGAAGTAGAAGAAAAAACAACAATAATTATGCTAAATAAAATCATTATTAATGAAAACATATGAACTTATCTTAAAACATCTGCAACCATGGATGTGTCTTTTGCATTGTCCTTTCAAAATGACAGTTTGGGAGCGAATTTAAACGAATCAAAGCGGGAAGCACGTGAAACAACCAAGCGCTGGGTAAAATCAACCAAGCATGGCGACCCAGCAGGTTTAACCCAACGACTGGAAATGTGAAATGACCAAATGGTGTTTAAAATGTGATCAAATAAAACAACAAAAATTAAACAAATCTTAACCCAGAATTTTGGGTTAAAAAAAAGCCTTATTATTGCTAACCCAGCATTATTTAGAGTGTATGTCAAAATATGTATTATACATAAATCACATGTATAATATATGGGATACATTTATATGTCAATATATGGAATTGTTACAATTTCTAATATGTTTCATATATGTTTTTACTTTATATATTGCATATATTGATATTTCATATATACACATATATTACATTTCCGTATGGGATTATATGAATATATAATATATTGTATAATATCATCAATATATTATTCCATGTATTTCCAAAATATAATATATTGGAAAATAATATATTACAATAATATAAATATTGTTATATAAAAATAAATATATTTTCCTTTCGCAAGGGTTGAAAGCTGGCTATTCAGACATTGTTAAATGTCGCAAAGTGTCCTGCTGCGTTTGGGCCACGTGTTTGCCTTGGTTTTTGCTTCAATGTCTCTCCATTAGCCTCATTGTTTTGTGTTTAGCTCTTTTTTCACTGAGGCCAGGGAAGTTCCACATATTGCTTCACTGATTAGCACACACTGCCAGTACCGACTGTCCTCCAAACCCTGCAGTCACATATATCTGTTTGTGGGAATTCAGAAGTGGCTCATCAGGGCTCTGGCAGGCCTTTTCCTTACCCAATGTCCCTGGAGCAACTCCAGAATGCAGGCCAGTTGAGTGCGAGGTGAAATATGCTAGACCCGAGGTGTCTAATAATACCCATATCAATGTTACATAACAGTACACAGTAAATATTTGGAGGAAAATGTAGGGGAGGGGCAACTGTGGCATTCTCGCTATGCTTAGTTGTTCAAGCCAGGTGAAGATGTTAAACGGATAAGGAAGGTTTAAGTGTAGCATCGTGGGGGAAGAGTTCAGACAGGATTTACTTGTCACAAATGCACAAATGCAGTCCTCTCCACTGCATCACCATTTTACACTGGCATCCTTTTGTCTCGAAAGACAATGGAATCTGCGCCTTGGAGTCTCTAGAGAACATTTGTTGAGTTACAGGGCCTGCTGTGACTGTAAAGCCTGATTCTAAAAAAAACATGTTCTGTTGCAACTACTGCAAGCGAAGAACATGCCTTTCTCTGTGGATGTTGGGTCTGTTCTCTGTTGTCTCTTCCCACTGGTGCTCGCTACTCTTTTAGCCTATTCTGATGTTTCTGATTCTGATTCTAGTTTAATGGTGAGCCTCCATCTTTCACGATCTGTGGCTGCATCTTCCAAGTAGTGTGGGTTGATTTAGCTTGAATTGCAATAAAATGCACTAAGTAACAGATCGCTTTGTAACATATAGGTGTTCATAAGCTTTTATTTTATTGTGACATCTAAAATAAAAAATGTATATGAATATATAAGGAAAGCATATATTTTTAGCCAGACTGATATCATGAAATACATCGACAGGAGGGCAAATCTATTGCAGCATCTATAATCGAAGATTTTCCTACTATATAGTGCATAAAAATAATACGCCGAAAGAGTAGTTTGTCCGAATTCATAGTATTTAACAAAAAAATGCATGACCTTCTGGCATGAGCACATGGACACTTTACTGTCCCATGAGGAATAGTACACAGATTTCCCTGTGTGATAATCTCTGGCTTTTCACTCATTTATTTTAAATGGAAAGTATTAATTATGACATGTACTTCCTAGCATTACCACAGAATTGGAATTAGCAGAATTAGAATTACCCGGAGCCTTCTTAAGTACCTGCTGGGGAACACGCACCCCTAGCTGGGAATAACTTATCTGGGTAATGGTAATATTAAAAAAGCAGGTAAATAGGGTTATGATAAACTGTAAATCCAGGTAAATCGGGAAACAGTTGTAATAATAATAAGCTAAAACCTGTTAGTCTTGATTCATGTATTTTTTATTTTTTATTGAGGAATACTTGGTGTATCTATGATGGATAACACACTAACAAAGAGAGTCCCCAGCTAGTGTACTGACTACTGACAGATATGTGCATGTCAGAGAAACTTGAGAATGTGTTGTTGTGCGTTTGCTCACCCTGTACACTGCGTAACTGCTGTTATCATAACTGGTGTATAATTTGCCACACATTCTAAATTAGAGGTGAAAAGTGAGGCCACTGACCTCTGGACAGTGTGTGATAAGCTTATTGAGTCATTCTGCATCACTGTTTTATTATTATTTATTTAACTTTTATTGATTGATTGATTGATTGATTGATTGATTGATTGATTGATTGATTGATTGATTGATTTATTATTTTGTTGTTGCTGCTTTACAACTTTGGCTTGCCTGCCAAACAAAAGAGACAAAGAATGGAATTAGGAACAAGTTTAGTTTGGATAGAAACTAAATTCTTAATAATCAATTGCAAAAGAACAAAGATTATAAAAATGTGTACTCTCACAAAATGTCGATTTCTAAAGCCCAGTTATGTTGTAGACCTCACATTGAGAGAAATATTCATGGCTGTGTATCTATTCATGTCAATTTTGTTTACAGGATTTGTAGAGTACCATTCATTTCCAAGAACAATTCAGAGGTAGAAAAAACAAAGTCTGTTTAAAAAGAAAATATTTTATTCTTTTCTCTTTTTTTGTCTTTTTTAACATTGTTAAACAGTGGTAAAGTTCCTATGTGTTTACACATTATCAGTACTCAAATGACCCTCATAAAGATGCTTGATGTCAGATTTGTTGATTTCTGATTTGGATTTTAGTATCATCATAGTATTGTTTTAGTATTACAGCTCTTGTCCCTTGGGACGATAAGGACATTGTCTTCAAACCAAAGACCATTGTCTCATAAGGCAACGAGGCAAAGAGTCAGCTGCCTAGAGGTGTTCGGACTAGCCACTGTGTGTCTGCGATCTTTCCTGTCAAGGAAAAAGCCAGCGACACAATATATAAAGTGAATCCTGATTGGTCCTCTTCTGTGCATTCGAAGTGCTGATTGGCTCATGCAGATAGAACCTTATAGAGCCAAGTCAGAGTTTGACTTTGTAGATAGAACCTTTTTGTTTCTTCAATAAAAAGTCCCCAAATGTACACAAAAAAAAAAAAACATCACATAATGTAAATAAGTTTTATAACAGAATAAGAATATGTGAATAACTCGATTTTGACAAAAAGTCAGACAGAACCTTACCATTCCAAGGGGATGAAGTGTAATTTTTTTGTTTAATTTAGTAAAGAGATAAGAGAGTTGTGTTTTAGAGATTGGTACGTCACACTGTCATTAAAACCTGATGTGGGGTGAAAACTTTATATAATCATGCTTTTGTTTTGTTTCCTGTTATACCATTCTATTTTGGCTGAACTTTATTGATGTCCAGAGGTCATAGTAGTGAGATTCTGTGTTACCAGTGCTGATGGTGTGTTTTCTAGTTTCTTCTTTTTTCACACATGAAAATTTCCTGAAACAGGCTAAAGTGTTCTAAAAATATTCCAAAACAGCTATTATGGTAATATCAGTATTGCTGTGGTGTTGCATAGCATGCCATTTATGTGAGCTAACAGTTAACATTGCCAAAATGTGAGTATTTAGAAAGAGTCTTAGTGTTCTGATTGTAATATATTGGCATAACATTCATGTTTCCCTCCCTTGTCTCTGCAGGTTGTGATACAGGGTTTGGTAATGCTACAGCAAAGCGGTTAGATACAATGGGGTTTGAAGTGTTCGCGACTGTATTGAACCTGGAAGGAGAGGGAGCCAAGCACTTGCGCAGAGTCTGTTCATCACGCCTTACCCTCCTGCAGGTAGACATCACCCAGCCTCAGCAGGTACAGCAAGCCCTGCTCGACACCAAGGCCAAACTTGGCATGAGAGGTGAGGATTTACTTTTGCACTATGCCAGAAAATACACACACAATCTCACTCCAATATCTTTGAACACAGTGGACCTAAAATACCCCTGCAAGAATGTTTTATCTTTAAAACTGGCAATGATTTTGGTTATCCTAAATCCAGCTCCCAACAAAGCACCTCATTGAATTACTGCAATAGGTCAAATAAATCAATTGATTTGCTCGGTAGGCACATGTTTATTTTACAAGAGATTAAGCATAGTCGGGTGTATATGTGTTTGTATAGTGTAGTGTGTAAGCGTTTTTCTTTATTTCTCTGAGATTAGACAAGGGTGTCTAATCTCTGAGAAAGTATTGGGAAGAGGAGGGGATAGGGTGGAAGGGTGGTGCATAATTTGGCAGTACATCAAGGGGCTGTTTTATTTTCAAACATCATACACACCACAGCACTAGGTGGCTTATGAACCAATCAGGGAACAAAAAAAAAAATTTTGGTGGTGTTACCCTGCAGTTGCTGAGCTAAAGGAAAAGCGAGATACAAAAGAAAAATTTTGTAGATTACATTTTTTGTTCTTTTTATTCAAAGAACCTTTTTCACTACAGAGATCTTTCATTGTAATGGAAAGGTTCCAAGAATGTTAAAGGTTCCACATGAAAACATACATCCCAATAAAGAACATTTATTTTTAAAGGGGTGGTAAAACACAATTTCACTTTTCTAACTTTATATAGTGTGTAATGTTGCTGTTTGAGCATAAACAACATCTGCAAAGTTACAACCTTCAAAGTTTAAAGCAAACGGAGGTATTTGCTTTTAAAGAAATCCAATTCTGAGGACTACAGCAAACGGCCGGTAGGGAACTACAGTGTTTACCTCCAGACTGTGTGATATCAGCAGCTCCAATAGAGATGGCTAAGACATGTGCCCTGCCCACAGCTCGTGATGACTTGCCAATCATCAAACACGTGAACTAGGCGGTTAGCGAATCAGAACACAGCTGGGCCGGCTAACCAATCTGAGACCATAGCGTATTTTTGAGGGACTTCATAGAACCCGGAAACCATCAGATCTTTTTTACAAGGAGGGACAGAGCAGTGTAGAATAAAGGTCAAATATATGAAAAATAATGCAATTTTTGCAATGTTACAGTGCACCCCACAAACACAATCAGGCCTTCAAAAGAAGGTGTTTTAGCACCCCTTTAAGTGTGAAACTTTTAACTAACTCACTTTCTCTTAAAAAAATGTTTCAGGCTTTCTTTGCTATTTCTTCTCACTGTGTCTCTCCCTTCTTGGTTAAGGCATTGGTACCCTTATTCTGCTAATAATTTATCTATTAATCTATTAAGCAGACGAAATGTATAATCATTATCTCAGAATAAACACACTGTCTTCTCATTTAACCAGGTGTTTAACTCTGACAGACCAATGCTTAAATATAGCTTATAGCTTATTTATTTTTAATACAAGACATACTATATACAGCTCTGGAAAATGCAATTTTTCTTAAATCAGCATCTCTACAAGTATAGAAGCCATACCATTCCAATGTCTGTTGAATTCCAACACACAGGCACACTTCATTCTACAGAATGAGGTGCTGATTAGGTGATCACCTGAACCAAATCTTATATAATAAGCAAAAGCACAGCACTTCTGTGGTCATCACTATCCCTTTGCAGTAGGACCAGCTGGATGGCAAAAACTAGTAGTACCTCAAAAGTAATTGGAATCAAAAAATAACTATTGACCATGCCAAAAAAGTTGAAAAGGAAAGTTTTGAGTGATGAAAAGAAGGGTTCAATTCTGGCTTTACTGGCAGAGGGATACTGTGAGCGTTGGGTTGCTTCTATCCTTAAAATTTCAAAGATGGCGGTTCATAAGAACAAGGTCAAGCAGCAGACTTTCGGGACAACAAAACTACAGACCAGCAGAGGGCGAAAACGACTCTCACTGACCCGAATGACCGCCAACTCATTTGAATGTCACTCAACAACCTTAGAATGACATTGTGACCTACAAAAAGAATGGAAAAAGGCAGCTAGGGTGAAGTGCATGGCGAAGACAATTTAAAAACAGGCTCCTATGGTCAGGGCTGAAGTTGTGCAAAGCCAGAAAAAAAGCCCTTCATCAATGAGAAGGAAAGAAGGTCTGCATGAGACCATAAGGATTGGACTGTAGAGGACTGGAGTAAGGTCATCTTCTCTGATGAGTCCAATTTTCAGCTTTATCCAACACCTGGTCGTCTAATGGCTAGACGGAGGCCTGGAGAGGCCTACAAGCAAAGAGTCTCACACCCACAGTGAAATTTGGTGGAGGATCAGTGATGATTTGGGGGTGCTTCAGCAAGACTGGAATCGGGCAGATTTTTCATTGTGAAGTATGCTTGAATCAAACCCGTACAAGGTTGTCCTGGAAGAAAATTAGCTTCTTTCTGCTCTGACAATGTTCCCCAACTCTGAGAAGTGTTTTTTCCAGCAGGACAATTCTCCATGCCACACAGCCAGGTCAATCAAGGTGTGGATGGAGGACCACCAGATCAAGACCCTGTCATGGCCAGCCCAATCTCCAGACCTGAACCCCATTGAAAACCTCTGGAATGTGATCAAGAGGAAGATGGATGGTCACAAGCCATCAAACAAATCCGAGCTGCGTGAATTTTTTGCACCAGGAGTCACCCAACTCCCAACATAGTCATCCAACATCAATGTGAAAGACTGTTAGAGAGCATGCCAAGACGTGAAAGCTATGATTCAAAATCAGGGTTATTCCACCAAATATCGAGTTCTGAACTCTTCCTAAATTTAAACATTAGTATTGTGTTGTTTAAAAAATGAATATTTACTTATTTTCTTTCCATCATTTAAGGTCTGACAACACTGCATCTTTTTTGTTATTTTGACCAGTTGTTGCTTTCGGCAAATAAATGCTTTAAATAATCTCAATATTTTTATTTGGAATTCTGGAATAATGTTGTCAGTAGTTTCTAGAATAAAACAAAAAATTGTTAATTTTACCCAAACACATACCTTTAAATAGTAAAACCAGAGAAACTGAAAATTTTGCAGTGGTCTCTTAATTTTTTTCAGCGCTTTAGGTATAGGTATTTGGTATATTAGTCAATTATTACAAACATTTTTTAAATAATCTAACTTCAATCTAAATTAAAATGCTAAAATATACAAAATCGTAAACTTCTGAAATCGTGGTTAATTTATAGTATTTCAATAATCCCAGTTTCTATAAACACAGGTTAAAAAACGAGACTTTTTCTTTTTTATCTTGACTGCAGCAGAAAATATCTCCCCTATATTGGGGAGCCTTTGAATATTGTGTTTGAATATAGCCTTCAACCATTGCTTTAGAGTCTATACTTTCATAATTTTTACATGAATAATACTATTACATGACTTTTTCCTCTAGATTTGTGGGGGCTTGTAAATAATGCTGGATTGTGTGTGAATATTGGAGATGCCGAGCTCTCCCTCATGTCCAACTACAGAGGATGCATGGAGGTCAACTTCTTTGGAACGCTCCACGTCACCAAAACCTTCCTGCCACTTCTCAGACAGGCCAAAGGACGGATTATAACCATTTCTAGCCCTTCAGGTACGCATGTACATGTGAGAACCAGTGCAGCTAGTGCACTTATGCAGATATCATCTATCCAAGTCACTACTCAAACTTCACCTCTAATGGAAGAGAAAGAAAAGAAAGAGTAAATTAAATTATACACATGACGACAAGTTTATGAGTGTTTTCAGGTTCTTGTTTCAGTGCTAAATCTAATTAGTTAGATTTAATCTCTCTCTCTCTCTCTCTCTCTCTCTCTCTCTCTCTCTCTCTCTCTCTCTCTCTCTCTCTCTCTCTCTCTCTCTCTCTCTCTCTCTCTCTCTCTCTCATTCAAATAAAGCTGCCAGCTCTTATAAATTTATCTGTCCATCAGATGTTTATTTTATGCCTTCCATCTGGCTTCATCACACCTAACCAAACACGAGTCCGAACCCAAACTGCAATCCACCTGTTTTCTTTTCTTCTCAAGTATCCACTAACAATTTCAACAGAGAGCAACTCTCTGCTCAAGCTCATGCTGAAATACAGTCAGCAGGAGAAATCGGCAGTTTTTAGCTTTTCCTGGCTCCCCTGATTTTGTCTTCATTTGTTTACCTTCATTGTGCCAAAACTGTGTGATACTATGAGTAACAGCCTGGCGCAGGACGCCGTTGAGTTCTCTGTAAACACTGGCACACAGCCCTTTTAAATAAAGATGTCTCCATCGGTGCAGTCTCACTGTTGAAGGAAACTAAATGTTTTAGCTGTCATGGGCCACAGATGCTACTGTCACAATAGAGACGAACAGTTGTTCTCTCAAAGGATTTACATTAGGTCTGTTATCATAAAACTTCCTGTACATTCTGCTGGTGATTTGAACACAAGTTCTTTTATTCGTCAAAGGCTTGAGGCAAAAACATAATCTGCAATTAACTTCCACAGGCTTCCTGGATTCAATCCAGGTTTTTATTACACCTACAAATGAATGGCACGCCCACGCCGTTAAAAACAAACAAACTACAATTATACTTCTGAATGAGCCCAATGAAGCACAACATTGTTCTGTTTTATTGCCAAGGTGGCAGGTTTAAACAGTAATGCACTAGCTCTTCTTATATAGTAAATTGAGATTAAGATATCTGTATGTCATTTAATCTTTCTTTCTCTTTGTAATTCTGCAGGCGAGCATCCGTTCCCTTGTTTGGCGTCATACGGGGCTTCAAAAGCTGCTCTGAATCTTTTTATCAACACACTTCGTCATGAGCTGGAGCCATGGGGTGTCAAAGTCTCCACCATCTTACCATCTGCCTTTAAGACAGGTGAATCTTTTTTTCTTCCTTTTTTTTTTTTCTTACAAATATGGTTCCAGTGTGATGATACGCTGATTTGTATATTGCCATTCTTTGTTGATTCAATTTAGACTTTCCTTTGTTATAAAACACACACTGTTCAGGCAACATGGCCAAACAACCCACTATGAAACATTTGGTATATGAACCTCAAACCACCTTTTCAACGTTTAGTTAAATGAATGTTTCTAGATATTAGTTTGTTTGTACCTTATTATAAATTATTTTAAAGGCAAAATGTGAAATTACCGTTTAGTTCTTCTTTTTCTAAAACCACTACATCATTAAAAATACATTAAAATGAATTATATTTAAATATTTTAAATTATTATGTATTTATTTTTCATTGTCTATATTTATATTATTGATTATGTTTATGTTTTTGTGTTGTTATTGGACACTTTAAACATAAGTACTATACAAGCAAATTTAATAAAGACAGCGCTGCTTTGTCCTAGTGAATAGGCCTGTCAAATATTCTTAGACAAATGGGTCACATCTTGAGAGAAAAAGTTCTCATTTAAGCGGTTTATTTACATCTGAGCCTCAGGGATCCATCAGGTTTTGAGTTAACATTTGAGCCCTCCTTTACACACAGACTGAACAGATAGTCTTGCCAAATGCAGGTCTGGAGTTACAATATAAATATCTAAATAAATTGTCCCCAGACAATTTTCGTTCCCTTCTATGTCTCCAATCGGTCACCCCCCACCCACACACACACCCCCACCCACCTTTGATAGCCCATTGCATCATGTTTTCTGCTCTTCTTCTTACCTTTCAGGGCAGAGCAGCAACACAGAGTACTGGGAGAGGGAATACAAGAACCTGATTCAGAACTTGCCACCAAGCCTCCTCGAAGAATATGGGGAAGAATATCTGCTGGAGACCAAGGAGCTCTTCCAGAGTTACTCAAAAACAGCTAATGAGGATCTGAGTCCTGTCATCAACACCATTGTGGAAGCGCTCCTCTCTCCTCAACCCCAGGTGCGATACTACGCCGGGCCAGGTTTAATGCTCATGTACTTCATCTGCAGCTACTTCCCTCTGAGCATCAGCGACAGGTTCCTCCAGAAACTTTTTGTACAGAAGAAGGTGATGCCTCGCACTCTTACGAAACAACAAGGCCTGAGCCTCAATGACAATAACAACAGCATAAAGGAAAACATGAATAACAGTAACAACAATAACAGCTTCATGAAGATTATTGATTAGTTCTGGTGAAGAGTGTAAAAACATCCTTTAGCACCACTAATGTGATCTACTTATAGAGATTTGTTTCCATTGTGTATACTTTTCTTTTCTTTTCTCTTGTCTCGTTTTGTTGTATATATTGTGTAATATTTTTAGGGGATCACTGAATTGCACCAAATCATCAATGGTAAACCCAGCGCTTACAAGGCATCTGACACTCTTAAGCATCATGAAAATAATAAAGAAGAGGTTGTGCCCACAGGCCATATTTATAATGAATGCAAGTTCTCACGTCAAGCGCAATACAAACAGATTTTGAAACAGAAACAGAAGCGTTGGAGTATTTAAAGTGTCAGATTGCATAACTACAGCGTGTGCTTAGAATAAACAGAAGACTATCCTCCTTTGGTGTGGACACGTTATAGTCCTTGGTTTAAACAGGCCTTAACTGATGCGCCATAGATGTGATCATTAACAGCCAAACACCTGACAACAGTCTTTCCGTATACTACACAGAGAGCCTGATGATAATGTTACTGTTTTTAGTCCAGGGTCAAATATAGTCCGAATGCAACATCAAGTAAATATTGTGGGTTGGGTTTTTTTTTTTTTTTTTAGATAAGTGACCAATGGTCTGACTTGTTTCCTAAAGTCAGAAGTCCCTTTTTAAATGTATTTTTCTCCATAGTTTTTGTATTTGTCATGCTTGTTTATTTTTTTTTCAATGTTATATTTTTGCCATTTTGTTCTCAAGAAATCACTTAAACTGTGAATTTTATACAAATATGAAAAGAAAAAAAAAACTGAAAAAATGTTCACCTGATCATTTTTAGAGTACATTAAAGTTGACTTTTTTTTAAAAATAAATCGACCTCTGAGTTTTTGCATTTCCTGTCAGAGAACATGAACAATGGCTCCCTTTAGCTGGTCAAAGATCTTTGTGTATGTTAAATGACCTCCTCTATGAGACCCAGCCACCCACCTCGGTTGTGTTAATTAGCAATTGGCTGTAGCTATGCTAATTGCAAATTTCAGTTTGTGTAATGAAGCCAGAGTCTTACAAGCCAGATTTAACAGAGCTAGAAAAATGATAAAAAATAAAATAAAATAAAAAATATTTTATTGTAATAGTATTTAAAAAAATAAAATAAAAATCTAAAATATATTTCATATACTAAATAACATAATTAGAATTATATTAGTATACACTACTTTTCAAAATTTAGGCTCAGTAAGAATTTGTTTTAAAGAAATAGGCGTATACGTTTATTTAGCAATGATACATTATAATCAAAAGTCAAAGTAAAAACTTTTACAAAAGAGTTCTGTGTCTGTTCTTTGAACTCTCATTTCAAAGAATCCTGACAAAAAGGTATCATGGTTTCCACAGAAAATAAGCAGTTTTAATCATTTATTATAAAATATGTTTCTTGAGCTGAAAATCAGCACTAGAGGGATTTCTGAAGGATCATGTGACACTG
Organism: Pseudorasbora parva; assembly: GCF_024679245.1. Taxonomy (NCBI): domain Eukaryota; kingdom Metazoa; phylum Chordata; class Actinopteri; order Cypriniformes; family Gobionidae; genus Pseudorasbora; species Pseudorasbora parva. The sequence goes on from NC_090172.1 coordinate 39,336,337, forward strand.
AAGACTGGAGAAATTGTGTTTAAATACAACTTAGACATCACAGAAATAAAATGCATTTTAAAATGCATTTCAATAAAAAAACAATCATTTTAAATTGTAATATTTCCCAGTATTACTGTTCTACTGTGTATTTGTATACAGTCGACATATAAGATACTATAAGATATATTTCAGAAACATTAAACAAATCTTATTAACTAAAGAATAACTCACTGAAACCCCCATTTTGGATAACCACCATGCACCGTTTAAAATTACATATCATTGTCTTGAAACACTGCTAGTTTCTCAAACCCAGGGTTTATGTTTTTAAACAGTTAAACAACACAACTTAAGTACCATGTATATGGCCTGTTATAAAAGGCAGTACATTTGATCTGCTATAGGGGAAGTAAATACTAATAAACTATATAGGAGTGGGAAGAGTTGAAAGAGCCAATCTAATTGACCATCACTGCCTCTACTTGAGAGATTCTCTGAACACTGAACAGATTCAGATTCAGTCAATTGTGAGCAGATCTACAGTGGCTTCAGTTTCAGTCTTTGAGACTTTGCTGTGTTAATAGTGATCTGTGTCCCGCCATGACCTAGGCCGTTTACCACACGTATTTCAATATAATGATTTTTAAAGTTTTTTGACCAGAGCAGGCTCAGTTCCTGGTAAAAGTTATACCAAGAACTAATCCTTACTCTAATTTCATGGAATCGGGATCCAGACATTCAACAAGCAGGGGAACTGGCTCAAAACACCCACTGTTAAGAAGCTTAGCCTTTGGAGCAAGGTCTAAATCCCAGAAGATTTATTGGTAATCATGTTTATCTCATTATCTGCACTTATTGTTTTTGCAGTGTGGACTTTCTTTGATAGCTGAAACATAAGGGCTAAATGGGACACATTGTCACACACCATATCACACTGGGTCCTGTGATTAACCAAACAGCGATTGGTCCATAATTGATGACAAACAACAATACAAAGTGTCCCTGCCCTGTAAATATGACTGCCACTTGTGTAATAAACAGAGAAAAACATGTTTAGCCCCTCTCCCAGTACCAGCTGCAGCAATATGTTTGATTATCAAAAAAAAAAAAAAAAAGCAAGCTGCCATGTGTGGTTTTGCCAGACTGTCATATATATTTATGACACTTCATATACCTCAGCATCGTTTAGCACCTTGTACTGCATGTATGTTCATACACAATGAGATGTGGTACTCACGTAGGTCATGCAAGTTCAAGTCTGCGACAAGTTTGCATAATTTGCCAAATCTTGTTTCCCCTTAGAATATTCTGAGAAAGAGTCAAGATTAATAATGCAAGTGGTGTCCTGAGGCAAAAGTTCAGCCAATACTGGAAGGGAAAATTACTTTTAAAAAGGGAAAAGAAACTCAAGATGTTTCACACACAACTAAAAAATTGGGATGAGACATTAGGACATTAAGGACACAAAACACAAAAAGGAACAAATAAGGTGAATCCTTATATATTTAATTCTCAAATGTTAATGTTTCCTTTACCAATAATGAGGCATACTTCCAAGATATTATGTTAACAAGACACATGCTCTGACATGTTGAGACATGCTGCTCATGTATGCAATACAAGTTCAAATCTGCAACTATCCATCAGTTACTGTTCCCTACACTATGCTGTTAGGTAACATGGCAAAAAGGATCAAATGAAACAAGATACTGGACCCAAGTATGTATGTCTAAGAGTTGAGAAATCTGGCATAGAAGAAAGAAAAGCAAAGAGTTCAGATTAATAATGCTATGCTAGTGGTGTCCTGAGGCAAAAGTTCAGCCAGTTATGAAGAGGAAAATTACTCAAATAAAAAAAAGTTTCACTTTTCTTTTCAGAAAGTGATTCTCTTCTTTCTTTTCAGAAAAGAATTCACACACAACTCAACCCTTGACTGGTGGTGTGGTCTTTAGGATAAAAGCCAGGAGATTGTGCCACTCAAAAGAGAGAACAATAACACACCACTAACATAAATAAACACTGCAGGCCAGTCACCCAGCATTACCTCACAGCTGGTCTCATTCAGCACACACAGACTATCTGCAAGATTTTTCACTCTACCACTTCATGTTGTCAGCACATCTAGCAGTATTTGAAGTACTTCTATGTAGAACTGATATTATTATTAACATAAGTGAGTATCTGGCCTGCTAACAACAAATTTCAGTCTGCTTAAAAGCTTAGCCTTTCAAAACCTTTGCAGAGGTGTGCCACAGGCCTTAAGGTAATGGTTATCACTTGCCAATTCCCCTCAGGAGTGAGGAGTGCTGCACACGGTCTCAGAACTACAGATGTCAAAATCCAGAACAGGACACTTGCCAACATCAACATACTAAGTTCTTAACACTGAGCATAGTTGGAGTGATGGAAAATGGTATGGTTTGTGCTGGCCAGATTCCCTAGGCTGAAGAAGTAGACCCAAAGCCATAGTAGACTTCAAGGAATAGTTGGATTGAGATCTGGGGAATACGGGGATCTGGAGGCCATGGCAATAGCTTGAACTCTTCATCATGTTCCTCAAACAATTTGTGCAGTGCGACAGGGCAGGGATGCACACACATGTATGGTCAAAAAAAGAGTAAATCAACCCCCCAAACAATTGCCTGCCTGTCTGAGTTTTGGCAATAGATGGAGGCGGCCGTTTTTTAATTATCTATGCAGGAAAACCCCTGTATAACATTATAAACCAACAATAACCTAACCTCCAGTGATCTTACCAGAACTTTGCCAGTAAGACGGAAAGGCGCAGCACCAAACTCTGGTCTCAGCTGTATTTCCACCGCAGAAACTTTTCCCTGGAACTAGGGCCTTTGGTGGGGTACTAGGTGTGATTTGACCCTAGGAACAGGGGTCTAAATAACGTCCTGGGTAAAGATTTCCCCCTTAAAATTCCCCTGCTCGAGAGGTAGTACTTTTTAAAAGATCAGGAACTTTTGGGGGTGGAACTTGGCCACTGAACATGCTGATTGGTTGAGCTCATGCAGCATTTTATTTCAACCTAAAAGTCTGTTAGTGCAGTAAGAGTCGTTTGCTATTCAAATCAACAATGGGGATTAAAAAATACGACCGATGGGCCGACAATGAGGTTCAGGCTTTATTAAGTTTATTTGGGGATGACGAAAACCAGTGGGAACCTGAAAGACATCATGCGCAGTCCTAAGTCAATGGACTAATCTTCGCGGAGGGAAAAAGAGTTCCTGGGAAACAGCAGGTCTGAGGGAAAAAAGTTCAACAAATGTGCAACAAATTGTTTCAGGTCATTTGGGAGAAAACAGGGCTAATGTTAAGGTAGGTGGTACATGTCAAATGTACATCCACATTGGCCGGACCCAGTGTTTCCCAGCAAAATATTGCCCAGATCATTACAATTCCTCTACCACGCATTCAGGTCAGGTGACTTCCCCAGGTAAACATGTGCTGTAAACGAAAACAGGACTCATTGGAAGGCAACCTTCTTCCACTGCTCCAAATCCAGTCCCGACACTCTTGTGCAGGTGCTTTTAAAAGTGGACAGGGGTCATCTTAGGCACTGTTGGCTTAGGCTATGTAATGTGATGCACTGTGTGTGTGACACATTCCTCCCATAACCATCATTACAATTGTGTGCGACTTGTGCCACATTAGACCTTCTACTGGCTTGGACCAAACAGGATAGCCTTTATTGCCATCGTGCATCAATGAGCCTTGGATTCCCAAAACTCTGTTGGTCAAAACCCTGTTGGATTCCCAAAACAACAGTTGTCATACCTCGGACCACTGTTGGTATAATGTTTCACCACTGCTGACCAGGAGCAACCCACAAGCCCTGCCATTTCACAGATTCTCTGACCCAGTCTCCTTGCCATAACTATCTGGCCATTGTCAATGTCGCTCAGATCTTTGTTCCTGTCCATTTCTCCAGCACCCAACAAGTTGATTGTGAGAACTGACTGTCTGCTTATGATCTATCCAGACCTTATTAAGCGGCCTTGTTAGGAGATTAACAATATTTTGCTTCTGTGACAGGTCAAAAAAAAGGTTTTATTAACAAAGTTCAGAAGGAGCACATTCCGTTAATTAACCTAATTATCCCAAGAGGAGCACATTTAGTTAACCAACTCAATTAACAATAAGAGGTATATACAGCAGACTTACACCTGTTCGTTTATCAGGAACCCCACCCAATCTCCTTAATTCTAGTCCTATTCAATTCTAGATAACTATTCTAATATCAACTAAGGGGAATACTCTGGGTTCGGGCCAAAATCCCTTCCCCTGGACAGCACGCCAAATACACATAACTTGATCTTTTAACAACTCTCAGAAAGGATTTTTTTTTTTTTTGGACACCAAAAAATACATCTAAGGGATGTTGATTTACAAACAGAGACCAGAATCAAAACTCACATGAATGTGCAAAAAAAAAAAAAAAAAATGCTGAAGTTGCAGTCAGTTTCTGCTGTCTTTTCACATAAGTAACAACCAGGAGAAGAATGAAGAGGAGAGAAGAGGTCACTCTGACAGCGCCCTTTAACTTCTGTGGAGGTCACACCACAAAGGGTCAGTATCCTAAGGCAATGGTAACCTAAACTTTTGGAGGGAAAGTTTATGACTCTTTGTCTTTGAGCATGCTGTTATAAATTGATTAGGTGTTGATGGAGAATTCTTAGGTGTTGATGAAGATTCTTGCAATATTAATATGTTTAGGTATCAACATCAAGCATTTAAAATAGAATTAATTAAATAGTCTAATTAAAATAGAAATTCATAGATATCAAATATAGTATATAGGTGAGGATACATTAACTAGTGGTTATATTATAAAACATGCATGAAACAGTATACAATTAGAAAATAAATTATATAAGACCAATAAGGTTTTAAATTAATGGAAGTCCTTATGGACCTCACGTGTATTTCCGATGGCCTGTGACTTCCACATTTTTTAACCAGTCTTACAAGGGACCTGTTCTGTCCTTTCGGGGGGTTGTCACAGCCAGCTTGGAACCTTGTTTTGTGGTTGATTAAGAGGGTTTGCTGGATTATTCATTAAAATAATGAATAATTGCGTCTGATTGATCCATCCGCTACAATAAAGATGAGATCCAGTGTAGCACTTAAAGTAGCTGGTGGACATACCACATACTGATTTCTACTTTTGACACTGAAATACGAAGCATCATAAATTATATTCACAAGACCATCTGCAGTGCTCCTTGAATGAGTTAAACTCTCAATGAACATGTCATCATATTCCAGTTCACGTTGTGTGCTTCAAAGGCCATTGTGTTCCCTCTGTTTGTTTGTTTTGTTCTTTGACTGTGGGACACAATTATATTGTAAACAATGTATAGCATATTTCTTCCCAGAACTTGCCACCGGGGCATTTGTCAGATGGCCAAGCGAAATGAGGGGCACAGAGGGGCTTAAGACACATGCAGATCCAATACAGCAGCCTTTGTTAGAAATACATTGATGGGGGCTTAATGTTTTGGCTGCGTTAATGAGTAGAGAATGATCTGGGGAAACTGTGGTTATGTATCATTAATTACATCCACGCAAATAATTAACAGTTTGGCAACCACAGCACAATTTTAATGGCATCCCACTATAGATTCTCCCACTGGCTTATTGGAAACGAGGCCATGACCTTGAACAAGCATTTTTTTCAAATAATTAAAACATCAGATTCAATTATGCTATTCTTCATGTTCACTTTCGCAGAATGCCACCCTGCATCTGATGCAAGCTTTCACAGAAGCTTTGCATAAGCATAGGACTGTGTAATGTCATTTAATATGCAGTGACAGTAAAGCAGTTCCAGCCAGTATAAAGACACAAAGGCTACAGAGTTTTAAGGAAGCCTATATGTTGCTTTGTAAGTGGCGGTCAACGGGTACAAGTCTGCATACATCAGCCCTCGACTTCTCTTCTCATTCACTGCTTGACAAGGGCCCACAAAAACATCATTAGCACGCTATTTTTGCTCATCTGGTTTCCAACAGAGATCTTCTTGTCAAAGAAAAAGCCCATGGAGTTGATGCTGCCCAGTGCACTTGTAATAATGCCAGTCAAATCCCAGGGCATCAGTGAGGGTTGTGCAACCAGCGAACCATTTCCTGCTAGTGCAAAGGAACACACAAAAAATTTACTTGTAACTACTATCAAATGTATCTGCACCCTGCATTTTATGCAAACTCATTTTCTATGCATCTTCCTTTCTTCACCAGGAAGTATACTAAGATAAATGTTTTTAAAAAAACATTGACATCTGGTGATCGTTTTTCCTGTACAGCAGGTGACACTGCATCACAGTGTCTGCCCATATTCTTAAATATCATCTTTATTGCAGTATATAATTAGAGCTAACCAAATGCTTGTCCTTCTGGGTACTAGGAACACTGCGACTACCATGGAAACACTATAACCGTTTCCTAGTATCAGCAAAAAATAACCAAAGGCATTTCTCTGAACATCTTAACATCGGCCTCTCACCACTCATTATGGGGACGTGTCCAGTGAAGGTGAAGAGCGCATCATCCTGCTGAACTGCAGGGATTCGAAATCCAATTAGAGAATGCATGCTTAAAGTCTCAGTGACAGAAGATGCACTTGGCACTCTTTACTCTACTGTTTACTATGCTTTAACAGTATAGTAAAGACATTACATCGCATGAAGTTAAAGGGATGGTTTACTCAAAAATTAAACGTCTGTCATTATTTACTCATCCTAATGTTGTTCCAAACCTGTATGCATTTCTTTCTTCTACAGAACATAAAAAGGACATATTTTGAAGAAGGTTGGTAACCAAGGTTTTGGTGAGCAATTACTTCTTCCACTCTACGGACAAAACAAAAAAACTGAAATATTTCACAATATATTTGTCGCGTTCCTACAGAAAAAAGAAAGCCCTACATGTTTGGAAGGAAATGAAGGTAGTTATATAAGATGGTGTTCCTGGAATGTACGATGACGACACAACAGTAACTTTGCACATGTATCTTCTAATTTATATCAAGTCCCATGTTCCAAGTGTGTGTGTATTGTATTATATATATATATATATATACACATATACATATATCCATCCATATATATCCATACACACACACACACACACACAGCATTAGATCTAGCTGTAAATTTTTCTGGAAACAGAAAAATTAACAGAACTACAGTAATTGAATTAAGTAAAAAGTAATATTCCAGAATTAACATTGGTCAAAACAACTACATTGCATATTTACAACTCTAAATAATAAAAACGGCTGGGGGTGGCAAATACTTTTTTTCTTTTTCCCTAGGAGTACTACTGTGACCTGTGCTTGTGTGACAATAAGAGGATAAACTCAGTTTAAACTCATTGTGCTCTTCTCTTGGCTGCGGTGACATGGCTGCTATGATAATTTGCATTCAGAAAGGTTGCTAGAGTCCAAACCATTTTCTGCCTTCTGCAATAGGTCCAGAGCACTGCGGCACTAAAAGGCTGCGATTGTTTGCAGTAATTAAGCATTTTAATGAGGCCTGAACCTTAATGTTTTAGCACGTAGAAAGAGCGAGGATGGGGTCATCAGGGAGTGATCCAAAGCCCCATCAACAACAAAAATTAACCAAAAAACCCCCCTGATGAACTGATGTTCATCCAAACAGAAATGCAAACTTCAATGTACTGCGTGGGTGTTTAGAACATTTCAAAGCCTGAAGACAATTTCTTATCCAGTGTTTTAAAACACAGATAACCAGCCTTTCAACTACATGTTCAAACCACGTCTGGTATTTACAAAAGTGTGACGCTTTGTCGGTAAATGGCTGGCACGGCATTCACATGTTTAGGTATAGCTTAGCTTCTGGCAGAGTACAGAGAGCAACACTGCATTAATTCTAACATGGCATCATTAGCCCCAGAGGCCTCTCGTGGGATTTGGCAGATACTCATCTTCCTGTGCACTAGAACACCACATGCTTAAACTTCTCAACACAATAGTACAATGCTTCAGACTAATTATAATCATAAAGAATACCTTCAGTTTGTTTTGGAAAGTACAGTAAATCCTTTTGTTTTTAGTTGAATGTGTGTCCGTAGTAAAATTTAAATAGCTAAGTCTATGCCCAATTTGTCAAGTCCAATCCAATCGCGCCACACATTGTTGACAGATGATTGGGTCCTTTGCACCATCTTGTGGTGGATAATGCAACTACTGTTAAATCAAGCTAGATATCTCCATATGCAGTAGTGACTGTTCATTGAGCCTCATTTTCTCTTAAAAGATAGAATTTAAAAAAATACAACCACAGAATTACTGTATGTATATAGATATAGATTTCATTTAGATCACTTAAAACACAGACAATATGGTTACAACAGTACAATAGATTTAACATTGCAAGCAGAGGGCAAGGTCTTTCTTAATACTAGATCCATTAGACCTCACCAATTCAGCTGTCAATCATGAAATATGATCTACTCCATAAATTATGTCAGCACATATTTAAGCACTAATTTACAAATGTCAAGCACACAATTCTCATTTTAACAAACATACATCATGAAGAGTCTATACACGCAAAAAAAACATTTTCATGTAAATCCCCCACACTTCTCTTTTTTTAATAAGGGTAATCCTATTGCGCCTTAATCATGAAACGCATGCAAAACAACTTCTCTGTAAATCAACCATAAATCCATTCTTGCGTAAACCATGTTGTTGATTTGACTGGAACAATTTACACAAGAATGATTTTTACACAAAATCTGTCCTGAAATTCATTCTGCTCGTTTCATGAATAAGGAGTTAGACAACTGTCTAGATCAGAAGTGGTTCTCTAACACTCATCAGATGTGGATACTGGATCTTCTGAGATCTCGAGTTCAGAGAGTTTATAATCTGAAAATGTACATAAATAATAATGATGATGGAATGCATGTTTTCCCAGCCTTGCACAGGAAGAGTATGACACAATAGATCTTTTAGTTTTGCGTTTCACTAAAACAACTCCCTGCATTTCTTAACTTGCAACGGGCTGTGATTGCTTTCTAGGTGACACTGTTACAGTCACGCCATTGACATAACATTGACTACTTTTATAAAACTTTTCATTTAAAAAAAATCCTAAGTTTTGAGAGGGAATGCAAACTGCATTGCTTTGTCTTTTAGACAAAAACAAATGATCCTTTACTCTAATAAAGACAATCACAAAGAAAGGTAAGAGTGGTATAGTGCAAGAAACAGGGAGGAGACAGAATCATCATTTTTTTCAAACCTCAATATAACAGAGCACAGTTAATACATGCCATGTGGATTCTTATTCAAGACTAATATTAAGTACCATTAGAATATGGGGATGTAGTTGTCAATCTTAGCCCGGTGCCTTTGGGCGATACACTCTGCAATCCACACAATGTTCCGGCACTCTTGTTCCTTCAATTTGACGTAGGCATAGAACACGCTAAAATGAAACTGGTTCAGGAAAGCCAGTTTATTCAGTTTCACCTGCAAACACATAACCAACATTCTCCCATTAGCAAAGAATTTTCAAAAGGACACATTTGCTAAAATCAAAAAATCCCTGAATTACATGAGATTCAATGAAGTAGCATTCTATCTGTGAAAACTCATGCTGACCTCATGTTCAAAAAAGCGATCTTCAAGGGTTTTGTCTCCCGGGTTGCTGCCAGCACCTTCAAAGAGAAGCTTGTATTCCTAAAGCAACATAAATTCAGTGTTAATCCTCAAATCATTTTGATGGCCAAAAATACCAGACACACTCTATGAGAACTTTACATCAAAAAAAAAACTCTTTGGTATTAAACTAAAAGAACAGTTCAGCCAAAAATGAACATTCAGTCATAATTTGATCATGCTGTCTATGGGTGTGTTCACACTTGTGTTATGTTTGACTAGGCTTGTTTAGTCCAGAACAACAACAACAAAAAAACTTCAGTACTAGTCTGTTAAAGCTGCAGTAAGGAGTTTTAACTTGACCTCACTCATGTACATTAAATAATAATGTACTGGCCTGCAGAAAGGTACAGCAATTGAATAAAGTAATCAAATGTAAAATAACGGCATATTTAACTGTTTAAATGAAAGATTAATCCTTATTAAACTTACAAAAGTTATTCAATCAAGAGAAGTGAGTGATGTCCTTTTGTTTGACATTAAACAGACAGCAGTAAAGGCTACTGCCCCTTTAACACCTAATGCGTTGTCTTTCTCAACTGTATACAGTTCACTTAAGCCATATACAAACTATGTCTGCTTGGATACTCATCAATATAGACATGTTGACATACTTCTTGTGTGAGTTTGTCCGTTTAACCACAAGACTTGAAAGAGAACTCAATATTTGTGCGCTGTATGACGTGTATGTGCTTTCGGATGATGCACAGAGACAGATCTTTTCATAGCGCGCGCGAGTCCTCATTCGCATCTTCTGGAGCTACACGCGTGTGATGACGGCAAAAATGACTGCTCATATTCGAACATACAGCAGCACTCGCATGCATTGATCAAAGTTTACAAAGAGGTGAAACAGTCTGCTATTTTTATTTACCCACCACGGTGGCTGGTAGGTAAAACGAGTTTACCCCTCACAACTCAAAATCACCCGCATTTGGCTGGTGGCGGGAGCTAATTTTCATCCCTGGTTGTGAGGTAAAAAAACATACCATAAATACTGACCGATTTCTTGCAGAAACCAATCATTTTGTGTCTTAGGATATCAATGTGTTGCCACGAGCCACAGGGTTTAATATGGATTTGTATGTCTATCTGTTTTTTACTCTTATAGTGACACCCCATTGACATGCATTTTATACAATCAACAGTTAAGAGTTAAAAATGTTCATTTATGTTCTACTGAAGAAACAAACACATCTACCTCTTGGATGCACTGGGGGTAAGCAGATAAACTTCAAATTAAACATTTTGGGAGAACTATCCCTTTAAGCATTTAGATTGACATCCTCAACACCAAACCTAAAGGCATATGAATACATTCACAACCTGATTGGTCAGTCAAAACAGCGCAGGAATCCCTCCATCAAACAAACAAACAAGCAAACAAAGATCTGCTGAGAGGAAACACAGGTCTGATGCTTGTACTAAACTGCGATGGCAAGATCACGACTATGACAAGAAAAAAAAGGCATGCGTGATCATTCTGTCCTTTTTAGGGTTTTTAGTTGTATACATGTCTTTGGTGCATGTTGCATTCATATTTCATTCAAAACCATATCGGAGTTTGTTTGGCAGCAGAGCGAGACCCTGCTTCAGTGGCCTGTCCACTTGTTTGGCGCGAACCAGGGTTTCACAATTCTTCAAATAAATCGCATTAACGGAGCAATCGCACCAGGGTCAGTTTTAATCGAAACAAACATGCCAATTGTGAACACACCTTATGAAATGTACGTTTGCACCCATTTAGGTCTACAGATACCTACAGGGTAATATTCAGCCACAGCTTTGACCTGCTCGTAATCATCTGCACGGGCCAGCTGTGCTAGACCCTCTGGGTAGAGCTTGCCACAGTGAGGGAAAAGTTTCGCTCTGTCTTCTTTGGAGAGCTCCGTACCAAAGGAGTTAATGGTAATGATGAAAGCCCTTCTGTCTGCTTCAAACTGATACACAAACAAAGTTTTGCTTTAGCTACTAAAACACTGAAATGCATCAAAAACAATTTAAAAATCCCATTAGAATATTTTTCATTGTACTTGTCTTCTACAGACATTTACTCACCTCCAGAATTGGACACATTGTGTCTGCGGTTGTTCCACCCAGTGATGAACAGAACTTATAGAAAGCTTCAAGATAAGCCTGGAGACACAGACAGGAGATCATGGTTAAAGGCCAGACTCTATTAGAAAGAATACTGACACATATTGCTGGTAACACACCCAGCATTTTTTAATCCTACTGACCGTATTGCTAATTTGTTATTATTATTATTACCACCACAATTTTTTCTGTCATTATTTCTTGTGTTCATCTTATCTTACCGTACTATTTATATTCTGACCAGGTTTACATTTCACTTTAAGTTGTATATTTTGTATACGTGTATGTGCATTATATATATATATATATATATATATATATATATATATATATATATATATATATATATATATATATATATATATATATATATATATATATATATTATATAACTGTGTATATGACAAATTAAAATAAAAACAAATATTTACTGCATCATATTTCTTGCTCAACAACACTGCTGTTCAATAACGTTTTTGTAGCCAAGTCTTGGTATTTGCCTATACAGAAATCAATCTGTAAAAAATATTAATTGGAGTAAATATTCTGACTAGCCCTTGTCAAAGTTAGATTAATACCCAGCTCGCACATAATATCCAGATAAACCAGCCAGTTTCTGTTTTTAAGCATATTTGTCATGCCATATGAAATTTCGAATGAATTTTTAAGATTTACGTCCCAGTATTTTCCATCGCAAGGCTGACCTTATATAGGGTGTTGCGAATTATTTCAATGTTCATCTCATCCAAATCCTGCTCAGAGATGCAGTCCTGAAAGAAAGCAGCTGAAACAAATAGAAACAACCATTAACTGTGATGTTGGGATGAGCACCTTGGTATTTAAACATGTTTTGGAGATTTGTAAATGCAGGCAGTAAATTACAAGAATCGCCACCCAGTTACTTTCTCTGGCCTCAAAACTTAAAGTGAATTCGATTCATGTGTTAATTTTTTTATATCAAGATTGTCGTACCAAGTGGTGTATCCACCAGGATGGCGTTATAGAGCTCTGCTGGAGTCTGGGCAATGTTAACGGCCTCCATCTGTTCGAAGCTGCCAAGCGGATGGCACTTGGGCACCAGCTCAGAGATGGCCCTCTGATGCAGAGTTCCAGTGATCAAAAGGATGACGTTGTCAATCATATAGCTGTATCTAAAAAATAATAAAAAAGCAGCATGTCAGAAAATAGCTTAATAATGGGTCCTTAGCAGTGAAATATTTTAAAACATGGAGATTCATTAAAAATCTAGCCGACAAAACCTATTTTTATTGTTTCCCATGTGGACATCTAGGTCCCAATCATTTTCGCGATAATGGAATTGCGGAATCTGCATATTAACACGGAATCTAGTGTTAATGCAGATTTTCCCGGAATTTTACATATTTGGAATGAAATACTGTTTTGTGTGCGAGAAGAACGTATGTCTGGAGAAAATGCAGACCGGGGGAAGCAAATATGGGTGACACAATCCCTCCCATCATTTCAGCCCCCCCTTCAAAACAATGAAAGTATGGCGAAGTTGGTCTCCACGGCTCTGCTTTCGTCAGCGAAAAGGTTAAGAAACTCGATGTTCACGCCGGTTTCACAGGCAATGTGTTTTCGTGTATTTTATTTTTATTTTTCACAGTGCTGGATAACATATGGTGATTGTTAAACACACAGAGCACTTCACTACATGATTTCATGGTGAAATGTGTTATTTTTCAGCTTTAAATGTTTTACTTAATAGTACTGTTTGGGAAAGACGATTTTTGTGAAAAAATTAGTTCTTTTTTTTTTTTTTTACTTGAAAGAAAAAGCTAATGGAGCACATTCATTTAAACTTATATAAACAAATATAATGTATTTTACTGGAAAGTTTAAAGCTCATAACCATGAATATTTTGTTGTGACTTGAAGTACAGTGTTATGTGCAGTGTTATGTTGCATCTTGTAGTATTTGTCCTAAAAAGTAAATGTGATGTTTTTTACCTGAATAAATTTAAGGTCATTCCTACTTTATGTTTTATGTTCTATTAAATTGTTAACAATATTAACATTAAAAGCACATTCTTTTTACGACTAAAATAAAAAATAAAAAAAAGGAAAAAAAGGAATTTGGGAAAAAATTAAACGGATTTTATAGGGCCCTAGACATCCGTATAAATAAATTTGCATGCCACCTCAGTGATAAAACTTGTGCATTCGGATGGTGATTTATTCACGGTGGAGCAGCGAGTTTTGTGATCCTGAGCATCTGGGAACACTACTCATGGGGTCAGTCGAATTATTGTCTGCTGAAAAAATGTCATATGCTGACAATAATAAAAATAAAATCATATTTAATTTAATAATAGGAAATTTAATTATTTAAATCTCCTTTTTTTAAAAAAAGGAAAATGAGCAGAAATAATGTAATCGCCTACATTGCTGCAAATTTAACCTATATACCAATTACTGCCGAAATAACGGCTCATTTCAAATTTTTACGTGTTTTTCTTCTCTTTCTCTTTTGAGCGGTGACGAAAGATTATTCTTGTAAATACTTTCCAGCATTTCAGTAATAAAAGTGTAGGCTATAGAGCTTTAAAATGCATCCATATTACAGCGAAGCGTAACGATACGGTGCTCTGCAGTGGTCAGAAAGGATATAAAAGTTAGTTTTGATATCTTCTTGAAAACTCTCGGACGGCAATTAAATCACCACACAACCTTGATGTTTGTCAAAAAACAGTTGGTAATTCTGCCGGGGATTTTTACGCGGGTGGTGGGAGACAAAAACACTGACATTCTGGATTCGGACGGCAATAAAATCACAGATTAGCCCATGTAAATGATGAAACTACCTTACGACCCCACCAGAAACAATTACTGTCCAAATAGGGCTAAAGCAAGCAAAATTTTTCCTGGTTATGAATATTCACTAAATCCAATATAAACATACTTGTAAAATACAGCACTATATTTGCTAGTCTTGTGCAGACTTGTCCACTTTGATATCTGACTTCACTCACGTGATGAAATCCATGAAGCTGGCCAGAGGCTCATAAGACTGGTTCCTCATATGGCGGAACTCAACCACCATCTTCTCCTTCAGCTTGTCATCAATGACGGAGACAGTGAGGGGGGAGGCTTCATTTGCCAGGAAGCTTCCATAGTCAGTGCTCTGCAAATGAAGCTTCAGGTCTGAGGAGAAATACAAGCAAAACCTTTAATTATTTAAGAAAGAAAGAAATTGTAAATACAAATTCTTATTCTTCAATGCTAAAGGGTTGTGCTCTGGAAATAATTTATATTTAACTCAGAAATATCTGTACACAGTTTCCAGTTCCCTAAAACAGGCAAAAATTCCAAGCGAGTCACTTGTCATTGATTCTTAAAGGTGACAAAAATTAGCTATAATTTATATATATGTTTTTAACATTAAGGTTATTAAAAAAATTATTTAATTGTAAAGTGTGAAATGTTAGGCTATAATACAGCACACCATTTGTACAGTATAGGTTTTACAGTATAGGAAATATTATTAATAAAGACTTCAAATCTACAGAATGTTAAAAGAAAGGTGTTATTTGCTAAACAAATTGCTAATCGAAACAAAGAGATTAACAATAAGTTAAACTGCATGGTTACAACCAGAAACATACAGTAACATATCTTTCAGTTTTTTGTTTTGTTTTTATGGAGATAATATAATTTAAACTCTCCCAAAGGAATGTATCTGATTGAATTGATTAAATAAATTAGGCAAGTTTTCTTACCCAATTTTACAGATACAAAGAAGTTGGAAACATCAACAAAAGTACCAATTTGGGAGCTACCGGTAGTTGGATCAATATTATGCAGATTGTTAAAATGTACTTCTCTTATTTTGTGAGAAATTCAGTATTTATCAGGGAGAAGCAAAGCTCTTTTCCATATATATATATATATATATATATATATATATATATATATATATATATATATATATATATATATATATATATATATATATATATATTCTACATCTAATGGATGTGTAAATAAACTATGCAATTGATTTAGATGTTTATTATTTCTTTTGGTTTATCCAGAAGGCTAGATTCAATACATTTTGGTTATCAATATTTTCTCTCATTGAAGCAAATGTTTGTTGTTGTTTTTAGGAGGGTTTTTTGTTTGTTTTTTAAATAAGAGGAAGTAAACTGCTGGAAGAGTAAAATCATAAAAAATCTAATTATAATGCCATCAGTACATAATTGACGTCATGACACACTGTATCACATGACCAGCACCCTCAACTATCATTCCTCAAATCAGACCTGCATATTTCGTTTATTAAATAATAATAAAAAAAGGCATATTTACTATTTATCACGATCATTGCTTTAAAAGGATCGAAATCTATGACTGGCTGGTCTTAATTGAAAAACGAGGTTGATATCAGAACCGATGATGCCCTGGTAACCATCATACCGTCAGGTTAAACCTAAACGCAGGCCTTTTACATTAATACTGCTCTAGTACATCGTTTTAAATAGAGCCATGGTTTAACCTTTGCGTGCGATCGTGTAAAATAAATACGTAAATAAACATTAGAAAATAGCTGATACATTAAATGTAGCTGACAGCACCACAGTTAGCATGTATTTTTTAATGCTCTTTAATTAGAAAGTAATATAAGTTAATGTAATTATCAGAGGGCTTCGTTTATTTACTTAATATCACAGCAGAGGAACATGGGGAATATAGGGATGTAAAAACTGAACTTAACCTGCAGAAGGGGATTTAGACGCTCGGAGGCTCTGTGCTGGCTGAAGAAACAAGCTAACTGACATTAGCTGTGCTGCTGTTAACTTATATGATGATTTATGAGCGAGATAACATAGCAATGACAAAATACGGTCTTGATGCGTCTTTAAATGGGATTACATGTCAATAACGACACGCAACTGCATGTGAAAATGTCGAAAATGTAAACCGACACATATCAATTAAGCTAGCATCCTACACACATATTCGACTCACCTTCCAGAGTTTCACACTGAACAAGGTTTAAATAATCCGCCTGAGATAAAATACCAGCCTTAAAACCTCTCACCAACCCCTCCAGATAGCCATTATCCACATTAAAATATAATTCAGAGAAAGGCATGGTGGAAAACAATAAGACGAACTGTGTGCTAGCTAAAGATAAAGCAAGCTGTACGTTAGCTCTATAACGCAGTCTGGAGTGACAGGGTTGTCCGATTCGAAAATGATTTGTTCTTCAGAGTCGGATCTTTTTAATCAAATATTTGAACAGATTCACAAAACAGGTCCGAATAATTCAATGAGCCAAATACTGGATTGTTTACAACTTGATTGTATGGCAGTTTAATCAACAAACATAAGAAATAGTTGGTTTTAGTAAAAATCTAAAGACATTTTAATTTTGTTTATTATAAATGCAAACTTTCAAAATTTCTACATTACTTTATGTAGCTGAATCCTAGTTGTAATAAACTAAACTGGGATACTACAACATAATAATACATAACAATTAACAATTATTAATACAATTTACCAGCAGCTAAGAATCGTTTTGAAGCAAGAACCTTTAAATCGAGCGGTTGGAAAGAACCGATTCTTGGAAATGAGTCAGACTTCCCTTAACTGAATGAGGGAAGTTGCGATTACCCGGATGGATACATGCACACGCGCGCGCACGCACACACACGCTCATGTGACTGCGCACCTGACCGTCAGACCCAAGCCTGCAGTCTCCCTCTCATTTACTGAAGCTTTCGCGCCTCGATCGCCCCCCGGTGACCGGTCCCAGTATAGCCGCCCCTCTGTGTTTTCTAATGGACGCGAGGCAAACGAAATAATAAAATTACACTTCAAAAATGTTTTCCCCAAAGTTAGTGTATGTCACTGAAGGCAGTTATCATCACGATGATTTCATTTCAGGTGTTCGTTTTAAAAATAAGTTTAGTTTGAGTTAGTTATTTGATGCTATAAAAACGGGGGGTGTGACGTCATGATTGACAGCTGAGACTGACGGCTTCTCTGAGTGAAGTTGTCACTGAGGCACTAACGGACTTTTTTCGGAATTTTTGGGAGCAGATTAGAGCTTTAGCTTTAATTTCTACATTTCCATAACTGTTTATTTCACACCAACATAATTAATTGTTCTGCATCTGCGAGAGTGTGGGCGGGCTTTTGATATCGCGACTGTACTTCCTGCTCTACTTCCTGCGCTCTACTGCGCAACTCCGGTCCCGAAATCGCTACTGCGCAGACTCGGTCCCAAGATGTCCGCGCCGTGCAAGGCCGCCTGAAAGCTTCAAATATGGCAAGCGGAAACGGATGATGTCGAGTCGTCCATATTTTTTTACGGTCTATGGTCAGACCTTAAACACTGATCTCAGACCAGCTCTACACAACATATGGCTGCAAATGGATTCAAGTATAGGTATCGTCGGGACCATACCAACGGAAATCTCGCGGGAGAGTGTGGTTGAAGTTCAAGCCGCGGTCGATAATGCAGTATCAGTAAGCCTAATATTAGGGGTTACTTAATCAGCTCCCTACAGTTCAGTAGTCAGGGAAGTGATCAGGGAGTCAGCCCATTGACTTATGTCCTGATCAGTTCCCTGACTACTGACTGAACTGTAGGGAGCTGATTGAGACGCACGCATACCTCTATAACGTTAGCCTCTATAGCAGGCTGACATTATTGGCCAAATGATTATTAGTTGTAGTAGGCTATTATTTGTGTCTTTTTTATAATTATCTAGGGGTAAACAGGTGCTATATAGGCTATCTGTAAGGTCTGTATTTCCTACTTATTTAAAAAAAAAAATGTATATATGTAATTTGTTTTTATTTGTGTTAAATGGTGACCTCAAACTAAAGATTCCACATGGATTGTTTGTTTGTTTGTTTAAATGAATGTTTGGATTGGTTGCTCAGCAAAATTTATTTATTTGAATTATATATGCACCCATCCACCACCAAATTCTATGTTTGTTTGTTTGAGGCACTCAGACCAGCGTCTGAAAGAGGTACACTGAACATTGCACGTACGTACCTATAAGTTATATGGAGAGAATTGTCCAGATGATGGTGTTCACTGGAAGATTAATTAATGTATATTTTGGAGAATTAATAGATTTCTGTGAATTTGTCATTGCCCTCTGATAAATTATTTTTGCTGCTAAATTAAATGTAGATAAATTGTCTTTCCACTGAAACACTCAGTCCATTATTTCTTCAAATGTGGTTTATATTTTCCAGAGAGCAGGATATGAACTGAAATCATCTTAATTCAATATTAGACGGCTAAAAGCTTGTCAGGGTTTAAAATAGCATCAATTATTTGTTGAAGAGAGGTCTGGTGACAGTTAAGCACTAGGCTACTCACATTATATGTTAGCCTGACCGTCTACTATGCCCTAGAGTCCTTGTACATCAGTCTTTCAATAAACTAGCAATTATTACTTGGCCTGTTTGTATTATACAAAATTATCTGAATAACACATAGGTTTCTGTTAAATACACATTCTAGTTTCCACTTATAAACCATTCTGACCTATCTGACCGTACAAAGATAAGTACTCAAAGTTCTTTTTCATAAACAATTTGATTTCACACAAATGGATGCTGTATTGCGTCATCAGCAGTAAATAAGCAGGCTGAAGTCATCAGCTGATTGTAGATCTATTAGCTTCATAATGAATTGTTTACTGGTCAGTATACTGAGCATTAACTATAGGATGAGCATGACATAAATGTAGTTATCTGAAGTGCAAATGCAGTGCTCAGCTCATGTTTTCAAGCCTTTCACAGATTATTGTACCAAAAAGGGTTTTAAAATACAAAAACATGTTTCAATCCTACACTGTAAAAATATTTAAAAGTAAGTTACCTGGTTGCCTTAAAATGTTGAGTTCATTGAAATTAAAAAATTGAGTTAATGCAATGAACATTTTTGAGAATCGGCAACCTTTATTTAAATATTATTAAAATATTTTGTAAGCATATTGGATAATTGTGTGTGTTTTATTTGTGATTACGCAGTGAAATTGTGCTATTTTCATGATTTATCACATACAATTATATTTTGAGTTTCTATTTATTTAACCAATTTGCTTCATTGTATCAACTAAAAAATTTAATTTCAATAAACTCAACATTTTAAGGCAAGCAGGTTACTTACTTTTTTAAGTTAAACCAACAACACCAACAACAAAAATGCAAGAGATTTACTAACTAGCAATTAATTGTTCATACCTATTATTTTATACATTTAACATAAATTGAACATTTTAAAATCTGAAATAGGTGTTTTCAGATTTAGTTTCTTATATTTCAGCATTTTTTTACATATTATAGTAATATTCCATCAGACACCATCATCCAGCATATTCTGTTTATTTATCTTATCCTGTTTTGATGTGTTGAAGTGGTTTTGTGAGGCACAAGAGACCACACCTCCATCCACTGATCAGCACCATGTGTCCCTCACCTCCCAGCTCAAGGAGCCTTATAAATCAAGGAGTCTTGTGCAGACCCTCAGCCTGGGACGTGGAACACTGCAGGTAGGTCAAACATACATACTTAACTGACACGTGTATGTGCGAGGGTATATAGATCCACACATACATATTGAATGGCAAATACACATCTTCTACATGCATACAAACATATACACAAGATTTCAAACAATCTTCAGTCTGTATTTTCAATCTGTATTTTCTTCACTACACTCTCTTTTTCAGTGAATACAACCAAATCACTAAAAGTGTGGCTGAAGTTTATCTTGTTGAGTTTAAATGATTATGATGCTGAACACAGCGATCTTATGCTGTTTTTTGATAAATGTCATGGTGATGGCATCACATCCAAACCTGAGACGTAGTGAACACACTTTTGCTCTGTCTGACTCAGGTAAGGTTTCCTGACCGATATTATTTTGATTTATTTATTTTGATTTATTTCATTATTTATTTTTGTACTTATCATTTCAGATGGCCCTATCTTTAAAAAGTATTTTTTGTTGTTGTTGTTTATGCATTTTAATGTAATTTAATGCACTACACATGTTCACCCATCTCTTATATGGGATATTTTATCAGAATGTTTTTTTTTTAAAATGTAAAAAAAATTGTTTAATAAATAAGTAAAATAATTTCAGTTCTTAAAGTGGATTCTATTTTATCTAGACATTATCTTTACATTTTGATCATTATAAGGAATGCATAATATTTATTGTGTAAATCCTGTGTAACATTAAGTGTTAAATTAGTGCATTTCAAATTGGACTGCTTTTTTGTGTTTTTGGCAAATGTGTGTATTTTTATGTCATAGACATACTACCTGTAGTGGAGCACCTTGAAATAAACTCTGCAGAAGAAAAACTGCTAGAAGATTTTGGATCCTATGAAGAGGTGGTTCATTTATATTTGGCTTTCATATTTAATAACATGTAACTTACAGAATTTATGTGTGCCATCAGGGGTTTGTGTCCGAATGTGGTACACCAAATGACAAACAAATATTTTAGAATCTTCCTTTTATTTTAATTAATCTTAAGTATTTTTGTTTGGTTTTGTTGCCATTACCACAGGATCTGGGTAAAGCTGTACGACTGCAGAGAAGAGGCACACGCTCCCCTAGCCGCTGTATCCCACATCAGCAGTCCTGCCTAGGCCATCACCTGCCCTGCTGTAACCCCTGCGATACATGTTACTGCCGTTTCTTTAAAGCCTTCTGTTACTGCCGTAGCATGGACCACACCTGCAAAAACTAATATGCATAGAGCCCAATTCTACTCTGAAATGGCTAATGGTGGCTTAATGTTTACAGTTTAAACAGCTATAGAATGTATACGTGGATACTACTGCAAACATACAGCCTTACACTATCCACAGAAAAGTTTCATATAGACCAAACAAAATGGTTCATATTGTTTAATAAAGCTGCACAAAGCATAGAGTGCACATTTTCTCTTAACAATTCAGATTTTTATTGCTGCAGTTTAAGGTGCAATTTTATTGCAATTTTAAGGTCAACTCATTATCTGAAATATTTTGTATATATGCATTCAATAAACTCTTATTGCATATGTGTAGAGTATTAACTGAAAGAGCTATAAAAGGTATCAAACAAACTGACATTAAAGCACATCACACATACACTGAAAGGCAGAAGAAAAACTGAGGGGAAAATCTATGCTTGAAAAAAAGCTTATGAAAAAAGACAATGAAGAACCCAGTTGAAAAACAAGGTGACAGTAGCTCAGGATAACATCTGTCCACAAAAAGTGAGGAAATCAGGTAAAATCTTAGGTATACGTAAATCCACAGTGACTTATCTTAGCCCACAGCCACAGGCACATAATCTAAAAACACAGTAAATATCTACAGGTAAGCTCTTTTCTAAAGCGTTCTCAGCAAAGAAGGTGAGTCCATGAAACATTTCAACAACACGGCCAGACAACAAGTGAGTGCAAGTGCAAACGGGTGATAGGAATACAGCTTAGGCCTAATCAATCAGTGAAAATTTGAAAACATGACCTGACACATGGAACATGGAAGAAAACATGGAAGAAAAGGTTATGTCATATACATGACAATGATTTACTAATAACAGAAAAGTTCTTCCGTTGCCTTTTTCAAGAGAACATCGTTGTCAAAACAATCCCTGTTCACACAGATCGTTGTATTATTATGTATGCCAGGCCAGTAGTTGGCGCTGTCACTTTGTAAAGAAATGGTGTTGTGTAAACAACTCCACAGACAGGCTAAACTGAAGGCTAAGGAGCTGTTTACACGACACCTTTTTATGTGTTTTTGCCGTTAATTTAAATAACAATGACAATTTTAAAACGCATGTTTTTGAAAACGATAACGCTACTGTCTCTGTGAAAACTACAAAAACATAAATGCATGAAAACTATGACGTCATGCTTATTACGTGTTCAGTCTATCGGCACATTTTTTCTTTACGAAGTGACCTCACAAACTACTTGACTGCCATGCTACTGTTTTCGGTTCTCATTATCCGTGTGAACGGGGATGGTTTTTGGTATTTTTGTAAATGTATCCTAAAACACAAACAAAGCCTTATCAACATGATATACAGTCCCTGACAAAAGTCTTGTCGCTTGTGTACAAATTGACCTAAAGTGCCGCTGAAATATATTTCTAATCAAGATTTTTTTACAAGAAATGGCTCATTTTAATCCCACCAGCTTTTGTGATAATGTTTCAGTGAAAAACTAAACTTTCAAAAAGTATTCTAATATTCACTGCTTGGTAAAGCCAATTGAGTCAATTTTTGCAAAGACATAAGTTTTGTCACCTTGTCATATGAGCTTCACCTGTGACTAAAAATGGATCAATTAGGTCTCAAGTGTGTATAAAAAGAACCCCAGTACACTAGACCTTCACATCAACTGCAACTAGACTTCTGCAAACATGCCTAAGATTCACCCAGAGACTAAAGTTTTGATTATCAAGAGGCTGAAGACCAGATCCACTGCTGATGTGGCAGACACCTTCAATGTGTCTCAGCGTCAAGTACAGAGGATAAAAAAAAGATTTGAAGAGACTGGAGACGTTTTTGACAAGCCCAGGTCAGGCAGACCCCGCAAGACAACTGCTCGAGAGGACCGTTTGTTGGCTGGAAAATCCAAGGCCAGCCCATTTTCCACAGCAGCAGAGCTCCACGAGACCTGGTCACCTGAAGTCCCTGTGTCAACCAGAACTGTTTGTCGGTTCTGTCTCGAAATGGCCTCCATGGTCGAATCAGTGCCCAGAAGCCAGCACTAAACAAAAGACAATTGAAAAACTGTGTGGCATTTGCCAAGGCCCACAGCCTGCTAAAAGGATGGACGCTGGAAAAGTGGCAGAAGGTGGATTTTTCAGATGAATCTTCTGTTGAATTACACAACAGTCGCTGCAAATATTGCAGGAGACCTACTGGAGCCAGAATGGATCCGAGATTCACCCAGAAAACAGTGAAGTTTGGTGGCGGAAAAATCATGGTCTGGGGTTACATCCAGTATGGGGGTGTGCGAGAGATCTGCAGGGTGGAAGACAACATCAATAGTCTAAAATACCAAGAAATCTTAGCTACCTCTTATATTCCCAACCACAAAAGAGGCCAAATTCTGCAGCAGGACGGTGCTCCATCGCATACTTCCATCTCCACATCAAAGTTCCTCAAGGCGAAGAAGATCAAGATGCTCCAGGATTGGCCAGCCCAGTCACCAGACATGAACATCATTGAGCATATGTGGGGTAGGATGAAAGAGGACGCATGGAAGACGAAACCAAAGAATATTGATGAACTCTGGGAGGCATGCAAGACTGCTTTCTTAGCTATTCCTGATGACTTCATCAATAAATATTATGAATCCTTGCCAAACCGCATGGATGCAGTCCTTCAAGCTCATGGAAGTCATACAAGATATTAAATTTGGATCTCACAGCACCACAACTTAATTTGCTAACATATTTTTGTATTTGCTGTAAATTTGTTTAATTTCTGTATAGGCGACAAAACTTTTGTCTTGCCAAAATTTGACCTTTCCGTCTTGATTAAATGATAAATATTTTTTCTGTGAACATTATTTATTTCA
Organism: Pseudorasbora parva; assembly: GCF_024679245.1. Lineage (NCBI taxonomy): Eukaryota > Metazoa > Chordata > Actinopteri > Cypriniformes > Gobionidae > Pseudorasbora > Pseudorasbora parva. The sequence continues at coordinate 39,360,707 of NC_090172.1, forward strand.
GTGCATTAAAACATCATTTGGGAGGGTTTTAGCTTTTCATATGAGCTATTTCTAACACCAATTAATTAATTTAAAGTCAGGTTAATATCAGGTATTTCTAGAAAATAGATAAGCGACAAGACTTTTGTCAGGGACTGTATAGCCTACTGGGTCAGGGTGCTTCTTAAATGGAAAGCTGCATCCTAGTGACTAGTGAGTGGGGAAAGGATTGGTTAGAAAAAAAGCAACAAAAGCCCAGCATTTATGGGAACTACTTAAGAGCAGAGGTGTCAAAAGTACTGGCATTCATTACTCAAGTGGAAGTATAGATACTAGGGTTTAAAAATACTTTTGTAGAAGTTAAAGTATCAACTCAAGCTTTTTACTTAAGTAAAAGTGTAAAAGTACTGGGTTTCAAAACTACTTAAAGTATAAAAGTAAAAGTAATGTAAGGAAAAAAATGCCATTAAAGACAAAAGCTAAGGCCACACAACACGGGGCCTATAGTGCTCTACCCCACCTCCTCAAAAAAACATTTTTCTAAAGGCCATAATGACTATAATGTTATATTAAAATGTTAATGTTGAAAAATTTGGGATGCACTGGCTACCTGTTTCAGCCACATATACCCATTGAAAATGTATGCATTTTAGTACAATGGACATATGTGTACTGCTGAGCATGTTTCCTGAAGCGGAAGATATGATGTCTAGTTGCCTATAAGTTATGAATAACCTTTATCGGAATGTAAATGTAGGCTACATGTGTGATCAGTGTTGCCAGATTGAGTCGACGCTTTAGAGCCCTACGGGCCCTGACTTTTGCACCCCTAACCTCATACCCACTGTCGGCCGCTGACTGCTTGGTTGTCACTTTAAAAAAAATTAACAAACAAACAAATTATCCAAACATTTTTCTAAATTAACTTTATTAAAGAAACTAAACGAAATATAACTATTGGACATTACAAACAAAGCTGAACTATTTTAATGACTGCAGGAGTGTGTCATAAGAAGGATTGTGCAGGGCTCAAAGCAGTGGCGCCTCCAGAAATTTTTCATAGGGGTGGCCAGATGGGATCACTTAAAATCTTGGGGTGGCACACCAAAACTAGAAACCATAATTTCAGAATTTTATTCTACTGGTGTAGTAAACCGGCCTGTAGCACGTCACGACACATAATTCCGCGTCGTCTTTTACTAAAAAATATTTTTTGACTTATTTACTTACCAGTAGTCTACGTCTTCTAACGTTAACTTCTTTTGAAATTGTTGACTGACGGGCATGAGCTGACCTGTAGCTGTCTGAGCGCACAAAGACTTATTAATAAGTCTATTAATTTATGAGGCTCTTCAGTTCAAATTATCCAGTACCAAAATAATAATACTCTTTATTTTCCAAGTTCATAAATGATTTTCAAAATGGATTTGGAAAAAAAAACATACACACAAAATGACTTGTTTTAAATATAAAATATATAAAAGTCTTGGGCATGTCAAAGATTAGTAACAACTTTAGCTTTGATGCATTGTTAGTTTTTGTGCAGCATCAGATTTTTCCTCCCTCATTTATTGTTCGTGGCTGTTTTTGCCCCATTGACTTCCATTATAGCCACATTTTTTGATTGGAAAGCAATGACACCATATAATCATGCATTTTTGATTGTTGGTGGTTTTCCCAGTTGGGAAGAGGTAAAATGTGTAATTTTTACAGTTGATAACCAGGTGGCACCATTAACCCTTTAGATAGGCCTGTGCTGAAGAAAAAAAAGAAGCTTAGTTTCTGGCATTTGTATAGAATAACTGCATATAAATGAGGGATTAAAAAAAATTTAAATCTGATGCTGCACAAAAACTAACAATGCATCAAAGCCAGTGTTGTTACTAATCTTTGACGTACAAGAATGTGATAAAAGGTCAACAAATATCCAGTCCACAATCATTTTTTATATTGAAAATAAGTTATTTTGTGTGTATGTTTTTTTTTTTTCAAATCAGTTTTGAATCCGTTTTTGAAAATAATTTATGAACTTGGCAGTTAAAGAGTGATAAGAGTGACAATGAAACAATGACAGCAGCTCAACAATAAACATGGAATCATGTATGTAAACTTGCAACAGAACACATTTTAAATTATTTTACTTTTGATTATTTTATTTATTTCTGAAGAGCTCTTTAGAAGCCTGTATTGGTGTACTTTAAAGGGATAGTTCACCCAAAAATTAAATTTCTGAGTTTCTTTGGTCTGTTGAACATAAAATAATATATTTTGACGAACGTTTGTAACCAAATGTTTGCTTTGGGGGCAACATTGACTTCCATGGTAGGAATGTGTCTTCATTTGTATTCTACATAAAGAAATGCATACAGGTTTGGAACAACTTGAGGGGGAGGAAATTATGACAGATTTTTTGTGGGTGCACTGTCTCTTTAAGCAGTCATTCTGAACCAGTAACCACTTTACTGACAAATCTGAAATTCAAAAATGTTTAATCCTCTTTATTAATTTACTATTATGACTATATTATTATGTAATTATTTGTCTCATTTTAATCTAAATATTTTTTAAATATCAAACTGCTAAATGATAAATTGATAACATTAATAGGCTATAACCTATTAAATTAACCGTTCTAATGTCTAGAAAAAATAAGTCTGCCACGCTCTGATAAAGTATGGAATATTATATTATATTATCCATTAAAAAAAACAATAGGCCTACCTTTAGTTCACGGATGTGTCTGTCATCACATGCTTTAAGTCAGACAGCCTGAGACACTGAAATGCTTCTCTGCAAAGGGTGCAGTTTGTCTTAGGTTCATCTTAAGTTACTGGACAGCCCTATATCTGGAAATCCTCTTGCGTTCAAACCAAACTGTGGACGCTCGACATGTTTTTAAAAAACCGCGCAGGTTTCCAGCGCATGTTCTCGAGACTCCGTCGCTATGGCAGCAAAGCGCCGCTAAAATGCAATCTTGTGCATCGCGTCCCATATTGGTTTGATACGGGACGCGTCATTTTGCTTATTTTAAAAATTGATTGGACTAGTACCTAGCGTCCCCCCCAAACCTACGCCATGGCCAGTGGGGTGGCCAGGGGTTCGCCAGGGGTGGCCGTGGCCACCCCTGGCCACCCCCTGGTGGCGCCACTGGCTCAAAGGTCACCAAAACAGGCAAAATAATGTGATGGTATTTTATTGAAGAAGCCACTTTAAGTGCAAACAGTGCCCAATATAAGATATCGGAAAAAGCAAATAATTAACAGGCATTTCACACGTTAAAACACACCACTGCCAAAATGCGTAATTCATTGATATACTGTACAATAATTCGCCGACAAAAAAATAACAACAATGCGTTTAGCTTTGCTCTGACAAAACTACAGTACCCTTGTGAAGTTCATGCACTTAGCCCAGTCAAAACTGATTCATCATTGATTCAAACCTCTTTCAGCAGCTGTTGGGGTTGCTAGTTGCAGATGTCCTGAGTGTGTATTATGATGGACAGGATCATGATGATAGTCTTCGAGTCACAGGTGTAATCCACGTTTGAGAGTTGGTTCACTCTACCACTCCTTACTGTAGAAACGGCTTGTGTGTATATATATACTGTATGTATGCCACTTTAGCATAGCAATCACTTGAATATACATCTACAACGAGTTATCGCGCTAAAAACCTGGCTGTCACGAATGAGCGCGTCTGCCTGCTGATCGCTGATTGACTGAAAGTGCGCGCGCTCGTGCGCTGGAACCCGCCCAATCTGGCAACACCGTGTGTGATTTGTGCTTTGAGTCATGTGCAGGCGCGATGTAACCAATAGGGTGTTGGAATGGTATATGTTTACACTTCTCATCCAACCACAATCAAATTCACACTATCGATGACGCGATTTATCTGCATAGTTTTTTTTTAAACAAGATGAAATGAAAAAAAAAAAAAAAAAAAAAAAAAAAAAAAAAAGATGAAATGAAAGAGGAGTAACGAGGCTATTTTTAAAAAGTAAGGAGTAGAAAGTACAGATAATTGCTTGAAAATGTAAGGAGTAGAAGTAAAAAGTAGGCAGAAAAATAATTACTCCAGTAAAGTATAGATACCCAAAATTTCTACTTAAGTAAGGTAACGAAGTATTTGTACTTCGTTACTTGACACCTCTGCTTAAGAGGCATTCCAGGATGCACCTCATAAAATGGGTATTTACATTTACATTTAATCATTTAGCAGATGCTTTTATCCAAAGCGGCTTACAAAAAGGGGAGAGCAATAGAAGCAACGAAACAAACAATAGCAACAACCTGCAAGTGCTGTAAGAAGTCTCAGTTAATTCAGCACAGTACACAAACAATTTACTTTTTCTTTTTTCTTCCAAACAAACAACAGAAAATTGAATTGGATAGTTAAGTGCTAGTCTTTATTGGTCAGGTGCAGTTGGAAAAGATGTGTCTTAAGATGCTTCTTGAAAATGGCTACAGACTCGGCTGCAGGAATTGAGATCAGCAGGTCATTCCACCAGGTGGGAATGTTCCAGGACAAGGTCAGAAGGTCAGTGAGAGCGATTTCATGCCTCTTTGGGATGGAACCACAAGGCGTCATTCACTTGCAGAACGCAAGCTTCTGGAGGGTGTGTAAGTCTGAACAATTGATTTATATTGGTGCAGAGCCAGTGGTTGTTTTGTAGGCGAGCACCAGTGCCTTGAATTTGATGCGAGCAGCCATTAGCAGCCAGTGCAGTCTGATGAAGAGAGGCGTAACATGCGCTCTCTTCGGCTCATTAAAGACCACTCTCGCCGTTGCATTCTGGATCATTTGCAAGGGTTTGGGCATGCTGGAAGGCCAGCTAGAAGAGCATTATGGTTGATGAACCGAGCTGAATGGAGAAATTTTGATGAAGTGCTGGGTTGGTTGAGACAACTAATAATGCTGTCTTTGCATAGGTATTTAGTAGAAAATAAAATATAAGCTAGTTTTGATCTTTTTAACATTTTGTTCATTACATTCACAGGAATAGCCACAATTTAATTTGTGTAATGTATGTTTATGTATTGATTACATTATGATTATTCTTAAAATAATAATAATAAAAAATAAGTGTGTCTAAACCTTTGACTGGTAGTGTTTAAATTAAATCTGAATCTAAATATTTTATATAAGTCTTTACTATAACAAGTCCAAGAAACAGGAAACAAATGTCATGTCATACATCTTTATTAAAAGAAATAAAGACAGTATTTATGGCTGCTTTAGTTTGAAGCAATGGTCTGGTCAACCCAGGCACGGAGTTTGGTGACACGGGCGTACACAGCAGGAGTGGAAGTGGAGCAGGTGCTGCTTCCCCAGGACACGATACCAACCAGAGTCCAGACTCCATTCTTCTCACAGACCAGAGGACCACCAGAATCACCCTGGAAAACACATAGAAGAGTTTGTGATCAAAACAGTTATCTATACATGTAAAATGAAGTTTCATTAATAGTAATGTATGAATAAATAATTGTCATATCTATTTATTGGGGAGCTCACCATGCAAGAAGAAGCACCAGCGGCTCCAGCACAGATCATCAGATCAGTGATGTTGGTTCCCCAGTAACGCTTGCAGTCATCGTTGGTCAGCAGAGGCAGAGCGGCCTGCTGGAGCAGGGCAGGGGTATCAGGGGCTGAAAGGACAGATTGGCAGCATTTTAAAAGCGTTCATCATAGAAAATAGATATCAGGACGGAGATCTAACTCAAGTTTGAACTTCTTTAACTATAAAAACTGAACAAATGCCATAAAACTGAAAAGAGATTCTGAAACTCACCATTGTACCTGGTCAGGCCCCATCCTGAAGTCACACACTTCATGCCTCCGGGGAAGTTGTCAGTGGTTTCAGCGAGGCACACGGGAGAAATGCGTGTGTTGATCTGAGCGGGAGTGGCCAGCTTGATCAGGAGGATGTCGTTGTTGATGGTGAAGCTGTTGTAGTTAGGGTGCTTGATGGACTTTGGGAAGAAGATACAGGCACGTCAGCATTCTAATTTTAAGCTGTCTTCGGAAACACTGTTTTCAGGTTTTTATTAAAAGACTACCTTCCGGCAGTGGGTGACGTAGGATAGTTTTTTAGCAATGATTTTCTACAATGGGCAATCTGTGCCGCCACTGCTGAAACTTTATCAATAATAAATCATATTAGCTATACGTTGTGATTGTGAAGTTGCAAGTTTACTCTACAAATGACTTTTTAGTGAATCAAAAACATGTACTACAGCATGACCAGTGTAATTCACGAAACAAATGACGCTTAAGAGCTGGCTATTTTAATGAATAGTTCAAAAGGTTCCCTCTTTGAAGGATCCTTTACTGAACTGAATCGATAAGGGCTGTGTTTCTCAAAAGCAAAGTTGATCAATGACCAATGGTGAAAATGGTTCTAGAATTTATGAACTACTAAGGCTGACTTATTTACTGAAGTGAAAGTTGTCTTTATAAGGGGCCATAAAACATTGAATGTGCTGTATATTGAATGCCCTATTTAAAAAAAAAAAATCAGTATAATCAGTTTTCTTCTCAAATGGGATTCTATGCCATCCTTTTAAATCTTACATAGGAAAACATTACATGTATTACACTGAAAGAGGTGGTCCTGAATAGTCATTTTGAATATTTTCAGTGATGTCGAATGCATTAGGAATATTTTGCGTAAACATCATCACTGACTGATTTTCGATATGACATATTGTTAAAGATGCTATATATTTTTCGTAAATAAATGAACCAATTCCGCTTTATATGTTTATGTAGTGAATGTGGACAGAGGTTTCCCACTGAAAAACAGAATTCAGCAAGAAACAAAGAAATAGTCAATAAAATAGATATTGAGGTTCGACGTACTTTTCCAACAGCAATGGTCTGAATGGCCTCAGAATTGGATGAACGATCATGCTCACCCAGGACAACACGGTGGGAGGTCCTGTATAAAAATATATAGGTAATCAAAATGGTGTAATAATATAATTTACATTAAAAATTATTCCCCAATAGAGTTTACTTTTTAATACTGTCTTACCTGACATTGCAGTGAGCAGCAGTTACAACCCACATCTCGTTGATCAGGGAGCCACCACAAAAGTGGAAGCCAGTGGAGTCCTGTAATATATTTTTAATTATATAAAAAATGAATAAATCATTTGAGGATTAATAAAGAAGTGTTATTTGCACCAGTTTTACCTGCAGAGACACCTGCCAGGGCCAGGAGTGAGGTCGTGCCTCCTCACCGTTCACAATCCTGGCATAGCCAGTGACAACAGGGGGGATGGCAGGAACGCCACAGCCTAACAGACCAAAAAATTACATCAAAGCAATTTAACAGATCGATGAATCCTAAACACTATTTAATAAAGGTTAGCCAGTCATAAAGGCTGGTATAAAAGTATCTTATCATAAGAAAAACAGGATCTTACCATAGGCTGCACCAAAGAAGGCAAGACAGGAGAGGATCCACAAGAAGGCCATTGCTGCTCTTGAATGCTGTCTGCTCCTCTGAGGGCTTTATATATCCAGTCCTCATTCATATGCTGGACATCTTATCGCTCCACTGTGGGATATTGTGCACCTTGCTTTTTCCACCCCTACAAAAGATAATGCTCCCTCCCTCTGGTTGCTTTTTCAATCAGGTGTAAAACTTTCCTTAATTAATTACATTAACATTTATGCATTTGACAGACTTATGAGAAATGCATTGAAAGTAACCATTTTATCAGTTCATGCATTACATGGGTGTAAAACCTTCAGCTTGGCATTGCTAACACCTTGCTCTACTATTGTAACTACAGAAATACTACCTACTTACCTATTAAAGAATGTTGTTAACTCTCTCAGATTTACAATGATTTCATTAATGACATTCATATACAGTTACATGGAGGTTATTTTAGATGAATGCTATTCATTTGTGAATTAATTGCCATAATTATTGCTCTAATATTATTTTCAATATCTCAGTTTCATGCAAAACATTTCTTAGGAAAACTGTACTCAGAAAAGTGACATCCTCCATGAATATAGTCGATATTATGCCTGCGTGGTGGAAATGGCCATGGTATATTTCACATGTGAGCTGCTACTGTTTGCTTATTTCATGTAGACTGCACAAAAAGCTTCCTTTAGGTTTAATTAGAGGATTTTATATTTTGCATTGATTAAATAAGCGTATTCAGTGAATTCAGCTCTCTTTTACTTTTTGTTGCATAACATACATTTTTCAAAAGCTGTTATGGTGACTGCTGTAACCCTGACCTGACAAGCTATTTTCATACACACTGATAAAACCATGTTCCTGGTTCCAAGGCCTCTGTGTCCACATCTGCACTGATTCCCAACTCATATCTAAGCCTTTTCCATATGTTCATGAATTCAGCTGTATACTGTATATGTACATAATTACATTATCTGCAACCAGTTTACTTTGTACTGGATATGCCTACACTCTAAAAAATGCTGGGTTAAAAAACAACCCAAGCTGGGTTGAAAATGGACAAACCCCGCAATTGGGTTGTTTTAACTCGCAATAAATGTTTGCCCAATCTGCTGGGTAGTTTTATTTAACTCAACTATTGTTTAAAAATTACTGTATGGCTTGCTTAAAATGAACCCAAAGTATGTTGGAAATTAACATTTATTAATAGGCTATGTTTAATAAATTAACATTATTAATAGGTTTAATTAATAATAATTAAACAATAAACATTTCAATTGCTTATTAATAATTGTTCACCTTTTGATTATTATTCACTCTAAAAATGGCTGGGTTAAAAACAACCCGATTGACAACCCAGCACTGGGTAAATATTGGACAGAACACATGCTGGGTTAAATTAACCCAGTGGCATTTTAACCCAGCAGGCTGGGCTGTTGAGAAAACCCAAAATGTATTCAATTTTTTACCATTAATGGATTTGCTATTCTGGGTTATTCTTGCTGGGTTGTTCTTAAAAAATCTCCTGTGCATTAGCCTACTGTAAAACTAGACAATTATGAAAGAACAAATGAAGAATGCATGTTTAGACTGTTAAAACAATCATTTTTATTGCTTGACAAATGGTACAATACACACATGTGTTAAAATTGGCAACAATGACAACTACAAACTAATATATTCTGTCAATTTATTCACGTTTAAATCAAACTTTTATTTTGACGGGTTGCCGTGACCTTTGAGTATTTGTGTTCATGATATGACACGCGCCGCCGTCATTCACACAGAGACGCAAAACATGGAAGAGTAATATTTATATAGTATTTAATATACACAGACACTGGTATATATTCGGCTACAGTCTGGAGCCCCGCGTGACGCGACTGAACGCAGCTGCGGGACCGAATATAACTTAGTCTACTTGTAAGTCGATGCTGTACACAGATACTATCGTCACATTTTTAACATTTCAGTGTACTTGGTGTTGTGTTTATGACCGATGAAGTGTACAAGGAGGCTCTGGGTGCACGTTTGCAATGAGGATTTATTAAACTTGTTTCACGTCCATGACATGAGTGTTAACTATCTGGCAGCAAACACACAACTACTCTCTGTGGCTAATACTTTACATAAACTGCACTGGCAAGTGCTATAGCCAATAAGAATACAGCATGCGTTGCTGCTGACATGTGATTGGTTTGTGACAAACATAAGAATACTACATCCCCCTTCTTTTGAAATAAACAATGTAAATACAAAATAATGTGTATTACATTAGTGCAAGAAGAATTCTGTAACCAAAAGTCACATGCACACTGGAACAGCAATAGATTATGAGACTAAAAAAAAAAAAATCATACTGCCTGTATTCACATATCAATAGATTGTCACATCTGCATAACATATAAACTGCATTGAACATTGTGTGAACACATTTTTCTTTTATCTTTTGAAAGGGCAGCGATCCGCCTACACCCTTGTACAATTACAGATCCAGAATTACTCTGGGCTTTATCTGGCGGCCGGATCTGGTTCTGTAAGCGGTGGATTTGGGCAACTCATCAGTATGGGCAGGTGTGTGTACAATGTCATTTTGTGGCTCACTGTGGATTGGTGTTGTGCATAGCTCAGCACCATCGTCAGAGTTGCTGCTTCCAGGATCTTTTGTGTCCAAAAGGTGACGTCTGTTTCGTCGATATTCCTGTCCAGCAGTAGTACGCACATGATATGATCTTTCAGTGTTGGCCGCTCTGACGATGACAGCTGGCTTCCAGTATCCTTTCTCTTGTACTCTAACTGCTTGCCCTTCCTTGAGCTGAGATAAGGGTTTAGCCGATCTGTCATAGTAGCTTTTTTGATTTTGTTGCTTATGCAACCTTTTTGCTCTGACATCCTTCCAGCTAACGACTTTTGGCAAGAGCTGATGATTGGTATTCGGTAAGGTTGACCGCAGGCGGCGACTCATTAACAGCTGAGCCGGAGACTTGAAACCATCAACAGGGCTGTTGCGATACTCCAGGAGACTGATGTGCGGATCTCTTTTGTCAGCTTTGGCCTTTTCCAGCATCATCTTAGCAGTATGCACAGATTTCTCTGCCAACCCATTACTTTGCGGGTGGTATGGACTTGTGGTGGTATGTGTAAATTCCCATGTTCTGGCAAATGTCTCAAACTCACCCGAACTGTACTGGGGGCCGTTGTCTGAAATGACATCCTCCGGGATGCCATGTCGTGCAAAAGCATCTTTTAGTTTGTTTATCACAGCAGATGAGGTTGTGCTGCTGAGCTTGTCTAACTCAAAATATCTGCTGTAATAGTCAACTGTCACAAGATAGTCCTCATTGTTCCAAGTGAACAGATCGGTAGCCACTACTTGCCATGGCCTGTCTGGGACTTTGTGACTGATCATTGGTTCTTTGGTGTTAGACGGGCGAAATGTAAGGCAGATTGAGCATTTGCTGACAATGTTCTCAATTTCTTTCCCCATCCCAGGCCAGAACATGATATCACGGGCTCTCTGCTTGCTCTTTTCGATGCCTAGGTGACTGGCATGTATACGTGACAGCATGTCTGGGCGAAGACTTGTGGGAATGACAATCTTTTCACCTTTGAATATTATTCCATGCAAGTACGAAAGCTCATCGCGGTGGTTCCAGAATTCTGACACACTCATGGGACATTTTCTTTTCTCTTCTGGCCAACCACTTTGAATAACTCGTTTCAGTATCTGGAACTGAGGGTCCTTTACGGTTTGATCTCTGATGTCCTTCATCTTTGAATCACTGACAGGAAGATTGCTGTACACTGTATGTACTTGAATGTCCATGCCTTCACTGAGGCTCGTATCCTGGTCTGATAGTGACTTTCTGGACAACGTGTCTGTGACAGGGATGTCCTTGCCTGGTCGATGTACAATGGTGAAGTTATACTTCTGGAGCTGGAGGATCATCCTCTGAAGCCTTGGGGGAACTGATGCCAGGGGTTTCCGCATGATTGATTCAAGGGGCTTGTGGTCACTCTCAACGATGACTTGGCGACCATAGATGTATTGATGGAAACGTTTACAGCCAAACAGAATGGCGAAGAGTTCTTTCTCAATTTGGGCGTAATTGATTTCACTTTCAGAGAGGGACTTTGACGCATATGCGATGGGTTTTCCATCCTGAAGTAATACTGCCCCAAGCCCGTACTTGGAGGCATCAACTTGCAACCTGGGCTCTTTAAGAGGATCGAAATAGGCTAAGACTGGGCCTGGTTCGCATGTGATTAGCTCTTTTATCTTCTTGAAGGCCTTGTCCTGCTGGACGTCCCAGAAGAACTCACTTGACTCCTTCAGGAGCTGTCTAAGTGGCGCGTTGACGTCAGAGAGGCCAGGTGCAAATTTGGAGAGATAATTAATCATACCTAGCACGGTTTCAAGTTCTCCTTTGTCTTTAGGTGGCTCCATGTCTCTCACTGCAGCAACTTTGGCGGGGTCAGGCTTTACTCCCTCAGCAGTGAGAAGGTGTCCAAAATAGCTCACCTCTGTAGAGCAGATAATGCTCTTCTCTGGATTGAGCTTGACTCCTCTCTCCCTAGAACGCAGCAGCATAGCGCGGAGGTGTTTATCATGCTCGGCTTTGGTCTTTCCATAAATGAGAATGTCGTCGACTATGGCCATGACTCCATCTAAGCCTTCATACGTTTCGTCAATTTTCCGCTGGAACTCATCTTGGGCCGAAATCAGTCCGAAGGGTAAGCGTCGGAAACGGTAGCGTCCAAAGACTGTGTTGAAGGTGGTCAATCTCGATGATTCCTCAGTGAGCTTAATAGCCCAATAGCCTGATCGGGCATCTAGAACACTGAAATATCGGGCACCAGCTAGCTTGGACGTTATATCTTCAAGAACTGGCAGGGGGTAATGTGGTCGCTTGATGGCCTTGTTAAGGTCCCTTGGGTCCAGACATACCCTTAGCTGACCGGTGCGCGGTTTTTCGGCCACGACCATGGAATTAACCCATTCGGTTGGCTCTGTGACTTTAATGATGACATCCTGCCTTTCCATGCTCTCAAGCTCTTCTTTAAGGCGATTACGTAATGCGAGAGGAATGCGTCTGGGTGGATGGACTACTGGGGTTGCGTGCGGGTCTAAGTGTATGGTACACTCACCAGGAAACAGTCCGATCCCCTTGAAAATGTCTGCAAACTCCTCCAAAACTGGCACTTCCGTCTGTCTCTCTGTAACTGATAGTACGAGCTTTATGAGGCCAAAATCTATGCATCCTTTTAGACCTATGACAGGGGGCGCCATTGTGTCAACTACATAAAATGTCAGCACCATCTCAATGTCTCTGTGCTTGCACTTCAGGTCGCATTTCCCTTTCACCACCAGACGTTCACAACCGTAGCCAAACAGGGGACGAGATGTTGGCTGCAGAGCATACGGAGTGTTCAATTTGGTGTACACGTACAGAGGAATGACGTTGGCTGAGGATCCAGTGTCCAATTTAAACTTGATTTCATTCTCGTGATTTGGACCTATTTTAATGTTCACATAGACTTGTTCTGTGTCTGAACTCTGTTTGCCCTGTGTAAGCGAGTCAATAAACAGCTCATCACACTCCTCAACCTGGTCTGTACTTTCATTGATTATTGCATGGACAGCTTTCTCACAGCTGGAGCGACAGACTTTGGCAAAATGGTTTAATTTACCACATATTTTACACACTTTTCCTTTTGCAGGACAGTGAGATCGATTGGCGTGAGGTTTGTTTCCACAATAGCCGCATCCTTTGGTGTGCACTGGGGTAGAATTTCTAGTTTGCCGGTTTTCACTCTTTGTGTATTTAGCATTACGTTGTTTTGGAACCGCGCCCTGTGATGTGTGGCGGGTGATTGCGTGCACTGCATGTTCACGTGAAGTACTCATGCTGCTTGAAATGGTTTTTAACTGTGCTTGTGCCAACTCATGAGATCTAGCGACATCTATCGCTTTTTCGAGCGTTAGCTCAGAGCCCACATTCAAAAGTTTCTCTCTCACTTTCGGCGAATGTATCCCGAACACAATGCGATCGCGGATCATCTCGTCACTGTTTGCATAATTACAGTCCTTGACAAGTAGAAGAAGCTCTGTCACAAATTGCTCAAAGGGCTCACGGTCTCCCTGGACTTTTTCATGGAATTTGTAACGTGCAAATATAACGTTCGATTTGGGCTCAACATACGCCGTGAATCGGTCGTAATATGACTTTAGGATCTTTGCTTCGTCAGTAGACAGCGACCATGTATTAAAAATGTCACGGCCCTTTTCTCCGACCCATAGTAGAAGATAGCTACATTTCTCATCCTCACCCTTTTTCTTCAGGGGTCCGCTGAACATCAGCTCTGCGTGCTGTTGAAACTTGCGCCATGCTTCAGGCAGATTCGTTGCTTCCCAGTTCATCGTGGGCATAGGAACTCCAGCGGTCTCCATCCTTGCATATAATCCGTTCACTCTGACACCATGTTGTGTTTATGACCGATGAAGTGTACAAGGAGGCTCTGGGTGCACGTTTGCAATGAGGATTTATTAAACTTGTTTCACGTCCATGACATGAGTGTTAACTATCTGGCAGCAAACACACAACTACTCTCTGTGGCTAATACTTTACATAAACTGCACTGGCAAGTGCTATAGCCAATAAGAATACAGCATGCGTTGCTGCTGACATGTGATTGGTTTGTGACAAACATAAGAATACTACACTTGGTACCGAAGTACCGGTAAGTTACTTGTGACATCCCTAACGTTACATACAACCTTGTTTATTTTTCGTAAGGGGATCATGTTTACGTGTAATCACAAACTGTATTAATCTAACGTTATCGTCTCACATGCCTAACGTTACCTAAACTAACACGAGTCAGTACATTGCATCGGATACTGAGGTAAAACTTGTGTCGTCTTACCGTCATGTAAGCTTAAGAATTGTTGCCACGAAGAACGAAAAAACCTATAAATATGCTAATTAAAATGATTATTAATGAAAATATATGAACTTATCTTAAAACATCTGCAACCAGTGACTTTGCCTTTTGCATTGTCCTTTCAAAATGGCAGTTTGGGAGTGAATTCAAACGAATCAAGGCGGGAAGCACGTGAAACAACCAAGCGCTGGGTAGAATCAACCAAGCATTGCGACCCAGCAGGTTTAACCCAACGACTGGAAATGTGAAACTACCCAATGGTGTTTAAATTGTGATCAAATAAACCAACAAAAATTACCCAACAGTCGTAACCCAGTATTTTGGGTTAACCCAGCATTATTTAGAGTGTTGTTGCCTCTAGTAGTTAGGCTATGTTTCCAACCTATTTTGGGTTAATTTTAAGCTAGCAGTATGTTTTTTAACAATAGTAAATAATAGTAAATAAAACTGCCCAGCACATTGGGCAAACATTTTACAAACTCTGAGTAAAAATCGCTGTGTTTTTTAATTTTCAAACAAACTTGGGTTGTTTTTAACCCAGGTTTTTTTAGAGTATAATGTAATGTAAAATAGGCTACTTCAAAATGCTGAAATTATGAGATTTCATTCCAAGAGAAACTGAACTTATAAGTTATAAGTTATTTTGTATTAATTTTCAAATATATGCCTATACACATATTTATTCATTGGTATTCACTGGTCATATTCGAACATAAGGCAGCACTCCTCTCGCATGCATTGAAACATTTTTACAAAGAGTGGGTTTTGCCCACGTTTTTCTTTTTTATCGTGGTTGTAATATCACTGAGGAGTCAGCATGTATATCATCGACAAAAATACATGCATTATTACAACCCATATTTTAGATAAGTCATCAGAAGTGAGATAAACCGCGGTGCAAGTGCGTACAGGCACCTGGCACCCCTGCTCACGTCAGACGGCACCCCGGTTGGGAAACACTGGCTTCGACTAGTCACTATCATGGTTTATGGGTGCACCAGGATAAGGAATCTTTGAGGTCAAGTTTCCACAGTTAAAATGATAATGCCGGTAAATGCATACTCCGAGAGCTCCACAAGATATGTTTGAATATACTATCTGGATGCTGGTCGGGTAAATGCAAGTTTTAAACAGCGTACTCGTAAGTTCTGCTATTGCATAACATACGTAGGCCTAGGCCTACACATAGAAACATTTAGTGCCGAAATGTAGGCTATTTGTGAACACTGCTCTGTGATTTATCAGTAAAATAGCTTAGAAATTGAAAAGTTCTAGAATTAATATATTTCTTAATAACTAAATCCCCCAGCTTTTCCTTTAGTAGAAATACTGTCGGATAGAATTAATTCGTTACACTCCCACTCTCACTATTAATGCAATTATGTACTATGTAATATTTACTGTATCTGAATTAAGCCCCTTTCACACTGCACGTCGGACCCGCAATATTCCCGGAACATTGCCGGGTCGCCTTCTGTGTGAAAGCAACCACGTCCCGGCATTGATTACCAAATTGAACCCGGGTCGGGGACCTAGTAACATTGAGTATTCGACCCGGGACGAGCGCTGTGTGAACAAAAGCCGAAACTAATGCCGCAACGTGTACGTAGTTATCGTGCGACTCCTAGAGCTTGTTTTTTCAATAATACAACCCTGCAGTGCCAGAAGAGCTCGTCGGTGTTTTAAACGCAGAGAGTGTTCGTATACAAAAGAAACTAAAATTAAACAAGCAGAAATGTGCGCAAACTGGACACAAGTCGAGACCACGGAGCTCCTTACTATCCGCGCTGAAGCTGAGATCACTCGCTGTTATATGTCACATCAGGATGTCACGTGTCAACTCGTTTCGGGACCGTTATGGGTTGTGTGTGAAAGCGCACATATTACGGTATTTCGCTGGCAGTGTGAATGGACCAAATAGCGGGCCGGGAACAAATGCAGGGTCGCATTATCCGTGTATTATGCCGGAATCGCAGTGTGAAAGGGGCTTGAGAAATATAACAACACAAAGACAAAAGAACCTGTAAAAAACGAGCTGTTATAGGGAGCAAAATCCTTGTGGGCAGCTGTGTCCATTAGCTTAGAAACTGAAAAGTTCTAGAATATATTTCTTAGTAACTAAATCCCACAGCTTTTCCATTAGTAGAAATACTGTTGGCAGCTGTGTCATCATACTAGATATAACTGCACAAGGCAGGCCACATCAAGGTTCCTGGTTCATTAATGATCGTCACCAGCGACTAGTCGACATCAACTCAACTGCCATTACATAAATGTCGACCTTAAAAAAATCTGAAGTCACTCAACCCCTACCTATAATTCCTATAAACTATCCTATTTGTATTCACTTGACCTATATTTGACCCATATTTGGACGCAGCATACACAGTGTTGTAAATATTAACTATATATAATTAGCATCATTGATATATTTTTATAGCTTACAAACGAATGGCAGGCAAAATAAGTTAATAAACTTTTGTCCTTACTAACAACTTCCTAACATGTGATGTTAAATAGGCCTACAAAAAATAAATTATATGTTCAAAAAGCATGCTAACTATAATAACCTATTAGTTGTTATTACTATTTTGCTATTATAAACATTTGTCATAGCATATGGTTTTATAGAAAATAGTAACAAGTTAAATTTAAAAAAAAAAATTTTCTTCAAATTTTTTATACTGCACTTATAGCAGTTTTAAATAATTCATGTTTTGTGTAATTTGCAATTGTCAATCAATTATTAATTGTCCACTGTAAACAAATTTAGTGACTTACATAGTTCTAAATGTTTTTTACAACAACAAAAAAACACAGGCAGGTTGTTTTATTTTTTCAAAATAAAACTTTATTGATGGCCAAGAACTACTGTATAAACATTGTGCATTAGTTTGCAGCAATGGTCTGGTCAACCCAGGCACGGAGTTTGGTGACACGGGCGTACACACCAGGTGAGTTGGTGGAGCAGGTGCTGCTTCCCCAGGACACGATACCAACCAGAGTCCAGACTCCATTCTTCTCACAGACCAGAGGACCACCAGAATCACCCTGGAAAACACATAGAAGAGTTTGTGATCAAAACAGTTATCTATACATGTAAAATGAAGTTTCATTAATAGTAATGTATGAATTAATAATTGTCATATCTATTTATTGGGGAGCTCACCATGCAAGAAGAAGCACCAGCGGCTCCAGCACAGATCATCAGATCAGTGATGTTGGTTCCCCAGTAACGCTTGCAGTCATCGTTGGTCAGCAGAGGCAGAGCGGCCTGCTGGAGCAGGGCAGGAGTATCAGGGGCTGAAAGGACAGATTGGCAGCATTTTAAAAGCTTTCATCATAGAAAATAGATATCAGGACGGAGATCTAACTCAAGTTTGAACTTCTTAAACTATAAAAACTGAACAAATGTCATAAAACTGAAAAGAGATTCTGAAACTCACCATTGTACCTGGTCAGGCCCCATCCTGAAGTCACACACTTCATGCCTCCGGGGAAGTTGTCAGTGGTTTCAGCGAGGCACACGGGAGAAATGCGCGTGGTGAGCTGAGCAGGAGTGGCCAGCTTGATCAGGAGGATGTCGTTGTTGATGGTGAAGCTGTTGTAGTTAGGGTGCTTGAAAACCTTTGGGAAGAGGATACAGACACATCAGCATTCACTTCTCATATTCAGTGGCAACACATTTTTCATCTTTCTATTTAAACAGTGTCTTAGTAGTTCAGGTATGATAAAGAAAATATTAAGAGTCAAAGCACCTTTCCAACAGTCATGGTCTGAATAGGCTCAGCATTGGAGGAACGATCATGCTCACCCAGGATGACACGATGAGAGGTCCTAATAAAAAGATTGACATTTTTACTTTCAGAGTTGTACATATTTATTTTACTCAGTAGAGAATCATATTTCTCCAAAATAAAAAATGATGATTATTATTATTAATAATAATAATACTTTATATTTTGAATACTCTTACGACATTGCAGTGAGCAGCAGTCACAACCCAGTACTCACTGATCAGTGAGCCACCACAGAAGTGGAAGCCAGTGGAGTCCTGTAATGAGACATATTTATGTATTGATGTTTTAGCCAAGATATCTATTTGTTATTTTAAAGTTGCTTATATTTTCCATATATCATCTGTTAAAAAGATATACCTGCAGAGACACCTGCCAGGGCCAGGAGTGAGGTCGTGCCTCCTCACCGTTCACAATCCTGGCGTAGCCAGTGACAACAGGGGGGATGGCAGGAACGCCACAGCCTAGAGATTAAAAAAAGTATTTGTAGAAACTGTCATACAAATATATAAATTAAATATTACAGAACAAAAAACAGCAACAAACCATAGGCAGTTCCAACGAAAGCAAGACACGACAGAATCCAGATGAAAGCCATTTCTGAATGAGTGTTGTCTCACCAAAGTTTGGGGGTTTATATACCAGTCCTCCCCGCTCATTTACATATCGTCACCTTCCTAAAATAATTGCCCACATCATTTTACTTGTGAAATGACAGAGGCAATTATTTTAGGAAGGTGATTATATTTTGCAACATACATATCTTTATGTGAGTCATTCTAAAAATGTGCTGACACATTCCAAAAACCATCATATGATCTATTATTAACATTATCATTAAATACATAATCAGAATTTTCCAGATGCCTGAAAAATCTCATCCCTCTTTATCTTTTATATCACTTATATATACACACACACACATATACACACACATATGTTTATATTACATATTATTAAAATAATAATGATGCAAGAATAATAAGATACAAAACAATTTGTTATGCTTTAGGATAAGTAAAAATATAAAGATACTTTTATGGTTGAAATTTGACCTGAACTGTATTAAAAACCTCACCATTTTAGGATTGTATAGGAATGTATTTAAGTTTTTCAGGACTTTACAAATTGAAATATGACGTACGTTTCATGGGAAAACAGAAAATATTAAAGTAAAGATACATTAGCATTTGCATAGCAATAGCGTTTGCATTCCCAAATCATGTTTTACCAGTGACAAATTGAAATGAAAAATACTAACATTGATAAATAATTTTTTTGTACAAAGATACCATCTTCCACAATTATTTGTTTTTACCATTTTACAATGCATTAAAAGAGAGTCCAAATAAATGTGAATCTTCCAGTAAACGATTGGTTGGCAAAATATTGAGTTATTTGTTTATTTTTCTAAAAAAAATATACCATAACAAATAAAATAATTAATAAAATAATTTAAATGAATTAAAGCAATCAACAGAAGTGTTTAATTGCACATTTATGAAGTACTACCCAGTTTATATAAAAATGCAATGTACTTTGCATTTTAAACATGACAATGTTCAAGTGCTGTGGGGTAAAAGCATGGGATTCTGCACAGGTGAAGACCAGCTGATGCAGACTATCAGGGTTAATTTTTGACCATAACATCAGATTGGCATGCCCTCATTGGTATGTGTGAAATCATGGTTTGCTGTTAAATAGGACGTCCGGCCTTCAATAATGCTGTCTTCTGCACAATGTCTTTCCTGTGGCTCCTGTCCTGCGTTGCTTTTGTTAGTGCAGCCTATGGTGAGGAAGCTTTTTTACATTTTAAGTTCCATCTGTTACTACCAAATTTCATTATTTACAGTCCTCTTGCATCTGTTGTCCTTTTTCTCCAGGCTGTGGTGTTCCTGCCATTCCTCCTGTTGTCAGTGGCTATGCCCGTATTGTGAATGGTGAGGAGGCAGTTCCTCACTCCTGGCCCTGGCAGGTCTCCTTGCAGGTATAAAGTTAGTATTATAGCTAGCTAATGTTAGATTCTTACTTACACAGCTGATACAAAGTTTATTTTTTATTTCATTTGTTTGCCTGTTGTGTTGTTTAAATTACAGGACTTCACTGGCTGGCACTTCTGTGGTGGCTCTCTGATCAATGAGTACTGGGTTGTGACTGCTGCTCACTGCGGTGTGAGGTGAGACTAATCTCAGTTAAATCATTACTTTAACTATGCATACATTCTGGGATAGACGTGGAGTAACCGTTCTTGCTTATCTCCAGAACTAGTCACCGTGTGATCCTGGGAGAGCATAACAAGGGAAGTGGCAACACTCAGGAGGACACGCAGACTATGAAAGTGTCGAAAGTAAGGTTCAAAAACTCCAAACTTATTCCTCAATAATAAACTAGAGATGTACACTGAAATGTCCACTTTAACTATCATTCAGCATGATAATGCTTTTTATTTATACCGTACTAAGCCTTTACTCTGTATATGCATTTATTTATTTACTGCTCTCATTTATTTATTTACTGCTTTTCCTTTTTTGACACAACATTTATGACTTAATCACTTTTACAGGTGTTCACCCATCCTCAGTGGAACTCTAATACCATCGAGAATGACATTGCCTTAGTCAAGCTGACCTCCCCCGTCTCACTGAACGCCCACGTGTCTCCTGTTTGTCTTGCTGAGGCTTCAGATGAATTTGCTCCTGGCATGACATGTGTGACTTCTGGCTGGGGAGTGACCAAACACAACGGTTGGTTATCTATAACATATCATCACAGTTTTTTAATGCATGCTTTTGTTTCTAGATCAGCAGAAATATTTGATTTAATTATATGATATAATGATATAGAATTATGTTTTATTTATATATATATATATATATATATATATATATATATATATATATATATATATATATATATATATATATATATATATATATATATATATAATGATATAATATTTAGAATATATATATCTACAGTAAAATAATAATAATACATCATATTATACTATTGAAATAAATTATTATTATTATTATTATTATATAATGATAATATAATTGATATTGATGTTATATATACACAATGATACCTATTTGTCAGGATTCTTCGATGAATAAAGTTCAAAAGAACAGCATTTATTTGAAATATTTTGTGGTATTTTAAATGTCTTTACTGTCACTTTTGTATTAATTAAACCCCAAACTTTTGAATGGTATCGTACATTTATATTTGCCATGACTAACATGTTTTATGGTCTCTCTCTCTCTCTCTCTCTCTCTCTCTCTCTCTCTCTCTCTCTCTCTCTCTCTCTCTCTCTCTCTCTCTCTCTCTCTCTCTCTCTCTCTCTCTCTCTCTCTCTCTCTCTCTCTCTCTCTCTCTCTCTCTCTCTCTCTCTCTGTCTGTAGCTCTCTTAACCCCTAATGAACTCCAGCAGGTCGCTCTGCCTCTGCTGTCCAACCAGGACTGTAAGAACTACTGGGGAAGCAATATCCACGATGTCATGATTTGTGCTGGTGCTGCTGGTGCCTCCTCTTGCATGGTAAAACTATCATCTCTTCCTAACTTCCTATATTTCTCTCTAAAAAACTCTCTCTCCATAATTCTCTTGTCTTTCTCTCTGTTTAGGGTGACTCTGGTGGTCCTCTGGTGTGTCAGAAGGGTGATGTCTGGACACTGGTGGGTATTGTGTCCTGGGGAAGCAGTCGTTGTGACACCAGTATACCTGGTGTGTACGCCCGTGTCACTGAGCTTCGCGACTGGGTGGATCAGATTCTGGCTTCCAACTAAAGACACGATTCCTCTACATCACTGAACAGCACCTAACAAAACAAGACAAATATACAGTGACTGAAAGCTGTCATGGGTGGTTTATTGCTTTTATAGAATGTCTGTAATAGTTTAATAAATACATACAACATATAATGTTATAGTGTCTTTTTTAAAATAGTCAATATTTAATTTCTAAAGTCTGGTTAGTTCAAACAGATTCTGCAAATGTAGAAGTAGAAGGTGTATGACTGTCCTGTAGAACACAGAATAAGATGACTATTACTTGTCCTGTGCAGCTTTGACAGAGGAGGGCGATAAAGGCTCACACAAAGCTTCACTAATGCAGTATATTTTTGGCAGATCAGTCATTTGTATTGATCAACACAATCTTTGTTTTCTAGCATGTATGCATTGTCAAAACAGTTCTCATAAGGCTTTATTTGCCTCGTGGGAGCTTATATTTAATAGAGCTTTTAAATCATCAAATATCAAATATATTCATATCAATTTAATATCTCCATGGCAACATCCTGATCTTTCTGAAGACACATTTACAACAGCGGTCAGTTGATTCACATAGAGATGTAGAAAAATAAAGGTGCAGAGAGGAGATGAAGGAAATGATACGATAGGAGAAGCTGTTATCTTGTCTCTAGACAGAGCTAAAAAAGAGTGCCTTCAAAAATTCAAGAATAAAATATATTTGCTAAAAGCTTGGACTCTTCAGCTCTTGGTTAGACATCAGCTGAATAACAAACAAAAAATCAAACATGAAAGTATAGTTTCGAGGTGAATGCCGCCTTGAGGTGTCACTGTGAATCAAATACAAGCAATTGTGGAGCTTTGCTTTTCATGTCTTTGCTTGCGTCAGCCACTCTTCACCCACCATCCAGCTTTATGCTTTTGCAGGGATGATTAGACCAGAATTGAACACTTGAGATTAGTAGAAGGATCATGGGAGTTCAAGGCCATTGAGAACAGCTGGATTGATTGAAAGATAATATAGAACAACACTTGCCAATTTCCTCAGGACTGACTATTGAGAGGGTTCAGTGGATCACAAGAGATAACACTCAACTAGTAATACTATCTGTGGCTCTGCCTCTGCATAAACCTCTCGCAGTAAGATGTTCATAGTTTCAGTCATGTGTGTGTGTGTGTGTGTGGGGGGGGGGGGGTGCTTTATACATTTCTGAAAATTTGTTGATTAGAATTGCCACAGTTGAGTATTACATTAATGTTTTTTTTATTTTCTGGAAGTATCTGCAAATATGCACTAACTGTTAACTATGACACTATAACAATCAATAAATGCACTTTAAAAAATAAAATATAAATAAAACATCAACATAAACAAACCCGATTCCCAAAAAGTACAAATTGGGAATAAAAAGAAGGAATGCGATAAATTACAGATTTCATAAACTTATATTTAAGTATTTAAAATATTGGAAAATATTTTATTCACAATAGAATAACATAACGTTGAAAGTGAGACATTTTGAAATGTAATGCCAAATATTGGCTCATTTTGGATTTCATTAAAGATCTACACATTTCAAAAGAAGTTGGGACAGCAATAAGATGACGGAAAAGTTAAATGTACATATAAGGAACAGCTGGAGGACCAATTTGCAACTTATTAGGTCAATTGGCGACATGACTGTGTTTAAAAAGATCCTCTCAGAATGGCAGTGTCTCTCAGAAATCAAGATGGGCAGAGGATCACCAATTGAC
This sequence comes from Pseudorasbora parva, assembly GCF_024679245.1. Taxonomy (NCBI): domain Eukaryota; kingdom Metazoa; phylum Chordata; class Actinopteri; order Cypriniformes; family Gobionidae; genus Pseudorasbora; species Pseudorasbora parva. Next base: position 39,384,380 of record NC_090172.1, read on the forward strand.
CTATCCGTAAGGCCCGCCCCCCTTAGTTACTGTTGATAACTCGGACAAACAAACAGAGTTGCTATATCTTACAATGACAGCTGTCAGTGTGAAAACCTTATCCTAAGATGTTTTTGGACACAGAATGTAGCGTATACCTCGTCCGAATGATGGCCAAAATTTACTGATGGTTAATGAAGTTTATTACCTCGTAGGTAACACTTTACAATACAGGTGCACTCATATGCATTAATTCATGCTTAATTATTGCACAGATAAACATGAGTTAATGTATTAGTGGTGAACTAACCCATTTAGATTACTGTATCAGCAACTAATGAACATTCAACATGATTAATAGATTAAATAATCATTCAATTGTTTTTAGTTAAATGTGCCATAATTTATTAATTCCTTAATAACATATTATATTAACTAATAATGCAAATGTTAATTACCACAAGGGGTCAAAGCCATGCAATTCAACTTCCAGTTGTCTGCTTTAGTTAATCATTAGCTAATGATTTATATAGGTATCATGTTATGACTTTACTTGTTGGGGCACATGACTATTGTTTGTCTTTACTCGTTCACCAGCCTCTCTGTCTGATAGCCAGTGGATTATGACATGGTATATGATAGTAGCTCTTATTTCATCACTTACCCTAATTCTGGCCCTTCTTTGAGAGCCACCATGTATTCTAAATCCTCAATCTCTCCCTCCCTCCTTGACCATGTCCTACTCCTCTCTATTGTCCTGCATGATACTCATCTTCTTATCTCTCGTGCAGGCATTTTTCTTACTTTGTGTTGCTCTATTGTTCCTTTTTCACACAAGATTGCCCCAAAGAGGCTCTCATTTATGCCATCTGGTCGTGTGATTGAAAGAACATCAACACATGAATAATTCCTAGATGAGAATCAGCTGTGATTTATATATTTGCATAACTTCAATCAGCTGTTTCTCAGTACCAATGGAATAAAACACGAAGGATATATTTGTGTTTCAATTCACAATATGAACAGCTGTCTACCTTGACTTCAGCCTGTAAGGTTAGATGTAGAACATGGTGTTATCTGTTCTGACATACAGTGTTAAAGCGCTGGTAAATTTGGCAGTAAAAATCCATTGTTTTGGTCTTTGGTGAGCTTGTGTGTAAAAGAAGTTCAAGCATTTGAAATGTGTGTTAACTTTATGCTTTTTGTGTAAAAGCAACAAGAAATCTGTTAATTGTATAGCCTGCACAGACAGGTGTTGTGCTAACTGTGTTAAGAGTTTAGGGAAATTGTTAAAATTATATGACAAAATTATCATAGCCATTTAAAAAAAAAATTCTACAGTGAATAAATGCTGTAAAAAAGAAAGACAAATGCTGTACATCTCTGTAGTCTCAGTCCTTTCTTAACAAGACTCCCTCTTTTTTCTTTTGCCTCTTTTCTACCTCGGTTTGAGTCCTCCCTTGGGAATAACGTGTGCCATTATGAACCTGAGGTGCTCACCTGATCCTCTATTAATCAGTTCGTGTGTGTTCCTTCTGCCCACAGTTGCACAGAGAAGATCAAAACTGCCAACTGCCTAGTCAAAGTCAGCATGAACATACAGTACCTTGAGAATTCCAGCCCACCTGGGACACAGGAAGTGTGCTATGCTTTGATACTGCTTCTAACAACAGATGAGTTTGTGTGAGCTGAGGCTTTAAAAGACCTTTTTTAATCCTTCACTCAACACCACTGTCTGTCATGATAACACTTGCGTACCCTTTTCTTTGTTTAGCTCAGATAGTCTCAATTTTGACTTGTAAATTGTAAATACCCACAGTCCCACAGCCTTCATTTTCTATTCCTGTTTCATTCACTACTTTTATTCCTAAAGTGAATGGAAAACCCACTGAGATTCTAAAGTATTTTGCAGATTTGTTTAAATACTGATTTTAATTTCCAAAAGATTTCTGAAGATAAATAAAAATGTTTAATTAAATGGTGGTGCAAAATGAATTGGCAACATTACTGCTCTTTGTTTGCCAAAATCTATTTTAATAATCCCTCTCATTTCAACATATAACACAATTCAAAATGTTTTAGATCAAGTTATCAGGGTTAGTCTGATGTCTATGCATAATGTACACCTGTGTTTATTGTATTTCTCTTTATTTAACGTCTGCTCAAAAAACGACTGTACTGTGCAACAAAACACTAGCAATGTTCCACTGCAACAACCCTCATAATGAGGAGCATGTGGCCCATTCATAAGACAAATAGGAATTGTGATAGAGATGAACATAAACAGACCAACTCACAACTCAACAAAACAATTCTGGTTTCTGATTATTATACACAACCAAACTTGAACAGAAGTTTTCAAATTCTGTGTGCCAGAGAGACAAATGGAATTTGAGAGGATACTTTTTAAAACAAACACAACAGTACAAAAAGATTAAGGTTATGGCAGAAAAAGTCCAGGGAGAATGTTGGAAAGGAGTTCATTTGGAGACCTCGACTGAAGGGTAGGCAGAGCATTCATCACACCCCCTCCCCGAAGAGTTTCTAAACAATCACCTTGAATAAAGACAGCCAAAAGGCTTTAAAATAATATTTAACTGAAAGAGCTTCTCCCGCCCTTTTCTCCAAAAGCTTGCACCAGCTATTTTCTAGCAGCTGGGAACATTATCAGTGTTACCCAGCCCTTAAACATCTCAGTCCCCTCTCTTATACGTAACACCACTGCTAACATTGCAACACTAATCATAGTTGCCTCTCTTTGACTTTTCTTTCAATTTATTTTCAAAATGCAGTGTGAAATGCTTGTTGACTGCCAAACAACCTTGGTTTTCAAAGATGAATTGATTTAAAGGTGAATTGTCTAAATCTGAAATATATCATATAATGATATGGATGTTATTTCACACTGAGGCAACAGCATGCAGATCTCAAGATGGCCATGGTTGAAAAGGGGTGACGTGTGTGGACGAGGGTGTCTGTTGAAAGATCCGAAAAACACACACCCAATGGTGCCAAAAAAACAACACTGTGTTGAGAGATAGACGCTATATGAATAACTGTTGTTATTTCACGCCATTGTTTATTTCCTGTCTGTGTTAGGAGAAAAAAATGTGATAATCGGATCAGTCAGGTGAGGAAAATGTTACACAATAATGTCCTTAGCAATCAATTGTTTATAATTATCCAACTGCTATCACACAAGGAAGAAATGTATTGTACAAACTCACACCTCACCCTTGCCACTTCACCTGTCTATCTCAAAATGTCCACTTCATTCATGTCAAAGAGGACGATGTCGACATACTTCTCAAAAGTCAAAACACAAGCTGCAAGGCCTGATAAGATGACACCAGGGACACCAACTGTTTATAAATCTATTCAAACCATCGCTGAAGCCAGAAGCTTAGGGACAGCAATTGTCTGAATTCTATACAGCAATTGTTTGATTCTAAAACCAGTGAAACAGGTGGGCAGCAAGAATGTATGTGATTATTATTGTTTATTTTTTGTGTATCCTATTACATTTATATATTGGCATATCTACTTATATGGCATATCTAATACTTACATCGGATGAAAAAGCAATGCTCTTTTTAAAGAGAGCTGCATACACCACAATATTTTTCACGTGCAAAAAAGAACAGGTAAAAGCTATCGACAAAACTTACCTTGTTTGTGATTCAGCACTTAGCTTTGACACTTATTTGGATAATGAAACTAGACAAAGTTGCTTCTAAACTGATGGATTATAGTTTAACATTGAACTAAATAGGTCATGGCCTCCAGTCTTTAACTTAGGCCTAGTAAAGTGATTTGCTAAATGTTTGAACTGACTACAACATTTATAAATGTTACTGTTGTGATGTATGTGTGTGTTTTAGATTTAGAGGCTGCATGTCATTTCCAAATGAACATGTTTGACATCAGTTTTGTTAAAGAACATTTACATTACTTGGTACTCCAAAGGCAAGGTTCTATGCAAAACCATAGTTTTTTATGCACAGGTCAATTTTTTAATTTTGCATCTTCTTTCAAGCTGTTGGAAAGAAAACATCCCAAAAAAAATGCATTTAAGTGTTTTTTTGTTGTTGTTTTGTTGTTTTGTTGTTTGTTTGTTTGTTTGTTTGTTTGTTTGTTTGTTTGTTTGTTTTAATGGAGGAGGATGAGCAAAAAAAATGATCATGCACTGAGCCAGAAATCTCCACACAGCCTATAAAGATGTTTCAGTTGTATTATTCTGAATGTTTCTACAGAAGGGTTTGTTTATATGACATTAAAAGACATTAAATCCCCTCTGTAAAAACGTTAAATCTAATTAGTCGGCAAAATGAAACAACAGAACCTGGCTTTGTCAAGTGTTACGGTTTCTATTCTGAAAATCTATGCAAATGTGTGCATTTTTAATTAGATAATACCTCATTTGCATATTTAAACATAACAATCCAGAAAAATAGTAATATAGTCTTAATTTACTGTGATTAATCAACTGGGGAAGTATATGGTAATATCTATTAGTTGATAAGTTTTACCCTGTTCACTTGGCATCATATCCCATTCCTTCACCTCTGCTATACTCTCCTCTGAGGGACACAGTGCTACACCTGGACTATCTTTGCAAATATATCAGAATGCAATTTGTGAACGTTGGCTCTGAAGTAAATATAACACCATCTTCGTGCCAGTGGATCACAAACACCTAGGCTAAAACCTGTCATATTTCATAACTGTGAGCACTAGAGTGCCTCAGAGCTGCTCTTTTTACCTCTTGGAAATTAACCCACCTTATCTAGAAAATAGGTGTAACAGCTGCAGATATCATTGAGTCACTCAAGTTTCCTGGGAACAGCATAACCAATTAAATTACCACAGCAAGATACTACAAAGGGGAAAAAGCCACAAGGGAATATGATCCACTGTAAAATCCAATAGTGACTCTAACCAACACTTTAACTTAATTGTAAAAATCTAGTAATCTGTACTATTCACGTACTATGCATTTTTACTCAGAAAACCTAATTGATTAGTTTGAGCGACATATTGTCAAGCAAAAAGAAAAGAAAAAAGAGAGGGCAATTAAAATGTTCTTCACTTCTGCAGTTATCTTTCTCTGTTGTATTCACCCATTTCCCAAAATCGTCTTTAATATTGAACTGTCAATACAGTTTTGAGAGATTTGACTTCATAAATTGATGTTGATCACCATTATGGTGATCTCAAATAATCTTTTATGTCATTAAAATTTTTGTGAAATTGTAATTGGATAGATGGAAGAATACTTCAAAAGGGCTTTTTTGTTTTACCTTCAATGAATGCTATTGTATCTATGTACACTTTCTCGCATCAGTCACACTTTTAGCTGTAGGCCAACACTGTACACTCTGTTCTTCTCATCAGAAAACATGGCAAATTTCCTGTAAGAGAAAAGTGCCAAACTAGACCTCTATGGATTGTTAGACCTACTTAAAAAAAAGCATGCCAACCAATTGCCTTCAAAGAGTACTTGATAATTTACTTTAAATATAATGTAATTATAACCATTGTTGTGTTTTGATGCTAAATGTAGTCCGTGTGTAACTCATGATCAATTGCAAGATATTGTCACAAATATAGAGGGATATTTAAATTTTATATTACGCACCTTAATGAGTCACATTCATGGATTCATCTCATTTGGCTTTAGTCAAAAGTCTCTGCTTTACCTGATTTTGCAGTTTTCTTCTTTTGACATAAAATATTTTCTTATTTTCTTTCAACACAGTTACTTTTTGTTTTATAAATTAATGTCAGGTGTACTACAATGTAGAAAGCAATACTTTATTTTTTTATCTGCTATTTTTATGTTTTCTTCCTTCAAGAATCCTTTCTATTATTTATGAAAATGTGTAGATGTAGCAGGGGTAAATGGGTACAGATATGTTATAGCCAAATGCTTCCAAGAACTATTACTAGATTTCCCTATCTAGTAACAAAGATTGCCTTCTTTTCACTATAAGACATTTTGTTTTGCATAACAAAACATAGGCTATTCAATTCAGGAACATATTTTCAAAACTGCACAGTAACAGCTGCTATAAAATCCCGGAAACAGTTTAAGAATATTCATCTTTTATTGAGTTCATTGAACACTCTTGCATCATTTTATTATTGTTATTTGTGTGGGTGGAATGTTGCTTGTGTTAGTAAGTTCATAGTTGGTTAGTGTAACTTGGTAATGAGAGTAGGCATATACATGAAATGTATACTTATGAAAAAAAATGTATGTATATATTTATTTATTCATTTATAATTTTTTTGAGAAATCCCAACTGTGAGTTGTGGATATCAGCAGTAGTAGGCCTATGCCTATACTGATTAGATGCAGCATACAAACAAGCAAGTCAGTCACGGAGTCTGCGCGTGGTTATCTGTATCGTCGACTCGTGACAACTTGAGATAATGTGAGAACAAGCGTAAAGGTCTTCAGAATTTTTCAAGCCAAGTTCATAAGGGCACAAAAATGTTAATGTTCTTTAACCCACAGACACGGTTATAGTTATGAAAAGTAAAATATAGTTATTAGGCCAATTCAACTTCAGAGAAGCGTTGCTATTATAATACCGAATCGATCAAAATGATCGTTTACGTGCTTCCGGGCGTAAACTTTCCGCACTGAGCCTGTGCCAGTGTTACAGCGTCTTCCCGGGAAAGAACACGCGCCAGTAAACGATGCGCGTTCTCATTAGTGCTTCATACCCAGCCGGTGCATTTCCCATCGTAACCGGAGTACTCCACAACCGAGCCAAAGATGTGTCCGTGCGCGCTAACTTGAGAAAATGAGAAACCAAACAAGATAGTGACTGTTCTGTGCTTCTTAACGGACTTGTGTTCTTTAGTTTTGACCGGGCGTCTTGAATCCTTGTGAAAATGGGGTTATCCCGAAATGAAACGGTAATTTGGACAGAGGAGCATATGGACACGAACCAAACGACCGACTCTTTTGGTCCGGAGATAGTGATTGTGCCCGTTATATTTGGATGTATATTTTTCTTGGGAATCATTGGAAACACTCTAGTGATGGTTGTCATTGGGAAAATAAAGTCGAGGCGCTCGAGAAGTACCACTAACATTTTCATCCTAAATCTCAGCATAGCAGATTTATCTTTCCTTTTGTTTTGCGTCCCGTTTCAGGCCACCATTTACTCTCTTCCCGAGTGGATCTTCGGGGCGTTTCTGTGTAAATTTGTGCACTATTTTGTTATGGTCAGCATGCTGGTGAGCATTTTCACGCTAGTGGCCATGTCCGTGGATAGGTACATTGCTGTGGTGCTCTCCAAAAAGTCTCCGTGTATTCGCAACCGGAGGAATGCGCTCATTGGCGTTTGTGTCATTTGGATGCTTTCCTTTATCTTTGCAGTCCCGGTTGCGCAGCACCAAATTTTGACGGATCACCCTGAAGCTCCCAATAGCTCGTTCTGCTGGGAGATTTGGACCGAACGGGTGGCCAAGCACACTTATAAAGTGACCATTCTCGTGATAGGGTATCTGTTACCGCTGGTTTTGATCACATGCTGTTATGCCAAGGTAAGGAATCGACATAAGACATATTGTAGAATTAAACGAGGGAGCTACAAATCTATACGGTTTATTCTATACGAGCTGATTTATCGTTTTAAATGATAGTGTGAGGATGAGAAGATTTTAGCAGCGTCTTCGAAATTACCACATGGTTTAAAAATGAAAGCTAGCCTCCTTGACGCGTGATTGCTTTTAAACTGACTTTTTTATTGCAGTGTGCGTTTCCTCCAATTCGTGTCAACATGATTATCACAATGGCTATAACAGGCATTCACTTTAGGTCAAAAAACCTTGGTCATAGCTCAACAACTTTTACAATCGTGCTCGAGAACAGGTTTATTCAAGGATGCAACAGGTGGCCATGCGCCCACACAGACTGTTCGATGGACACTCCATAATTCATCCCCTCTGGATTCTGAGATTGGGTAAAGTCGCCTACAAACAGTAGATCACCCAAACGTCACAGGGAATGGGAAGATTCATCTTTTCCAGACTCCTCATAATCAATTTATGCATGCTCCTTTGTTTGCTTCTAGCAAAGCTGGACGTTCAAATATACAGTGACCTCGTTGTAGAACGTCATAACTGTGCATCCTTTTGCAATAACAGTGCCGTATTTGTGGAATTATGACCAGCAATCGATAATGCCAGACTGTGACCAAATTTAGACTTTTAGTTCATTGCAAAAACCTTTTGATATCAAAATATGTGGAGTTCATATCATGTGATTGCTTTAAGTATACCTAGTATATACAATTTATATAGCAAAATGTGTGTTTAGATATGCATTTTTAAATGTACAGCCTTTCTCTTTTGGACCAGAGATATTGATGACTCGCTTGAAAAAGGTTTTTGTTCAGTCAGATTCTTATAATGACAGTATCTCTTTATTCTTTTTGATTTCAGGTATTATATCATCTTCATAAAAAAATGAAAAATATGTCCAAGAAGTCTGAACGGTCAAAGCGAAAGGTAAGAGATTTGGTTTGTGGACATGTTTCCTTTTCCTGGTCTTGACAACAACAGTTCTGTAAAACTGATTTTGTATGATTTTTTTCCATGATATGATGGCATGTTTGCATTACCACAGTAATTTTGACATTGTTTGGATTGTAGTATATGTTCTAGTGGAGCATGACAGACCTCATAAACCTTCATGGATAATACTTTTTTTACTATTCAACACACATATTTTATTTAAATCACGTTAACAATTCAAAATCTGTTACTCTTAAAACAGTAATTAAATGCAGTGTCATTTAAGCCGATTGATTTGGATTAACAAGTTAGTTTGCCAAAAAAAACTTAAGATAATAGGTTAAACTTATTTGGCTTGCTAGCTTCGGGGTGGGATGCTGGCACAGCTGAGACTGAGGAGAGGTAAGCAGCTTATTATACTCTGGCTGTTGGCTGTGGATTTGAAGATTAGATGGGCTCGCTTCTCCCTAAATTACGTTTAGGAACTTCACTTAATTTGGACAGTTAGTCACAAATATATGGATTGTATTGCATTGATTAAAAAAACTAGAGCTGAACTAGAGCTCCGGTTATTGTGAAGGATTATGTGTTCTGCTACATTTGATAACCAGTGAGTGTTGTCATGGAAATTGTAAATACAAATAAAAAACAAAAATCAAGTTCACTTGTATCAATTCAGACAACCTCCAGTTGTTAGGTTGGGCAATTTCTTGTTGTAATTTCTTGTCTAGAAGCTGCTATCAATTCCCCTGATTCACAGGTGCGCGACAGGGTCCGTATTCACAAATAATTTTATGTTACCACTAGGAGTCCCCCTAAGAGTTAGCCAGTGGCTGTTACTTCTAATGTGGTAATTAAGGAGCAGCTCTTGAAAATGATAGGACTGTATGGCATTTATAATCTTAAGTGTAATAATCTACAAAGAATGTTAACTCTAAAAGTAGCCTATAGCTCCAAAAAGCACAAGACATAGTCAAAAAAAAAAAAAAAAAAAAAAAAAAAATTCTTTGGTGGTTCTACAATCCAGCACTCTTTTTGTAGAGCATTTTTGAAATGTGGTTTGAATAAATCCCCTATTAGTTTAAATGTGGGGTAAGTGTTATTTCAAAACCGTTTTACAAAACAGACTCAGGCCGAGTGGAATAACAAACTTGTAGCCAATCAGCAGGTAAGGGGCGTGTCTACTATTGATGGTGAGAAGAGAGCTCTGTGAATTCAAAGAGTGCATGTCATTATTCAAAACACAAGACACACATAATAACGGACATTAGCCGAGAACAAATATGCTGGCTTTTGCTTGTATATGCTCTTGTTATGTTTGCTTGTCTGTCCAATTGTGATTGTATTGTCAGTCACTTCAGTGAAGATAAAGACCCATTCATTCCACACTGTGGAGCATCTAAATTTCCTCACTGTTGTTTCAAGCGTCAGCTCACAAAATGTTTTGGACAAGTAAGACACTATACTCCTAATATATGTTTTTTTTCCTCTTTTCATGATTTATATAACCCTTATCCGGTCATAAATGTAATATGTCGTCGTTAACTGGACTACCGTGCTCATGTACTATCGAGTTGTCATGAGAACGGTTTGTGTTTTTGTGATCGCTGTAACTCTAATCTTGTCATGTTCGTTAGTTGGACTGTCATGCTTGAGTACTATCGAGTTGTTCATAAGAACGGTTTGTGTTTTTGTGATAGAAGGGGTGACCTTTTCACATAATATTCGACCTGGATTAGTAACACACAGATTCTGGCATAGTCGTTGCCGGGTTACGTATGTGTGGGGCAGAGATATCAAAATAGGGGCGAGACCCTTTTAGGGGTAGGGGCGTGTTTGTTTTGATGATTTGAAATACCAACAACGCTTACCAGATAGCACTTACCCCACCTTTAATTTAATAGGGGAAAATGAATAGAATAGAAGCTGAATAGATTTAGCCACAGGTGTAATAGTTGATTGTTACATAATTTGTTATAGGCTACACACTAATTGGTAACACACAAACACACAATAATACATTTTTATAATTATATATTTGTCCTTCCCACTGTCTACTGCTATGCCTCTCTACAAACTATTGTGTGCAAATTAAAAGAGCTAATAAAAAGATTTAAAAAGTGACAGGCTTTAAATTCTCTAAAAAAGCGTATAATGTGTTAAACCTTCAATGTATCAAAAAGAAACATTTTACACCCTTCAAGAGCATTAATAGTGCACAGTCTAAGTATTTCAGACATATTGACTTTCAAATAAGATATTTTAAAAGCACTGCTTGATTAAAACTGACAAATTCATGCATGCCATGCAACCATTGCATCTGTGTTTTTAGCTCCTTAATGGCCCATAATAGCCAATATGCTCCAGAGTGGTCTCTTGTAACCAGTGGCGACCAAAGAGGGTGTTATGGGATGGCTGGGGTCAGAAGGGAATTCTAATGATGCTTTTACTCATCGTTGAAATAAAGAGAATCCTATATATGTTGGGATCTCGCACACAAAATGCACTAGACCTCAATGCAGTCATTTTTGTGGTGAGGTGAATTTGTCCTTTAATGTAAGAAAAATCAGAGATCTGTATCTATAGCAACAAATCACTAACCTTGGGTCCTTTTATAGTAGATGATTCATGGGTATTATGCAGAAAATGTTGTCCTGGAACATGGATTTCTGGGCTTTCATTTCAGTCAATTATAACGAAGTTGAAAATGAGTGATCGCTATTTTGCATGATCCATTGAAAAAATGTTCAGTCTGAAGTCTGCAGTGTGCTGAAAGGACTACAACAAAGCTGTGTTAGTTAATGGAAAAGGCAGCAAGAGAGGCCAAGAACTTGAAAAGAACAACTCTCGTTGATATTTGTATTTATCTTTGGTGGGTATGTCTGAAACAATCCTGTGATAGAAACAAGTAAAGTTTAACATAACATTCAACTAAATGCTGAACTTGAAAAATTGACCATATTAAAATAAACTGTTCTTTTAGGGGCCTGCACACAAAATGATTTTGCTGCTTGTTCAGTTTGTGCTTATAAATTCAATTGGACAGTGGATTTCTAGTTGTTATTTTATGTTTTTGAGCAAAGGGCAATGCTTGTTAGTGTTTAATGTGTAGTTAGGTTGAGAATCTTGAAGAGAGGTTGCCTTTTACGGAGTGTCTATTCACACTAAGTGCTAATAGCGTGCCTTGTTGGCAAGTGCTATTCACACGAGCTCCTGTGCCTGGCTGTGCCAAACAATATAATAATAAAAAATGCCCATAGTTCAACATCTTCAGTGGTGCAATCAGTAAAGCGTATGGCTAATAGATCACTGTTTTGTCACGATCAACACAGCTTCGAATCCGCCTTTTGCAAAGGTTGCTCTTCTCTATTTTTTCATCACAAATCACATCGGAAAGGCATTTATTTTCAATAAAAAAATTTTTTACATTTTCTAAATGTGGAAATAAAGTGCCAAACAAAAAGTTTAATAATAATAAAAGCATTTATTGGGTAGGGTTAGGGCTAGGTTTAAGGTTCACTTTTATTGACCCTTTAAGGTGGCATTCCATTTAATAATTTAAATAAAAGTAATAATTTTTTACTCTGTCATTATTGCATCTGTTAATGTACAACAATACTGAGCTGCAAATATGTATGTGTCAAAATAAATGATAAATTACATGTAATTACTATATTTAGCAAAGAACTTCTACTTAAATATAGTGTAAATAGAATATATCACTATTTCCACTTAGTCAATATGATCTGCTAGCCTAGAAATCTAGACCCACCCTAGCGGCAGCAAATATAATCTGCCGCAGGTAACGTCTAGCAACTCTCAATACACTTCTGAGCTGTAAAAACCAAACTCTGGTCGGGCCAATCACATTGTGTATAGAGTCGGTGGGCGTGGCTTAACATAGTGATGGCGGAGTTGCGCTTGCATGCTACTCGTTAACACAGAGGCTCTGAGCTTTGACCTCGACTCTGGAAGACTTGGAGTTAAGCTTTTCTCTGAGAAAAGAACAAAGAACGGCACTGAAGTCATTCTTAAGAAGGGAAGATGTGTTCGGAGTTTTGCCGACCGGATACGGTGAAAGTTTAATCTATCAACAAGCTCCACTTCAGGTTGCTCTGGTTGGTGTAGCGCTATCCTATTGCTTGCAGTGGAAGTTTGAAAGACAACCGTTTATCCCGCCGCTCGGATTGAGCCCTGCCAATGGTAAGTTTCCAGAACAAACATCTCGTTGTGGGTCTGGCTTGTCAGTGTAAATATCATCTATCGCTAAGAAAGTATGTTGATTTCACTGAGTAAATAGTATCTAGTTGCTATTAACACCGTGTAAATAGCCACTGTTCTTATTTTTCTCCATTATGCCACCTGATGGCGTTTTGGTTCCTTGTTGCCTTTGGCTTGGCTTGTTCAGCTGGGGAAACAAAATTTTCAACTAAATTGAATTACTCAACTAAATGATCTATATCAACAAAATTACTGATCTGACCACTTTGTCGCTATATGATAATTGAAATGCTGACATCACTGTTTTCTCCAGAGAGGCTGTACAGCCTAATCAAATTCTGCTGCATTATTTTCCTGTTAACACTGTGAAGCTGCTTTGAAACAATCAGCATTGTAAAAAGCGCTATATAAATAAAGTTACTTGACTTGAGTTTTTTTTTTTTTTTTTTGTGCTTACCATTGATTAGAAGAGTTAAGCTATGCTGAGGTTGTGGGCGCACAGCAATATATAACTTTGCTAATGTCAGTGCAGTGAAAAGTCATTTCTTGCTCATGCTAGATGTATAACTTTGCTATATATAGTTTTAGAGTCTAGGCAGATTTTATGGACATTTCTAGAATGCATGGCATTGTTTTGTCATCACTACGTGATGTGGTCGATTTAATTTAATTTAACATCACAGTGCAGCACTATGCGATATGTCATTGGGTTTGGACATTTATAGGTGAAATGATATGCTTACAAAAACTTTCTTACGTTATGTTTTACACTAAATCTGTCCTTCATCTGTCAAGTATATGTCTTTGCTGTTCATATGTGCATAGAAAAGATATTGCTTGTCAGCACCAATTAGATGTAGCCTATTACATTTATATCAATCATTTAATCAATCAATTATGAATCATTATCTGTATTGTCACTGACACAAAAAAAAGGCTAGCATTCATTTGAATTGTCCGTGAAAGTGCACAAGACGCAACAGTCATAGCCCACAACGCTGCGCAAAAATAAAAATTTAAAGTTTGTACAAGCTAGAAAAAAATGATTATGTGGATACTTATGCTGAAAACCTCAAGCAATTACAAACGTAAATGGTAAGGCAGCTTATATCTCTTGCTAATAAATTTCATAAATCGAGGTATATATTCTGTCCTCTATATTATATAAAATGCAGTTCTGTATTCAAAATCTGATTAGATTAACCACGTTTAAACTGTTTTAACAGGCAACTCACTCACATCTGTGACCACATATTAGTTAAGTTTTATATTAAAGTCGGCATAAAATTAAAAATGTGATGATGTTTCTTCTCAGCTGTTTCCTTTCTATTATATTCGTTTGAAACCATGAGAAAAAAAGAATGTCGTATGGGACTTCAGTGTGTCCATCTGGAATTTATAGAATTGTAGAAATTGACAGCTGTATAACTTTCGTCTAATGAGCAGAATCATGACCTGTTTGTTTCCCCTGCTTGTGAATGGCAGGAGATAGCAACTGCCATACTATGCCATACGCAAACACTGCCCATTTCAAAAGATACCAAACATGTATAGTGTTTGTAAGAGCCACATAAGGACTAGTTCACTTGAAATAATAATTTAGTTTAAACATTAATAAATAAATATAAACCATTTCATGAAAACTAATAAGAAATGTATTGGTTTAAAATGCATGATTTAGTAATCTTTAGATCCTATAACATTTCAGTATTTTGAGCTTCCGGTCAGATATCACTATACGTCACAGCGTTAGCGATTGCATGTAGTTAGTTAGTTTGAAGTTAGAGACGTTGGAAGAAACACGTTTTTTTGACAGTGCGTACCATGTCTATGTATATTTTTGTTTGTTTGGAAGTAAACATATAAAAAGAAGACCGTTGTCTGCTCGTGTTTCAAATACTGGTTGTAGTTAGACTGACTTTAAAAGGTGGTACAGAAGAACTAAAAGCAACTAGGTGCCATTACAGTATTGTATATTTTGTTCACATTAAACTATATAGATTTTGGGTTAATTTCAGGTGATCTCAACATATGGAGAGAAGAGATGGGGTGAAGGAAAGGAAATGTAGATTAAGACAATACTGAGGTGAGATCAATTCTGTGATTGCATCTAGGTTGAGGATGCTATTATTGAAGAGATAATTAAGATGCTAATTTCTTGTAATGAGTCCAAGTCTATGCAGCTTGGCTCCAGCCTTACACTTGAAAATCTCTTGAAGTATCTCTACTATCTGCGATGCACTGTGTATTCCGATACCTTTCTTTCAGAACCAGCATTCACTTTTTGAGCATTCTGAGCTACAGTAGCTCGTCTGTTTGATCAGACCACACGGGCCAGCCTTCACTCCCCATGCGCATCAATGAGCCTTGGCCAAATTTTTAAGAGCTGCAGTTTTGTGGATGCTTTGACCCAGTCGTCTAGCCATAACCGTTTGGCCCTTGTCAAACTCACTCAAATCCTTACGCTTGCCCATTTTTTCTGCTTCTAACACATTGCCTTTTAGGACAAAATGTTTGTTCCCTTTCGAAAGGGAACTCGAGCTGCGTCAGCTGACGCTATGGGGAACGCCTCCAGCGTGACCGGTGTCTGAAACGTTTATCCAATCACATCAGTCCTACTGACCGGCGACAGCCTCTGACGTCATAGACGTGCGACCAGGAAGTATAAAAGGGCGCCTTGCAAACACAACCGCATCCAATTCGTCTTCAGGGACTGTTTGTCTGATTCGAGAGGAAAAAAGCATCATGTCTAAGCGCACGCACAAGTCAAAGCACGGCTTCAGAAAGTGTGCAGACCCGTGTCCCAGGTTCCTCACACCTGAGGACACACACACACTCTGCGTGTTCTGCCTGGGTGAGGAGCACGCACGGGAGGTGCTGGAGGAGAGTGCCTCCTGTGCGAACTGTGAGCGTCTGTCACTGAAGACGCTCCGCTCTCGTCTGGCCCTCTTCTCGAGGGAAGAGGGTCCAGCGGCTGGGAGTGGTCCCGCTTCGGCCGAGGCCGAGCGGCGACTTATGTCCTGGGGCTCCCAGCTGGATCTGGCCCGCCGTCTAGAGACGGAGGTTGTGCTCGGCGAAGGGCCAGATCACGAGGGGCGGCCGCCGGAGGAGGAGTTGGGTGATAACTCCTCCTTATCGTCGGCCGAGGAGCTCCCGCATCAGCAAGGGATGGAAGTGGAGGGTGGTGAAGCGGCCGAGGCCGAACCCTCCCAGCCATCCTGCCCCGTGTACGGGGAGCTGTTGGAGGTTATGGAGCGGGCTGCCGGGCGGCTACAGTTGCCGTGGCGGCGCGCTAGGGGAGAAGCCGCTCGTCCAAATCGCCTGGACGATCGGTTTCTCTCCGGCCATAACCCCCCGGCTCTTGGGAGCCTTCCATTCCTCCCCGATCTCCACGAGCAGATCGCGGGGGCATGGAGAACCCCGTTCTCGGCTCGCTTATTCCGCCATCAGCGGGCGAATTTCGCTGATGTGGAGGGAGTGGCCGAGGCGGGGTACGTGTCGATGCCGCCGGTTGATGAGACGTTTGCGAACTATCTCGCATCCGGCCGGGCATCGACGTTGAGAACTCCCACCCTGCCGTCTAAGCCGTTGAGAACGACCTCACGGTTAAACGGCAGGGCGTACACGTCAGCAGGTCAGGCGGCGGCGGCGCTGCACACCATGGCGGTGTTGCAGGCTTACCAAGCCGACCTGCTGAGGGACCTCGATCAGGGGGAACGCCAGGGTGGCCTACCCCCTGAGGCGATGGCTGAGCTCCGCCGCACCACAGATTTAGCTCTCCGGGCCACCAAGCAAACAGCAGTCGCCATCGGACGGTCGATGGCGGCTATGGTGGCCACGGAGAGACATCTGTGGCTGAACCTTGCGGACATCGGGGGGAAAGAGAGGTCCTTTCTCCTCGATGCCCCGGTTTCGCCCTCTGAGCTCTTCGGCACCTCCGTCGAGGCGGTGATGGGAAGGTTTAGAGAGGCGAAGGCGCGCTCAGCGGCTTTTAAAACCTGCATCCCACTGAGGTCCGGGGCCGCGCCCAGGCAGGCGGGTGTCCCTGGTACGTCACGGTCTGAGGACCGGAGACAAGACCAACGAGCGAGCGTGGCCTCTCGGGCGCCCCCTCCATGGCGGAGTAGGGCGCAAAAGAGGCGGGACACCCGGAACTGGAGGAAGGGTGCCGGTGCCGAAGACCGGAACCAGCGTAGGCGGGGGGAAACTCCGCCTACGAGGGCGAAGCGGAGGTAGTAGGTGAGCCCTTCCTTCCACCCTTTTCCTTGGCGCTTGACATCAGGCCGGGCGGGGCCAATGATGAGCGGACGTGAGACTCTGACGGCCCGTCTGGTCTGGTGAGCAGGCGCCCCCGTCAGGTTTGGGGTGCGTTCGTTTATGAGCTTATAGAGAAGTTATCATAAGCACTAGAAGCGGAAAAGTGGCGTTTTCCTTGTGTGAAAGGAGTCGTCTGAGTAAACTCGACCGCTTCCCTGAGTGGGCATGAGGAGGAAGATTCAGCGTTGGACGCCTCATCG
The DNA here is from genome assembly GCF_024679245.1 of Pseudorasbora parva. Lineage (NCBI taxonomy): Eukaryota > Metazoa > Chordata > Actinopteri > Cypriniformes > Gobionidae > Pseudorasbora > Pseudorasbora parva. The sequence continues at coordinate 39,401,629 of NC_090172.1, forward strand.
GGAAACAACCCTCGGGGTCCGCGCAATGGATACTGTGAGTATATGCCTGTGCACGGATGTCATCACGCGCCGGTGGACAGCGGGTAAGCCTCAGTATGAGGGACGTTTTATGTTCTTAAAATGCTGTGTGCTCCCCGCCGAGGGTGTGTTGTACGGTGTCCCCGTTTGGTGGCCGGAACGATTTATTTAAGGAAGCCGTGAGACGGCTGGTGAGAGCTAGCCTCGCTAGTGGAGAGTAGCCGTCACGTTAAGCCAGTAAAGTAAACATGTTACTTGGTGTGTTCTCTCAGTGCGTTGAGAGCGGTTACCGCTCATTTTCGCGGAAATATGTTTCAAGAGGGAAACTAAGCGAGAGTGGGTGTCCCTAGCGGTTCGGCTAAAAGCTCCGGGCCACCGGAGGGCAAGTGTTGTAGCATTAACCCCTGCGGACGTAAGTAAGCGCGAGGGTGAGTAGGCTAACACACGAACGAAGATATGTGTACCCAACCCTCGAGATATGGGCTTGGGATGTTAAGTTGCTATGGTGGAAAGCCTTAGCAGAGACTGGTATACAGGCAGATAGCTTAGGCTGTGTTTTTACAGGATGATAAAAACCCCTATTCAGCCCCCTCTCATGTGAGAGTCGCCTGGCCAGGGCCCGCCCCCGGGTCTTCGCTCGGAGGTGCGGTAATACAGATGGGAAAAGGTGAGAGCATTATAGTTTTGCAACCTAGCCTGTAAGGCGGTAAGTAAGGTTTGTGGGTCATCTGGGCCAAATACTTTTACCCCATCCAAGGGATGTGGGACTGTGGTAACCATTATTCGCATATTGCAATAATTTGCCCTGTGTTTTTTTGCTCCACCTTTCGTAGGGCTCGGGGTGAGCGACACGCACAACCTGTGTGCCTCTTGAGGGCCCAGCGTTGGATGCTCCCCTGGGAAGCCAAGCATCACCACGGCGACGCCTTGGAGGAAACTGCGGGTTGCTGGAAATAGCAGCGGTCTCCCCGGGGCTGGTGTGGTAAGGAATGAACTCCCCTTACTTAAAGGGGTTGTAAGAGCAATGTGTTGAGTACACCGCTCTGGCGATGCAATTAGGTCTGTGTTGTAGGTTCTGCCGGAGGACTGGGCTTCGCAGGGAGGACCCCGTGAGCCTCCGAATGAAGCCAGCTGTGAGCTGTGAGCAGCCAGCCCGGACAGTCCAGGCAGTAGTCTCTGAACAGGAGGCCTCGACGGGCCTTCTAGTTGGAGTGACGACATCGGGGCCCGTGTGCGGGATGGTAAAAAAAAAAAAAAAAAAAATCTCCCTTTTGTTGTCACAAACAGTATTGTCTCGTCAACAGGCTTCGTCAGCCAAGCAGACAGCCATGGTTAGCCCGACATGGAGCGGCCAGCATTCATCCGACCTGCCAGCGAGTATTCATCGCTGGCATGGCTACAAGCCCAGTTAGTAGGCCTCCCTAGGCCTCCCTGAGGGCCTGCTGGGGTGCAGCAGGCCTTGCCGGGCCTCCCTTGAGAGGGTATTCCCGTGCTTCAGGTGCGAGACGGCAGGTAGTAGGCCTCACCAGGCCTCCCTGAGGGCCTGCTGTGGTAACAGTAAGCCTCGTCTGGCTTCCCCCAAGGGGTCGTTCCTGGGCTTCAGTCACTGGATGATAGGTAGTAGGCCTCGCGGGGCCTCCCTGAGGGCCTGCTGGGATGCAGCAGGCCTCATCTGGCTTCCCCTGAGGGGGTACTCCAGGGAACCAGCGCTGGATAACAGCTCCCGGGCTCCAGTCACCAGATGGCAGGTAGCAGGCCTCACCAGGCCTCCCGGAGGGCCTGCTGGGTTGCAGCAGGCCTCATCGGGTTTCCCCTGAGGGGGGGGCCCAGGGCCTCGGCCTCTGGGTGACAGGGGTTAGGCCTCGCTAGGCCTCCCCGGAAGGTGAGCAGGGAGCATGGTTGCTAGCCGGGGCGGTTAGCATGATCTGCTATCAGGTAGCAGGCCTCACCAGGCCGCCCTGAGGTCATTCCCCGGCCGAAGTGCCGGCTACGAGTAGCCTGGCAGGTAGTAGGCCCTGCGGGGCCTCCCTGGGGGAACGAGTTCCTTGGAAGGAGACACAGAACTGGAACTCAAGCTGACAGCTAGTGGTTCCTGCCGTCAGGCTTCGGTTCTAGCCGGCAGCACCTGATGGCAGGTGCATACTCTAGCACGACGAGTTTACACTGCTGCTATGCGGTCCTTACAGGACAGGGACCTGCATAGGTTGCCTACAGCATGGTACCTACCAGGCAGGCTTAAGAGCTCCCCTCTTAGGAGGGTTGTCTGTGAGCTTACGGCCGCTTGGGCCTGGTCAGTTGGTCGTAGGCCCCTCGGGGCCTCCCTGTGAGATCAGCCTGTAGGCCTTCTCAGGCCTCCTGAGCACCCCTGTAATGTATGTGCTCGGTAGATCCTAGGATTGAGCAGCTGACTCCCCTCGCTAGCAAGGGTGGGAAAGCACTACGCTGAGCGCTGTTCTCCAGGATAGCCCGTCTCTGAGTTCCGGCCTGAGGCGGACACTGCCAGTTCGCAGTCCCTCAGCTTGATGCCTCTCCAGAGGCGAGTTTCCAGAGGCTCTGTTGTTAACAGACTGGGCTGGCAGACGGAAGCGTCCCGCATAGTGACGCCAGGTCAAGCCTCCCTGGTGGCATTCGGTGAAGTTCTTCCCGAATAGTGACTGGCTGGGGCGCCCTCGGGTCCCCTAGCCACATTCCCTTAAAGGAACCCCTTCTGTCGAACAGGTTGGTTCCAGGCCTTTGAGCGGCCAGGGTAGGGTACATAAAGGTGCCCCAAGGCCACAGCTCGGGCTATGACCGTAGGGAATGCTGTCACTGACAGCCTAATGTGACCAGAGGGGGAGTGGTTCAGGCATTTCAGTTGAATTTGCTTGTCCTGACAGTGGTCACTGCCAGTAGGCATGCACTCCCCTCGGCATGGCGGCGTGGGTATATCGTTCCCCATAGCGTCAGCTGACGCAGCTCGAGTTCCCTTTCGAAAGGGAACGTCCCTGGTTACGACTGTAACCTTAGTTCCCTGAGAACAGGGAACGAGACGCTGCGTCACTTTTGCCATACCTCGGGGCCTGCCTGCCTGTAAACAGTCCCTTCAGACGAATTGAATGCGGTTGTGTTTGCAAGGCGCCCTTTTATACTTCCTGGTCGCACGTCTATGACGTCAGAGGCTGTCGCCGGTCAGTAGGACTGATGTGATTGGATAAACGTTTCAGACACCGGTCACGCTGGAGGCGTTCCCCATAGCGTCAGCTGACGCAGCGTCTCGTTCCCTGTTCTCAGGGAACTAAGGTTACAGTCGTAACCAGGGACGATTTCTACCTAATATAGCCGAACAACTAACAGGTGCTGTGGCGAAGAGATAATCAGTGTTATACTCTTCATCTGTCATAATGTTAATCCTGATATCCCTGACATATACTGGTTTATGTGTATCTGTACCAGATTAGTTGTACAATAAGGTTCAAGCATAGTGTAAATACAGTACATGTGAGACTGTAGCCCAGATTGCCCCAAGCTGGCAGTAGTGTTGCAGCAGTTCCACTGTGACTCTCCTGAGCTCAATTATTCCATTACCAGCAGAGTATTGTAATGCATTCAGATATTTTAAAAGCAGATTGATAGAGGTGTATTTCAGTTGGAATTGTTTCTGTCCTTAAATGGGAAAAGTATTTTGGGATTGACAGGTATTTTGCAGTTTAGTTGATTTTACGTCTCACTGTAGTGCAAACAAATCTTGCAAACAACCTACACATCCCATGAACACTCCAGATAAATGATTGGTTATGAAAGTGTCTGCGATCACAAACCACTGTTAATTTTAACAGAAAAGCAAGCATACTCTTGTGTGATTTGGCATTGCAGCCAATACAAATAATACATTCAATTTGCCTCACCTAATGCAGCAAAATCCTGTTTTTGTTCCACACCTGGTTCAAGAATTAAAATCAAAGAGGGTGCTTCTGAAAAATGTACTATTATCCTATCATGCTAAGAGTGCCTTATAATCACTAAAAAGACCTAGTGTTACTCATTCAGTGAACGCAATCTCACAGAGTTCCATAATATTAATCAGAAAAACGAACTACACAATGAATCACTTATTTAGATAATATACGCTTTGTTGTATTATATTGTACAATGTTGTACAATTGTCAAGTGCCTAATTTAACACTGAACCAAAACTTGAGTGTTTTGTGGATTCCAATTTAAACATCTGTGACTGGCCATTGCGTTCAAGAAATCAACATGTCTGTGACGTTGCTCACTGAATTGAAAACACGTTGGAAAGGGATCATTTGACACTCTCCAGAGCACAAACGATCCTAGACCATCAGTTATGGGCAGCTTTTTCTTCTAAAAGCAATCAGAAGCAGCAGCAGCAGCAGACGGTTTTAGTGAGAAAATGACACACTGGAATCAAATCTGTCTCTCTCAGTCTGGACGGGGGACACAGGGACATCCATGGGGGGAAACAAGCCCACCTGGCACAGGGCCTGTATGAAATTATATAATTAGTGTTTACATTTATGATATTCAGTATACGTTTAGAAATTAGAGTTATATCAGAGAACAAATCATTATTCCATTCAAATGTCTTTAATATTCAAAGAAAAATTGTGGAATCATTTTGAAAAGCATCATGTAGTACTGAAAAAGTTTGCAAACCCATTGGACTTAACTATGTTTATTTAATTGTGTTTTAAAATGTAATCTGATATCCCACTAAGCTGCAACAGTAGACACATGCAGTTGTCTTAAATATCACACAAACAATTTTAAAACAATTCTTGCACAAACAAAATATATTTTCATGTCTTTTCATTAAATACACTGTGTAAAAATTCAAAGTGCAGGGTGGAAAGTGTTTGAATGCCTAGACCAGGTATCCAATCTTGCTCCTGCAGAGTTTAGAGATTTGGACACCTCTGACATAAGGCTAATGACTAACTCCAAAAACCTAAAAAAAAGTTAAGAGTCAACTTACTCGGAGTCCTATCTATGAGTTGAGATTGGAGTTGTTGGTCAGAGCGGCCCTGCATGCTCTATAAAAATTGAGTGTGCTATTCACAAGAGGCATTGCTTGATATGAACCATGCCTCAAATAAAAGCGATCTCAGAACACCTAAGATTTTTTTGAAGTGTGTGCTAGTAAACCCTAAGTTATGAGGACAAAATGTCCCCACAAAGATGGCTATATGAAATATACTTACGTGTGGGTCCTCATGAGATAAACAACTTAATACTGTGTAAATCAGACTAAATTATGTTTTTTTTTTATGTTTAAAAAAAAGTCTGTTATGAAAGTTCTCTCTGGTGGGTAGGGGGTAGAATATACAGATTCTACAGTATTGAAATCATTATGTCTATGGAGAGTCCCCATAAAACATGAAAACACATTGTGTGCTCAGAAATAAACAGAAATAGTCATAGGAGGACATAATAGTGAGTAAATCATTTTATTTTTTGAGAGAACTATCCCTTTAAGAATGTTGCTTTGCCAAGAGATGGGAATTGTTACAAAAGTATCACAAATAGCTTGCTCAGGAGTCCACAGTTAAAGAAAGGGTTTATAAATTGAGATAGTTCAGTGCCTTTTCTAATTTCCAGTCTCCCACTGAGTGCATGACTTCAAGACTATAATAGATTACTCTGAGATGTTCAGAAGAGTGCTGGAGTTTAAAACGCTAAACAATAATCTATAATGGTGTTTATCGGACACCACAAAGAGATCCACCGTCCTCATCTGTCCCCCACCCATCCTCAATAAATACAATACCGTAAGGATAAACAGCCTCATAACACCAAAATCAAAACCTCATACCATATGTAAAGCGTGGTAGAGTTTCCCCTCAGAGTTTGGTTTGATTTGGCTTTGCTGCCTCAAGGTCAGCTTGCTGTCATCAATGGAAAATGTATACATATGTATGAATATAAATTCCCAGGTTTATCGAGACATTTTGCAGGAGAATGTGTGGCCATCTGTTTAACAGTTAAAGCTCAACAGAAGTTCAGTGATCCAACATGAAAACATCCCAAAGCACAGCAGTAAATATACTAATAGAATGGCTGTAACAAAAGAAAATACAAATTGAGTGGGTCAGTCCTAATCTTATTTATACCAGACTTCCCAAATATATAGCTGAACTTAATGAAAAATCATGCAAAATTAAGTTTACAATTATAGAACATGTTTGGTGAACATCATAGTTGCTGAAGAAAGCACAACCAGTTATTGAATTCAATGTCCTCATTCTTTTCCTCATCCTGTATTGTGAATGTTTAGACAAGGGGTAGGCAATTCTACTCCTGGAGGGCTACTCTCAACCTTAATCTCAAACACACCTGAACCAGCTCATTATTGTCTTCTGGACTTTACTCTGCAGGACAGTGGCCCTCCACATTTAGTAAAGGCGTATAAACTGTATGTCATTTAGCTATATGCCAATTTGTCTATTGTTGTGACTGATCAGATCAAGTTTTGAGACCAAGTTATGCAGAAATTCGGTTAAACCCAGGAAAGGGTTCATATGCTTTTTCCTGGAACTGTAAAACTAAACTGAGTTGCCACAATTCATTACTGAGACTAATATATGAGCAGGATTTTTTGTCATTAATTGATAAGGAGCTAATCTATTGTATTTTAATTAATTCATAGGCATTCACTGCACAGTGTGCAGCTTTGTAATAGAAATTGGGACGCTTTCTATCATATTTGATTGTCATTTGTAACAGTTTTTAATCTGATTTCAACGTTTCCTGTGAATTATGATGTTCTAGATTGTTGCATTAGAGCAAAATGAATAGAGTGCCCTGTCTCTGAGCTGCTGTGAAACTGAACATTCATTCAGATACAGAAAATATACAAAGGGTTTGGTGGAGATTCAAAGATAGTTTGTACAAGATGAGACCTCAGTCTTATCCCATATTATGCAATAACAATTGCCGTCTTTCTCCATTTCACCATTCCCCATTGATCCCTTTGTGTGAGACTGAATTTAGTCAAACTAAAAATAAAGACAAACTTTGCAGATAGTGGTGAACAAATGATGGGTCTGTAATGAATAACAATAGAGAGAGGGAGAAAAAGAATAGAGAGTTTCTGTCACACTGGTGGGAGAGCAGACCTAATACTTGCAGTCCGTTTATGTCTATAACAAGGGAGGATTAGAGCAGATTCATAAATTGTATGGTCATTTCATAATACCAACAAGCATCATTTTGGCACAACCCTAATCTCTCTTTTAGTGAGAAAAAAAAAAAGCAGAATAAATGCTGGTTATAAATAATAAATAAATAATGATTATTTTTTACCTTTTGGGACTTTTTAAAGAAACTTCTGAATTTAGATTAGTTGATAAGTACTACATTAAGAGTGAATGAAGAGATTAGTAATAAATTATATTTGCTGTCCAGTGTCTCTATACACTGTAACAAAACAAAAAAATGACTCCAATTGAAATTTTTCTAGTGACTGATCACATTTAAATTTTTCAGTTGGCCGAATTGAAAGTCTGTGAATTGATGCAATTTAATTCCAGAAAAAAAATTAATTGGAGTCCTGATTTTTTTTTTTTTTTACAGTGTGTTATTTTGTTTATCTGTTACTGCCTGCTGTGTTTCTGTGAAGCATTATAATTATTATTGACCTCAGTGTCAGCAGTGATTAATGGGACAAGCAATATAAGAATCTGCAGCCTATAAAGCTTCATGTAAAGCTGTGCAGAATTGGCCTTAGTGAGGAGTGCATGGGACATTTATTTTATTTTTTTACAAAAATAAATTATTTGATTCTATTAATCTGGCGACTAGTGCAGAAGATTAATAAACCTTTGACATTTTTCTGTCAAACATTGCATTCATCCTCATTTCTTTTCCTATACCTGTGATAGATAAAGTGTTGGAAATGATGTCCTGCATTTCATAAAAGAGGTTACAAGGAGATGTCATTATGAAGGTTATTGTACATTGTGATTGCTTTATTCCATTATCTGTATTGAATAAAATAATATTTAAAAGTCTGATTCAAAGTATTTGGCTAAGTGCTTCTTTTGTCAGTGGTTCTTTTACTGAGTGACTGCATTTCCAGATGGATGGATGGGTGGACAGGTAGTGTAGCAGTGCAAACATTCCTGCTGAAAAATGTAGGTTCAGGTGTTTCGTATCGAACGAATGCAGCATTGTTTTAACCACAGCAGAACTTCTCTGTGTGTGGCAGAATGTAATTTGAAACTCAGCGTTTCCCCCAGGATGGGTCAAAGCTTACATCTTGCAGTTGTATTCTTATCTGTAACAGTAAAAAAAAAAAAATGTGAGTACTTCCATTTTCCATAAAGTCTCCGTTAAACTTCAGACATCACTGAAGGAATGCGCGCATATGTGTCAGTCTGGTGGAGTGCAATAATTCTGACTAAAATATACTTTTGTGACTTGTGAATATAAAATCTTTTGCATCAAAAAGTGGAAGCACTTCAAGAATCTTCCCTTATTTACAGCACCATAGACTGCAATACGACGAGTGTTACAGCAGTATTGACAGACTTTTTTTTTTTTTATTTGAGTCATAGTTTATTCAGTAAACCACTGTTTTGTTTTCCCCCTAAAGCACACCGAGACATGACTTCAAAACCAAGGTATACCATTTTGTAAAATGATAAATAACGCTTTCAACAGACCCATGGCCACCAAAGTGCTTTACATGCTGCCTCAGACTCACTCACTCGCTCTTGTCATCTACGCTCTTAAACAGTATGACACAAGAGCTCATTAATTAACAAGTATCTCTCTTGTCTTTTTTTATTATTCTGACAAGGGTTAATTGTGAACTATCAAAAATATAATGGCAAAGATTCTAGATCGAAGTCAACAAGAATCTGCACACTGCCACTGCTGCTCCCAAAGATTTATTTAAAAAGAAACAACATTTCATACCAAAGGGTCTTCGTCAGGCAATATAGAACAAGTAAGAGTACCCAGAAGGGGTGACTGACATTACAGTTTTTCTCCATTGGTTTGGCTCATTTCTTGAAACAGAAATTACTTTCTCAAAACAACATAGACAAACCTCTAAACCACTTGGCAATTCTTCACAACATGATTTAATTTCCCATTCATTTCCTCAAACTGCAAATGTCTAAGTACATGGCTCAATGTCTCAGTACATCTTTGCAAATGATTTGACATGTAGCCTACATTTAGCACAATTTCCAACTGAATAGATCTTGTTTATCTAAACTGATTCAAAACGTGTCAGTGTCATCACATGCACAATAGTTGTCAAAAATAGTCAAGAACATAATGCCATGAATTCCATATTTGAATCCCTTGGAACATTTGATAAATTTATCACAGCAAATGACAGTCAGGTGTCTGTAGCGTGTTGATGGCCAGGAGGGTGAGGACGGTGGCCCGGAGAGGGAGGGTAGGTCATCGACCAGTGAAGAACTGTTAGTTGTGAAACTCCAACTTCATTGTTTTTGGTTTGTGTGTTTATATTACAGTATATTATGGTATATACATTTTCTTTTTACTCTGATGTATGGAAGCTTTATGTGTGTGAATGATAATGGTTACAATTTCCTTGGCAGTATGAGTACAATGTGTGATGTCAAACCTTGGCTCTTACCCTAAAAAATTATTTTAGTTTTATACACAATTGGATTCTGTTAGCTAGACAAAAAACTGTACAGTGACCACTGTCAATGAAGGACTGGGCTAAGACTGAAATGTGGACATGAGGGATATTTCAATGGTCCTTTGCCATAGTGACAAAAAAAAAGTGCTTACACAATGCCAAAGGGATGGAGCATTTTGGGGGAACTGACTGTTTAAATGAGAAGGAAATTTAGTTTTGACACGAGTGAACTGTTTTGGGAGAGCTTTTGCGGGTGAACCATGGTGTTGTGCCGAACTATCCACGTCATTTTTGGCAAAAGCACCAATAGTGTTGAGAACGTCCGGGCTGTTTCAAGAAATTAGCCAAAGCAATTGAAAAGGATCTTTGCCATTTTCGTGGCACTGACTAGAATTTCGTGTAATTTAGTGTTTCAAGAAATTTGCTTTATATACACACGCTTAATACTCTTATTACTTAATATTGTTTTATTTTTGAGTGTGTGTGAGCATCTTTCTGTTTTGGTGTGTGTGTGTGTGTGTGTGTGTGTGTGTGTGTGTGTGTGTGTGTGTGTGTGTGTCTGTCTGTCTGTCTGTCTGTCTGTCTGTGTGTTTAATATGTCAGTATGTAATTTTATTCATATATTTTCATATTCCATTTAAATTCTGTTTATTATATTGGTGATTTGGATATTTTTGTTGATTTATGCTTACAGACAGACAGATAGATAGATAGATAGATAGATAGATAGATAGATAGATAGATAGATAGATAGATAGATAGATAGATAGATTGATTGATTGATTGATTGATTGATTGATTGATTGATTGATTGATTGATTGATTTGTGAACTTTTTTGAGCTTGTTTCTTTTTAAATAAATCTTTGGGAGCAGCAGTGGCAGTGTGCGGATTTTTGTTGACTTCGAGTTAAATGCTTCATTTATTTACTCTAATATCTGCAAAAAGTTTGTTCAATGTGCACACTGTTCTTCTTTGAATAAAGATCCTAGTTCACCAAATCTAAAAATGTGTAATCTATATAATACATATTGTGAACAAAGCTTTGTATACTGGTCCTGGCTCAGTGGAAGCTGGATGAGGCACTGCGAAATAACAGCTAAAGTTTAAAGAGCGAATGAGAAATAGAGAAATAGTATGTGTGTACATGTTAAAGTGAAATGGCGATTAAGAAGAGAATCTCCAGTATAAACACATCCACTCCTCGGTTAAACATATTACAATCTCTGATAGGCAAACCCCTCTGAAGCTCTCAAAGTAGAACAGTTGCTAGTCATATTCACTTGTATCTAATCCTGCCCCCGTTCTTTTTCCACTCTCACTTCAAGTGACCAGTTTACAGCAACTACTTTGGAACGTTTTTATTTAAAACAATGTCATTAGAGGTTTTTGTCTTTTCTTGACTGCATGTTTTGCTGTCTAAAAGATTATTAAAAACCATGTTAACTAAACCCTAAAACAATATTTTTGTAGTTAATGATCTGTTAGACTGGGGCTTTGTTAGTGCTGTTCATTGATTGTAAATGTTTTTGACATTTGGGTAAAATGTGGTTTACTTGTACAAATATGGTGTGAAAACGTGCTGCCCTCTTTATGCGGTGTGTCCACCAAAGCATTTTTTCAAGCAACTGGCCAGCGTATTCAGTTGTTTTCAATTGATGTGCCACATTTTTTAGAACGCCATGAGCATAACAAGGCGTTAAGTGAGTATTTCACACTCAAGTGCCGAGCGTTTATCGTTGTTTACCGGTCGCGAGAGTTGAAGAATGCTCAACTTTGAGTAAAACGCAGTGCTCATCGCTGTCCCTTTTCTCCCTGCCGTCCAATCACAGTGGAAGGGGGGCGGGACAAATACAATACAGACCAACAATTCTGCTTATAATCTACAACAGATGAAAACAAGCAGAATAATAACGGAACAAAATAATTTAAAACAAGAGCCAAAGCAAAGACTTTACATCAGCATTTTTATAGAATACATACAGAAACAAACGACCTGTGAAGTCAGATATAGTAACACTTACGTGGATATTCCATATCATGACAAGGAGTGTCATCTAAAAAAAGCTGCCCTGCCAAAACTCTCTGAAGCGCTCAGCTAGACGTTTTCAACTGGCTAAAAATGCTTGGGTGGACACACTGCCTAAGGTTGAATGGTGGCTATACTGCAGTTGAATTGTCCTAATCGACATTGTTTGCCATGGTGATGTATGTTGGCACGAGCTCACCACGCCCTAAGAAATGTTCTAAGAAATGTGGGGGTAGGGAGAGGCTTGTCCACGGACCTCATGGACATCGCTGTTCCGAACTTGGGATTTGATAATAGCATGTAATTTTCTTACTCAAACCACTGCCACCTGCTGGTGCTTCTGCTTTTAGAGGGAAAAGCTGCACAAAACTGCTTGTCTAGGATATGTAATCCTCTGTAAGAATTCGTAATAATAGCATATATAGCGAAAAGGAGCTGGCAAAAGATCCAGTGTGTGTCTGAATTTGCACTCGTCAAATGATTACTTTTCCAACGTGTTTACGCTTCGGTGAGTTATGTAGCCAATCACAGACATGTTGTAGATATCTACAATGCAATTGGCCAATCACAGGTGTTGAATTTGGAATCCACTCACCACTTGAGTCTAACCGCTGAGTTCAGTTAAAACGCATGTCAATCCTCTGTAAGTGGAGAGATTGTGAAAATAAGAGATTCATTGTATACCAGCTTCACTGTGGAACTTTGTGAGATTATATTTATTGAATGAGATACAGCTTTTAGTAATTATAAAGGGAGCACTCTTTGTGCGCTGTCTGGGCAATATTATTATTATTTATTTTTTATTAATAGGTATAATATATTCAGAATTTGAATAAAACTTTTGTTTTCCACTCTTGACAAGCGGCCACATACACGCTTCAATACACTTGAATATGCGGGATTCACTCGAAAATGAGATGAATGACAGTTATAAATATTTATGTCAAAATCAGACTCATAAATGTCAGGAAAACACAATTTCTGGCTGTATGTCATTATCCATGGATCACTGAATCTGTGGTAAGTTGTAAGGAACATTATATCAAGCCCAACCTTTAATTTTAAACTGATAATCGTGTTGCTCAACGTTTTCCTCTATTAACTTCAGTCACGCAGCGGGAAAGTGACGTTGATGCATTCCCTCTATTTATGTGTTTGTCACATGACTTTTTTGTTGTGGCCGCCATCATTAGGACCTTTGTCTAACTTTAATTTGAAGAAATATGTTTATAAACAAGCTATTTGATTTGAACATTTTGGTCCTGTGCTGCCTTTTTTAGTGGCATTCAGTATATATAGTAAAAATGAGTGTTTCCTGTGATGGGTAGGTTTAGGGGCAAGGGCAGTGTAGGGGGATAGAAAATACGGTTTGTACGGTATAAAAATAAAAGTCCCCATAAAACATGGAAACACTGTGTGTGTGTGTGTGTGTGTGTGTGTGTGTGTGTGTGAGAGAGAGAGAGAGAGAGAGAGAGAGAGAGAGAGAGAGAGAGAGAGAGAGAGAGAGAGAGAGAGAGAGAGAGAGAGAGAGAGAGAGAGAGAGAGAGAGAGAGAGAGAGAGAGAGAGATAGAGAGAGAGAGAGAGAGAGAGAGAGAGAGAGCGTTTCAGTTGTGTGTGAGAGAGCATTTCAGTTGTGTGTGTGAGAGCATTTCAGATGTGTGTTTGTGAGCGTAACATTTTCAGGAAGCGTTTCAGTTGTGTGTGTGAGCGTAACATTTTTTAAGTGAAGTTTTATTAACTAATTTCGGGAGGAGCACATACAGATAATTAAACAACGGAGCCGTCAGCTTAATCAAATCTAATCAAACAAGGGGAGCATGTCAGAAAACGCAACCTATTTAAACAAGTGGAGCATGGTAAGCTAATCAATCTAATCAACGATAAGAGGTGTACTTATACAACAGATTTACCTTCTCCCGTTGACCATTTTTATTTTAGCATCCCTCCACCACCCCATCTCCTCACTTTAATTTAATAAACTCTCATCAGATGTCAACACAATCCATAAAACATTACAGTCTAGTTATAGAGTATCTTTATCACGGGGGGGGGGGGGGGGGCACGCCAAATACGCATTATCTTTACTCTATTTAATTTGATGTAAGTGTGAACTCGTGAATTGTATGATAGCATTTGAGTTGTATGTATGAGCACATTTCAGTTGTGTGTGTGAGCGCGTCTCAGTTGTGTGTGTGAGCGTAACATTTTCAGTTGTATGTATGATAGCGTTTCAGTTGTAAAGCATTTCACTTGTATGTGTGTGAGCATTTCATTATATTAGAATGTGAATGAATTTCGTTTCATATGTGTATGAGAAAGGAAAAGTATATGCATGGCAATTCTGTCCCTATAGGGGCACCTCATAAGGAGCGCTCGTGCTTTCAGAGCTGCATTCTTTCATTGATTTGTGTAATTTAAATAGGCTACACTTTAATCATATTTATAGCTACTAACTTAATAAAACAAGCTGTGTTACAATGTTGAATGATTACCTCAAAATGTAGTATATGTGAACTTTATCTGAATTGAATAATGCATCTCTCGCGTTTGGCACATTCCAGCGGTTACTCCTCTGTGTGATGTATAGGTTGTCGACCCTAGTTTAGGTTAAGAAATGTAATTTCGCCAAATACGTTTTTTTAAAGCAACCTACTTCAGTGTAGCTAATATGTGATGATAACAGTGCGCTTAACACAGAGGATTTGAAGTGATCGGGTGTGGGTGGATGGTTTGTTTTTAACAGCGGATTCGGTGAAGCTGATCTGGGCATCTCTTGTTCTTAGTTATCCTCTCCAAAAAAATTGCCTCTTACAAAAGCCACAAAGCCTTCTATTTTTGTTTGTTTATAACAAACTGTGAGACCAGTCAAAATAATTTTCTTGTCATTTACAGCCTGTCACAAATGCTGTTGATAAAGATATACTCTGTATACTCTGAACTGGGTGTTTTATAAATGCTTACATTTAAAGTATTCAGAACCCTAAGACATATGGTGCTCTAAACAAAACTTTATCCTGTCTTATGTCCTATCAATCATTACACAATAGTATATAAATAGTCGCTTACCTCAATCCTGTGACAATACTTCCAGCATCCCTCCTCCACCCCACGTCCTCCTCTATTTCTGTTCTCTTTATTTATGTTTTGAATATTCTTTAGGAATCCAAGAGAGGTCATTTATATCTCAAGTCAAGTCTCATGCACGATCCTTTCCAACATAGATAGCAGAGCATTCCAAATATGTGTAACTTTATCTCATTTAAGGATCATGCAAATATGAACCCATAAATTATGGTTTATTGTGCAAGGGCCTGAATAGTGGACACACCATGTAGTTTAAATCATTCTGCAAGAATTGTGTTTGTTCAACTTGAACTTTTCCCCCTCTGGTAAAGGGGTTTTGTTTGGCTCAAATCTGACAAAACATCATCCAGGGTTACCACTCTTTCATGAACACCAGAATCAAGGACTTTCAAGGACTTTTTAAAGGACCTTTTATTTTACATCAAATTCACATCCCAATATATGGTGCATCATGAAAGACCTCTTACAGTACTTAATTTTAACCCTCATCTTGCATTTGCATCCATTTTAACCCAGAAGAGGTACAGAATCATTTGCACATAAATACATAGTTTATGAAAAGGAAATTTAAGAAACATATTAAAAACTTTTGCAGCTTTAAAAGTTGTTTACTATGTCTAGTAAATACTTCTTGTTTAAGAAAAGTTTGCACTAGAAACAAGACAAAAATACTAAGTAAGAAAAACATTTTTTTACTGTTTGCTCGTCGGCCAGAGGAGAACTGCACCCCGACTGAGCCTGGTTTCTCCCAAGGTTTTTTTTTCTCCATTCTGACCCTGAAGGAGTTATGGTTCTTTGCCATCATTGCCTTTGGCTTTTGGCTTGCTTAGTTGGGGACACTTACATTTTACCTATATATCTGCATTGACACTATATGATAACTGAAATGAGCTGGATAACATCACTGTTTTCTCCAGAGAGGCTGTACAGCCTAATCAAATTCTGCTGCATTATTTTCCTGTTAACACTGTGAAGCTGCTTTAAAAACAATTGGACTTGTAAAAAGCGCCATATAAATAAAGATGATTTGACTTGACTTGAGTTTTGATCATCATTCTGAATCTGAGGAGTCTTTGACAAAAATGAGATTTTCTCAACTTTTTGTTTAAAATGTTGCCTCTCTTTATTAAACTTACCCACGTTTAAGTGTTGATATAAAAGGATGCATGAAACTATAATAAAATAAAGGTATCCCAATATACTATAGCCTACATACTTTTAAATATACTTTTAAAGGTATAAACAGACTAAGGCATGTTATAATTTTCACAAAATTTATTTCAAATTTAATTCAAGACTAAATATTAAATATTAGTTTTCAAGCACTTTCCATGCCTTTAATTCATATGTCTGAAATTCTGAAATTCAAGTACTTTTAAGGTGTTTGGGAACCCTGATCATCCCTACAGTGAAGCATAGTAATGGCTGCATTGCAGTATAGGGACACTCTGTAATATGCTTTTTCTTTCAGTCAGAATGTGCTAGAATTCCGTTCAGACACTTTCCCTACTGGAAATGTCTTTTCTTGACTGTATTTGGCTGCAAAATGACACTGATGATCAGTACATTGATGATATACACACTGTTCGCACCATATCCCTGTCATACTAAGAGATAAACTTTGTAAAGCTTTAGATCATGTTGTTTTGACTCTGATTTAAAGATTAAGAGTGAGAAGTTGAAAGATGTGTTAAGAGTACATAATGAAATAAAAGCAGAAACAAAGGTACACTCGCTCCTCAACAGACTCAAGAGTCTGAGCTAGCAGCCCCATCAAAGGGAGAGCCATTACAATGGTGTTGCACAACACAGCAAGAATTCCATTTCCTTTGAATGGATTGATGGATTGATGTTGCTGCCAAAGCTAACTTCTCATTTTGTGGCAGATAAGGAGTCAGCGTGCATGCTGTAAGGAAAAGGCTTACTTTGCTTGTAATTGAAGTATAGAGGTGGGGTGATGGTGTGAATATTGTTCTGTTTGACACTGTAAAGCTGCTTTGAAACCGTCGTCATTGTAAAAGCGCTAAATAAAGTTGACTGATTGATGCCCTCAAGAGGATAAACCGTGTATCAAAACAACTTAAAGTTTTTTTTTTGCAGAGAGCTCAAGCTTTTAATAATATAAAATGACCACCATGCATTGGGCTTGTAACAGTTTACCATCAGGTAAAGATTCAGAGGGAGGTACTTTCTCTTATGTTCTCATTGAGATCCTAAAGCTTTCTGTGAAATATCAGTGAAAAAATAATAGCCGCCTATTTGTCCATAAAATAAGTCAAATTGGTGGAAACGGATTGACTAATAAAAGAGTGAAAAACTCACCCACCCAGATGCATCACTTTCAGTCACATCTAAAACAAAAACAAACTGTTAAATTAAAGGTCCACATCTGAGCCTGTCACCTTCATGGTGCCTGAGATTTTCACAAAGCATTTGGTGACTAATTATCTGAAATGATGGGGTCTATAAATAATTATGTAAACAACAGCCGGTAGAAAGAAAGAAAAAAATATGATTAGTATTGTTGTTGTAAGTATTATTTTGAAGCAAGGTTTGAAGATGGACAAACATGACCCATCTCTTGTTGAGTTAAAAACAGTTTAGATTTTAAAAATGTGTTTCGAGAAGTGTGCAGTTTTTGTTCTGCTCTGTCTAGCTTTTTATGCTCAAGATAGTCTTTCTTTTTAGTGCACAGAACTAAAAGGATCTTATGGTATCAGGGTCATAGCACTAATACAAGTAGCCTACTTCAAAATGCAAAGTTAAAGGTCCACTGAAGTGCCTTGAAACGCACCGCATTATTCAATGTGTTGGCGTAATTTCCCCTGAAATGGCTTCAGCTGTTAGCAGCTCCTACCCTTTGTTGAAACAGCCAATAGCGTTTCGTTAATACACAGTTTGATTAGAGCCTTTCTGTTTGGTAAAGCCAGTTTCCTCTAACTGTTTATCATCATTATTTCCTCCATATTGCTTTGAAATGCAGCATTCTGTGCAGAATTCAAATTGGTTTGATATGGTTTGTTGTCTGCACCGACTTGCGTATATATGATCCGCGCTGAGCTCTCGTGTCTGTAGTCTAACTTTAGACCAGAGCCGTTGGATTGTCTGTGCTGCTGCGGTGCTTGAAACTAACATGAAAACAGACTTAATTCACCTCGACTGAAAGCATATTTACACTGAATTGTTTCCTATCGCATATATAGTGTGCTATGTGCCTTTCACCATGTGGAAATTAGGAAATGTGTGAACAACTGACCGATTTCAGCCGCAACTTCAGCAGATAGGGGGCGGGCTTTAGATTCTAGAGAGCATTTGATTGGACAGATTTGATGAGAAGGGGAAGTCTGCGGTGATGTCATCAAAATCTGTGAATCATTTTAATGGAAGTGAGAGACTGTACGTTTTGAAAGGTTATATCTCTTAAATGCAAATTTTGTCATTGTTTTGGAACACACTAGCTTATTCATAACTTTAAGGCTGACATTGTCATACTAAAAGCTAAAAAACTTCAATTTTCATTTCAGTAGGCCTTTAAGTATTTTACATTACAAATGTCAAAGGGTTAGTTCACCCAAAGTTGAAAATTCTGTCATTAATGACTTAACCTCATGTCGTTCGACACCCCGCAAGATCTCCATTCATCTTCGGAACACAAATGAAGATATTTGTGTTTAAATCCGATGGCTCAGAAAGGCCTGCACTGGCAGCAATGACATTTCCTCTCAAGAACCATAAAAGGCACTAAAGATGTTGTTAAAACTCCATCTTACTACAATGGCTCTACAATAATTTTATGAAACAACGAGAATAGTTTTTGTGTGCAAAAAAACAAAATAACTACTTGTGTAGTAGTACCGATTTTGAAACAAAGCTTTGAACCGTTATAAATCAGTGTATCGATTCATGATTCTGATCGCCAATGCCACGTGATTCTAGCAGTTTGGCAGTTTGACACACGTTCCAAATCATGAAACAATACGCTGATTCATGCCGATTTCAAAACAAAGCTTCGAAACATTATATCACACATGTGGATTTTGTTTTTATTGGGTGTATGAGGCTCCATGTGGAGTATAAACCAAACTTTGCTTAATGCTGTTGTAAAAGTAAAATCATGCGTAATATAAGCACTTTTTAAATGGGGCGAATGAGACAGGAGGCGGGTGTATACAGAGCCATAGGCAAGGTTTTATAATCACTGAGGTCGGGAAGTTCCCCCACCCCAGAGTAAATTTATTTTTCTGTTCTACATATGTATTTTAAGACATTTGAAGGCCAAAATAATGGATAAGAAATAGCTTTAAAACCATGTCAGTGGGTAGTAGATTATCTTTCTTTTCTCTGTCTCCTTTTCTTGCCTTGTCTCTTCCTCTCCTGAAGCTGAGCTTTGACTGAATCTTTTCATTTTTATCTGTCAGTGGAGAAAGTAAACCATAGGATCAAACAGATATTTATGTTTTGTTTTAATCATTTTCTAGAGACACAGTAATTTACTGAAGGCTACAAGGAAAGCTAGGTTACTATAAGTTTATTAAATGTATTCACGATATGTACACATTCATTATTGATCTTATGCTAATATGATGAAAAAGCTTTGTTACTGTTTTTAAGTCAGACAGTGACTAATTATTAAAATATAAGAATTACGTCAAAATGGCAAAATTAGACCAGTTTTAGTTTGCCAGGTTATTTTTGTCTGTCATTTAAATTCTAATACAGCTGTCAAATATGACATGTTTAGTTTAGCCACTTACATCTTAACTTGCAGTTTATGACCATTTAAGTGTCAAGTTGCGATTGAATTCACACTCTGTATCGCTTCTGTGAACATAGTCATCTCAAATATTTTGACATTGATGGGCAGTGACAGACTGCAGAAGCAGCTCAGATGAGATGATGTTCAATATCCTTGGCAGCACTAAAGTAAAGTAAAGACCTTCATTATATACAGAATGGCATAGTGCAAACTGTGCTGGCCCCTGCAAGAGTGGAGGCGGGGCCCCTCACTGCATAATCAGATTAGTTTAGATTCATACACCCTTGCCTTCAAAATCATGTACCAGTGGCGTGGCATTTACTATAGTCTATATTTAATACATAATTCATTTGTTTTATTAATAAATAACTTTTTTCAGGTTCTTAAAAACACCAACAATAAAGGGACCTAATTAACATGTTAAAATGCAAGACTGGTATATCTGGTGTAAAAGCTATTTTCGGCCACACTGTAAAAAAAGATTTGTTGACTCAAGTCATACTTGCTCAAAATGTTGAAAATGAAAACATTCAAACATTATTGAAATGTCCATTCTCTAGATTTCTCTGTTAAAAAAAAAAAAAAAAAATGTTTTTAAAAAAAACACATGGATTAATGTTAATACTTTTGAAATAAGTCATAACATGAAAACAAGGTGGGGTCACCCACAGATTGGCCATACATTTTATCTCCTATTACTAAATAGTGTCAAAAATGACAATTCTTCCTCTGGGACATGCAGACAAAAAAGCTTTCACACCCTCTTAAAAATCCATGCTCTTCCAACTCTTTCATGGCTGGTCAAACACTGAAATTACACGCTTTCCCGCTTGTAAGAAAAAAAGAGCTTCCTTCCCAACTCTGTTCATGTTTTCTCTACAACATAAAATACAATTTAGTGTCTGCAAGATACATTTCCTCCACAGAGAGCAGTAACAAACATAAAAACATAAACTGTTGTGACCCACAGAAGGCCTTTTCATTTCTTTCCCTATTACTACATAGTGGACAAATGATAAATAAAAAATAAAAACATTCTGCCATCCCTCTTAGCAGCTTATTCTTTATAGAGTGGACCCTGGGAGTGCACATTTCCTTGAACAGGCGCTGAATCACCTCAGAAATATATTTCATGTCTTTTGGATAGTCAAGGTTCAGCATGTACAGCATGGGTACATCACTGAGATGGCCAACACGATCTCATGGTAATGTGTATCAATAGTACGTGTGTGAAATCTCGTGGAATGGATACGCCAAAATGAGTTTTGGCGTGCAAATGCTACGCTGTTTTTCGCGTGCATATGATACACACTTTATGGCGTGCATATAACACGCTCTTGGGTAGGATTAGGGTGGTGGGGTGGGGGGTTTGTACGTATAATATGACATAAAGTGCGTATCATATGCACGCGAAAAACCACGTACCGTGTGCACGCCAACTCATTTTGTCGTATACACTCGTTAATACGCATTTTCGTGAGAATTTCCCATGTATTTATTACAAACCTGTTGTTAGCAGTACAATTCAGTATAGTTCACTCTCTCAATTTCTAATTCTAATGCTTTAAGGTGTTGTCAAAGACCATTCTCATTTTCTCATAGGATTGAAGTGGATTATAAACCTGATGCAGCTTATGCAGATAGACTCATTTTCTTGTTAGGTTATTTAAGGTTAATACTCTAATGTGAAACAAGTGAAGGAGACGGGGAAAAGTGATAGATAATTGGGAGGAGAATTGTGTGTAAGAGAGAGAAAAAAAAGTCTAGTTAGAGACTAGAAAGACGACCATGGGAGAGACCAATGAGAAGAGAACTAAAACATAATTGCGGACAGTGGAGGTCACAACAGGTGTCTGACCACTGACAAACCCTTTCAGGCCATAGTAACAGGCAAAAACTGTTATAGTACCTTCACAAATCATGCTGTATAAACTTGTTTTTCTTTTACCCAGGGTTCTGACAGTTGGTTTCGGGGATGTAGCAGAGGGGAAATAACAGTAATTAGGTTGGAATCAGTGTGAGAGCTGTTATTAGCCACCCATTATTTTCTGCTGTCCATTCACACCATCAAAAAATTTACACATAATGTCATAATGTTTTTTTTTCTCCTGTTTGTAAAACAGTGGACAGAGCTAAGGTCAGTCATCAAATGTAAGAATGAAGAATGCCTCTCAGTGTGTGTTTTAGTATTGTCTACATTTTGCTTGTGTGGACAAAGATATTTAGGCCTCCTCAAAGTGCTCATCCTTTCTGCTATCACAAAATTTAAATATGTTCCTTATATTTCTGAAGAGGTTTCATTGCGATGGCCCTATAGTGCCCACAGCTTCTGTTTCACCTTAATTACGTGGATATTTCTGCAACGGATGCTGTCTATATAGTTTTTATGAATGTCAATGAGAGAGTTTTAATATTGTTGAAATTACAGTAATTTACATCACACAAGGAATAACATTTTATAATGGTTACTTTTCTGAAATGAGACTTCCTCATTGGCCTCCTCAGAGACTTCCTCAGTGTGGTGGGGAGAAGGCATCCGTATGATCACCATTTTATTCACCACACTGTATTTGACAACCTTGTCTGTAAAACACTGAATGCTTCATCTCATATAGTTTGTACTGCCATGTAAGACAAGTTGTTTGGAACATATTGTCATTCTTATTGGAATACGAAATAGAAATAGAGACTAGAGATGCACAATTAGTTGTTAAGGGCTAGTTGTTGAAACATAAATGTAAAAACACTTTGTGAATAGAAACCTTTGACTCTCTCAAGCAAACACTAAATCTGTTCACCTATATGTGACCAGTCACGGAAAGTAGGGACACAAGTCGGTTCTGGGGCATTTTGAGTTATTCACAGATTCTGAAAGTGTAGTCTCCAAGCTTTCCAACGATGTGTAACACATGGAAATCTGATAATATTTGGAGAAGTTGTGGCCATCTGAATTTAGGCATTTAGAAAAGTTTAAACGAGAGAAAACAGCCTCTAAAGGTTTGCAGTTCTCACCTGTTCTCAGCTGCTGGGAGTGACAATAGGGCTCATTTACTTCTCATTTAAATAAGCCATACTCCCTGTAAAGCTGCATGGTTGCTAGTAACGACAGACATAATGGGAAAAATCGGACCACATACTATGAATAATAAAGGATAGGAGATGCTAACATTACCATCCAAAAGCCCATTATAGCAATTTGGGGTTTTGGCAAGTGATACTATGCTAACGATTACAATTAAAACGACAGTAAAGAACAATAGGTAGGTATGGGAAGGTCTAAACATGAGATAATGTGTGTGTGTGTGTGTGCGTGTGCGTGTGCGTGTGCGTGTGCGTGTGCGTGTGCGTGTGTGTGTGTGTGTGTGTGTGTGTGTGTGTGTGTGTGTGTGTGTGTGTGTGTGTGTTCTTAGAATGAACACAAAACGACAAACTTTGGTGTTTATGGAAACACCCCATAAGAAACAGAAAGGTATTCTTGCAAATCTCATTGCCTCCAATAATGAAATAAGTCGTTCGGACACACTTTCTGTTTGCCGGGGTCTTCTTAGTGGATGTACTGTGCGTCTGTTTGAAGGGGATAAAGATAGAGAAATAGGTAGTCCGTAACCATGGCTATAGTGTAGGGGTAAGGTGCATGTCATTAAGTTTTGATGCAAATCAATCAGAGGTTCGAATCCGCCTTTTGCCACACTCTCTAACCGAGAAACACTTATTAATAAACACATGTTAGATGTTTTATTTCCACTTTTCTAATATTTTCTCAATTCTTTTTGAAAAAAAAAATGCCTTTCCGATCTGATATGTGATGGGAAAAGGGAGTAGAGAGTGTGGCAAAAGGCAGATTTGAACCTCTGATCGAGTTGCGTCAAAACTTGATGACATGCGTCTTACCACTACACTATAGCCACGGTTAAAGATTTGACCCATTTCTCTGTCTTTATCCCTTTCAAATGTTACTATCGATATAGCCTCTGATTTCTTACGGCCCAACTCGTCTGACGCCAGTCTGATACATTCTTCCTCTTCTTCATCTTCGCTCAGTTGTAGATTAGGGTATTATTTAGTCTTATTATGCCGCTTTCATCGTCACTCAGATCATCTCCACAGCCGGTCAGAGAGCTGCATAAATAATTAGCCACGCGTTCCTTGGAGGGTGAGGCAATAACAAAAGCCAGTATGGAAATACACACAAACAAAACAAGGCGATTTCAACCTCCAAATGTACGCTTTTAAATATACCATTAATGCCATCTCAAACACGGAGAGGCTTCTTCGTGATTTCAACTAACAGATTCTGCAAAAAAGCAAAAATCACACAATTTGAAAAAAAAATACGCTTCTTTCTCATTTTGCTTGAAAGTAGAGCTGCCGACTTGTGTCCCTGGTTTCCGTGAGGGGTCACATATAGTCGAGTCACGCAGGGACTGTGGTACCTACCAGTCTGGCCTGAAATAGTCCCAATATAAATGATTATTATAAGTGTACCATAATGATTCAGGGTATACAAAAACACGGTTTGGAAAATGGATTCATGTTGTACATACTCATTATATAATTTTTGTAAATCTTGAACACATAAAAAGTTACAGACAGCAGCTGTAATTTATAGATCATAGATTATAGATCAGATATACATTGTGTAGGTAACAATAACATTTACTCTATTCTTCTCCCACTTTACCAGCCACTTATTTCATGTATTTTGGGAGAAGTAGATGAATTGACGTGTTGTAAACCTGACAGATCCGATTCTCTGAACTGCAGAGTAAACGAACACGGTGATGCCCATCACACGTTTTTAGCTAATATGATCATTATATAAGGTTTTTAAACAACAAAACACTTCACTTCCACATATTTGTGGATCAGAATATCAGGCTCTTGATGACATTGCTAACATATTTGTGAATAAATGTAAAACAAAATAATAATAATAATAATAAGCCCTACATCTGTCATACAGCGCTGTTGTGGCTGTGGTGTGTCCTATGACAAGCATGACGTGTTGCCAAGGAAATAATAAAAGTGGTTTATAACATTTGTGAATGAGAAGCATTGAAGAGAGAGATTAAAGACAAAATGAATGTCAAAGGAGAAAAGAAACGGTTGGTTTCTCACTTGTTTGTTTATAGTAAACCAATCCTGTCCTGCAATATCTCCAGCTGTGTTTCTGAAGAAAACCATGTCTGCCCTCAGTGATACTGAAGTCAAGCATTATGTTGTTTATGTGAGAAGTAGCTGTGGTGTATTTGCTCCACCAAACAGTTATACCTTTATAGCGCTCAAATGTAGCACAGTTTTCAGATGGTAAAGCCAAGAAATCAAAAGTCTAAAAAAATGTAATTATTATTTATTATTATTATTATTTTGCTCCTATTCAAGCTCCTATTGATATTAGGGGCTAAAGTGCATTTTATGGCCAAATGAGGATGACATGAAACTACCAGAAGATTTCTGGCACTTTGCTAGACTGTTATCCTGAGACTCATCGTAGTGGTCTATTTCTCTTTTTCTGTCTCCATCACTCTGTATTTTCATGGCATTTGAATTAGGCAGAGAAAGTAAAAGAATGTGCATCATATGATCTAATTTGTTTAGCAAAAACAGTGTTTCCTATAGGATTTTTTCCATCTTTGGTGGCAGGCCTATTTCCACAGGGGGAGGGGGTGTCGCAAAAAGGTGATTTCCCATGGACCACACCCCCTTCCACTGGTGGTAACACCCCACCCAAGAATCTCACTCACTCACACACAGGCCACTTTCTGAGGAATTGAAAAGTTAATTAATTACTTACCCTCATGTCATTCGACACCTGTAAGACCTTTTTTTTCATCTTCGGAACACAAATTAAGATATTTTTGTTGAAATCTGATGGCTCAGAAAGACCTGCACTGGCAGCAATGACATTTCCTCTCTCAACACAGTTTGAGAAACAAGGAAGAATACACCACCCATAAAGACACTGAAGACGTCGTTACAAAGCCCATCTCACTGCAGTGGTTCTACAATAATTAGAACCCCCCCCCCCCTAAAAAACTAAATAACAACTTATATAGTGATGGGCCTATTTCAACACAAAGCTCATTCATTTAACATAATTTTAACTAGTTATAATTACCATCATTTAATAATAGGTACAGTAAATGTTTAATAGATATTTTCTGAGATAGTTGTCATATCGTGAAAATCTCATCCTATCACAACCCTACAGGGGAGAGTCCCCAATCACAATGGCCCTCATTTATCAAAAGTGCGTACATCCAATTTCCAGCTTACACCTTGCGTACGGCACGCTCAAATCCTACGCCAGCTCAGGAGGTGGTGTACGCACGTTTGAGTTAGTGTGGAAATGAGTAGAAAAACAATTCCTAACACCACAAAACGCACTGACAAGACCCACTGTTAAAAACAACAGCAACAACATTCAGTGTTTATTTTTGTGCAACATGAACGTCAATGTTTAATTTGTGTGACGTTACCAAAGCGTTTGATTTGTAGGCATATGTATTCCTCCAGTCGCGAGCCTGTGCGCTTTATCTGACGTTTCGGCCCCGCGCCTGGCCCGGCAGCTGCACACGGACTGGGACTAAAATAATTCAGACTGACAAAATAATAAAAATTACCTTCTTCTTTTAAATAAAAAAATCAATAAAAATGACATTCTTTTTCTAAATAACAAGCGTCATTAAGAATAAAAATCATAATAATAAGAAGAAGAATCTTACGAATTGTCATGCAATTATTAATGTGAATGAATGGTACTCCACATCACATCATCATCACTATTGTACACCCCAATACATGTGCCGTGATACGAAATTAAATGCTAATTGTTTCAAAACATGTGCTGTAAAATAATGCATTGTGATAGTAATTTCTCATCCAAACAGCTATTTAAACTGCTGGAGTGCGCTTCTCAACCTCCACACTATTAAGAGTACTCGTAATTTGGGTCCATATTTTGTTTTTGTAGGTGCCTTTAATCTCACTCTTTAAACTCCCAAATAAAACAATTTCAGGTTTTTTTTTCCATTTCCCTGATGGTCTCGATGGGCGCGTCTCAATCATCTCACTAGTTCAGTAGTCAGGGCACTGATCAGGGAGTCAGCCCATTGACTTATGTCCTAATCAGTGCCCTGACTAGTGGTAAGATGATTGAGCGTGCCCGATCTCCACGTCGGAGAAGTTTCGCTTCTTTGCGGTCTTCCGTGTGTCCATGGCGTAAAATGAGGGCGTGGAGGACACGGAGACTTAAATAAATAGGGGCGTGTTATTCTAATGACGATCGTTTTCAGCCGCGGCATTTATCAATTGCAGAGGTGCTCACAGCTTCATAAATCAGGCGATGAGATGAGTGTAAGCATAATCTTACGCCAACATATACACCAGTTTCCACGCAAAATTGATAAATGAGGGCCAATGTGTGGTCTGTGACCTCTGCTAGGCAGATGCTCTCCACATGGCCAGTGTCAACTATAGACTGGTCTAATCTCTGCTAATGAGTTCATTGGTGGAAAGTTAAATATCTGCTTTCCTGGTGTGGAGAAAACAACCTGCTGCACAAAGTTGAATGTAATCTTCAGAAAATTGGCATCCCTTTCAGCCTCTCTTCCAGCATGATTCACAATGCCAGGCACCATTTATTTTATAGATTTTAAACAGAGCGACTACATAACATCCATTAGAGGATGCATGTCTTGCCACTATACATTACTGGTAATTTTAGTATTATAATTGAGTTCATTCTGCTCTCATCAATCATCTTTTGGTGTGGAGCTTTATCTGCCCACTCAAAGGATGTGTTGCGTCATCTGTCGCAGGATGAGGTACGAATTATCAAGCCTACAAGAAGGTTCATTGAGTGTCGCCTGCCTTGTATTAAAAAACAGTTTGGCTCCAGGTTGAGAAACAAGGAAGAATACATCACACTTTTCCCACTTCGGCCTCCACTAAACACCATTATGGAAAACAATACAGTGAAAACCGGACCTTAACTACCTGCTGCCAGAACAGCCTTTAGCTGAAGCCTTCTGTAATGTCCTGCCCAACCTTTGATTCCCAGCCCACATACTGTCCAGGGATCCTTGTCTCAGTTACATTAGCAGCAGAGTCTGAATCATACACTCTGTTGAGCCTCAATAATTTTGTCATCTATTAAAAAAGACCGGCATCTCTTACAGAAAAATTTTCACAACACCTTTTAAAACGGTCAATTATTTAAAGAACATTTGTTTCTGTATACCTGAAAAAAGGGGGGAAAATCAGGTAACCTGAGGTATCATTAACCAACTTATTTCTCTCTTTTTCTGTCCTCTAGACGGCTCAGACGGTGTTGTTGGTTGTCGCTGCGTTCCTCATCTGCTGGATGCCGCACCACATTATCGCTATGTGGGTGCAGTTCGGCCAGTTTCCCTTGAATGATGCTTCCTTTGCGTTTCGCATCATCTCTCACTGCCTGGCCTATGGAAACTCCTGTGTCAACCCCATTCTTTATGCTTTTCTCTCTGAAAACTTTAGAAAAGCCTGCAAGCAGGTCTTCACTTGCCATTTTTTCTACTCCCCTCCGCCTGTGGAGAAAGTGGTGCGCATACGCATGGAGAACTTTTCCATGACACATTCCACTACTAACATTTAAGAGATATCAGCACTGTTTAAAAAAACTGGGCAAACATTTGTGTCGTTGTTTCTGGATCATAGCATAGTGCATGGATCACATTCAAGAAGGTTTGACTAACATGGACAGTAAAAATGAAGAAGCTACCTTGAGAAGTAAACATTGTATAATATCTCAATCAATTTATATCAAAAGCATTTGCTTATAATCTATTTAAGTGTAAATAGTGTTTGTCATTGAAATGTTGTTTACTGTTTAATGTATTTAATGTTATTGAAAAAATTTACAACTATGTAGATATTCATTTAGAAAATATAATTAATGTTTTGAATATGTCAGAAACATGGCTGTGTTTGTGAATGAACTGTGCGCTGCATGAACAAATGTTTTGTGTTTGTGTTGTATTCATCAAACAACATTAGTCTCAGTATAAACATGGCATAAACCTCAATATTTACTTGTATGCTGTAATTATATATATATTATGTCCTATATATATATATATATATATATATTATTGAAGGTTTCCCCCTTAGGAATTCAAATAATAAAAATTAATCTAATTCAATGAACAATAAAAATGTATGTTTAAGATTGCATGTACTTTAATAGAAAGTTATTGTTTAAAGTGGGTTATTGCTAAAAAGGATAGCTATCTGTATCCTGATGGTTAACTGTTTGACATAGACTGGTGATTCTCCTAAACAAAAGACCAGTGGAAACTTGTGTGTGTGTATGTGTATGTATGCATCTCTTACCAGTCTATTACTCATGGCTCTCTGTGAGATGTCAGGACAAAACCTCTTATAAACACATTTTTTTAGAATAGACAAGAGTCTCACAACTTAAAACTTCCCTATGGCGTGATGAAAAAAGGACGGCACATTTTCCAACAGGTCAGGTTCCTGTCTGGTGAATATGACAGCATAAAATGCTACCATCACTCATGCCTTTAATCCTTGTGGAATACATCGCCATTACAATGCAGCTCTCACTATAATGTATAATGTAAAAAATCATTAATAACAAGGTTAACCTTTTCAGACATTGTCTCAAAGCACATCACTTTTCTCAAATGTATAGCCTAAAGTAAACATCCTTTTTGTTAACACTTCATTCACCAAAAGTATCACCTTCTGCTGTACAGTCAATAACATTAAGAGCCACTGTACACATGCATGTTAAGGGCATATGTGTGATGGTTTGTCTTGTCCTTCATACATTAGAGAAAGCATAAAATTACACTCTGCCTAAGTGTATATTTACTTCATAATAGAGTAGTTTTGCTTGGTTGCTTTTCTTTAAACGAAGCCCATCGAGGAAGCTAACAGCTCCCTGTTTATGTCTTCTCTAATCAATGTTATAAAAAAACCCTCTTCTCAATAACACTGCTGCAAAGTTCAAATTTATCTCATGGCAACCCTCCTGTTGTGTTGTGATAAACAGTTGGTAGTGAAGCATGCAGCCTCACTTTCAGACCTCTCTATCACATTCATTCCCATTAAGCAAAAGATAGCCATTAGTCGCACTGAAATAACACAAACAAACATCAACCAATAAAACAGGACAATTGACAATTTTGCCATTTAAATGTGTTTTTGTCTTAGTACCACTTAAGGCTACACCTTCTTTAAATTAGGCTGTGTGTTATACAATGTATTGTTCAGTGTAAAATACCTGACCTCTCAATGTCATTCCTAGGTCAGACATGACAGACGAAGGTTAAGATTAAAATAAATAAATAAACAGAAATATAAACAGAAGCTTTAGGACATATTGTTCATAGATGTTTGGTGCTTAAAGTTGCAATACAACACATGCACAAAGAATGTGACTTGCTTCTGCAGATCATAAATTGTAAAGAAAAGTCAATGGGTCCCAAAATAACACTGAACCCAGCTGATTTTCATTATGGACAAAAATATAGTTATCTGCATTGTTATTTATAGAGCTTCTGAGATAAGCATCTAATGGACACATTACTATCCCATGAGGCCACGGGAGAGGAAGTGAATAGCATAATGAATAGCATTGAAGTCAAGTGATGCACCTGACACTATATGAAACATGACAAATGTAGCATGTTTGGAATACATATACCGGTATTGTTAATAAGAGCAGAGTATGCTCTTTCAGACAGGACTTAAATTGACAAAATTTTGATTTTGGGGTGAACTATCCCTTAAGATTTCTAATACAAATGTGTACAGAAGCTATAGATTGAAATGTTTTTAAATGTTTAGTGCTTTAAAGGCTGAAAACAACAAATTAATTCCAAACTTATATCATATCTTTTCTTGGTCAGACCGTCAGAACACATAATATTTTTAGGAATATTTCAAATGTTTTTGTCCATAAATGGGGTCAAAATTATTATTTTGTTTAGATATTTTGTGTTCTGCATAAGGAATTCATACAGGTTTAGAATGAAATGAGAAATGATGACAGAATTTTTTTGGGGGTGGGGGGTGAACTTTACAAATACAAAGGAGAACAGAAGCTTAAGGACAAAACATTATTTTAAAATATTTATTTTAAAGGTTCAAAAGAAATATACAATAAACATTTTACATTATTATAAGACTGATTTGATACTTAATTAGTTACTTGTTTTTTGACATCAGTTTTATTGCCGGGTTTCTGAATTTCTGACTCCATCCCTGGTAAAGATGTTCTCCTCCTGGCTGCTGTCTCTATTTTCTGCACAAGTTCCACATCCCACGGGTGAGTAACGAAGCTCAGCACCTCCCCTCCCTCTGAGCCACCTGCTCTACCCACACGCCCTGCCCGGTGGATGTAATCTGTGTGGGTCTCTGGGAAGTCATAATTGACAATAAGTCCAACCCTCTGTGTGTCCAAACCTCTTGAAGCTATGTCAGTGCATATTAGAACATCAACACTCCCTTTTTGAAAGTTCCTGAAAATTCCCTCCCTCATAGTTGCAGGCATCTCTCCCTGGAGTCTCATATGACGAACACCCATCTCCTCCAGTGAATAGCCCAGCCAGTTGACAGTGGAAGCCGAGTTACAGAACACCAGAATGCCTTTATGCTCCCGTTCAGCTTTCTTCAGAGCTTGATGAAGCTCTAGAATCTTGTCTGCACCTTTGATCCTGAGAAACGTCTGATTTACATGCGGCATAAGTTGGTGTAGCATGCGGCTTTTAACAGTCACCATGCTGGCCAGGTCAGTCACCTTGCTGAGGACCTCTCCCACGCCACCCGGAAACGTGGCTCCCACCACAACCAGCTGAGCTTTATGATCAAGCCCAACTGTCTCTGAGAGTCTGGACGCCACCTGGGCATGTGACAAAATATCCTCAAGTAAGCTTGAAAAACTGACATCAAACATTGTGTCGGCTTCATCGATGACTAGGAAGTTTAATTCGCTCAAGCTGATGAACTGCTTCCGTAGGGCCTTTAGCAGAGCACCAGGTGTGGCCACTAAAACATCCGGCTGACCATGAGCGAACGCCGCTTTGATGTTTCCCACACCTCTCCCGCCTCCTGCGACTTTGACTACTAGTCCAAACCGGTGGCTCATCGATCGAGCAACAGATGTCACTTGCTCTGCTAGTTCCCGAGATGGAACGACAACCACAGCGCGAATGTTTCTCTCCGAGTCTGTAAATGGCTCCTTCTGCAGCCTGTGGATGATGGGAAGAAGGTAAGCAAGGGTTTTTCCACTTCCTGTCTCTGCAGCACACAGAATATTGCACCCTTTTAGAATTTTGGGAATGGTTTGCATCTGCACTGTGGTGGGGTGAATTATTTTCTGACTGTGTAAAATCTCAACCAGTTCTGGGCAAACGTTAAAGCAATTAAATGTCTTTTTAGGGGTGGAAGCGATGACATCACCCTCGTCCTTCTGCTTGAGAATGGATGGTGGAGCACTCTGGGTGCTATTTATGGAGAAGTAATCCCCTAAGGTTTTATTACTCTTCCATCCCTTAGATGTCAGAACAGGTTGCTCAAATTTCCCAAGTGTATAGCCTACAGACTGGTTTAGCAGCGGGTTCTTGCTCTTGATCAATAGTCTGCCAGGCTTGACTGTCGGCAGCCTGTCAAACTTCTTACTTTGCATCTGTTTGACGCTCTCTATGCGCTCTTGCATGGGTTTTGGGATGCGGATCACAACAGGCTGTGAGCTAGCAGTTGTCATTCTGCGTCGACCCGCACTAATGAGCGCGATATATCCCCTGCCGAGCTGCGAAGAATAACTGCGTGTTGTCTGCGACAGTTTGGAAATGAAAAAGGCACAGCGTCCAAGCTTCGCTGCCTGCATTGTGGATACGAGTACAAACGTGAATTAATATCGTATATCCTGTTTAATACACAAACGGATCAGAGAATAACCTTTTAATGTGACAAATGCGCTAAAGCCTTGATCTCACATGCACCCATGCTTAACTCGTCCAGGCACAGAATGATGACGTCTACACCGTAATGCCAAAATTAAAGTCCCAATGATCACATGTGAGATGACTCTTACTATTTATTCTATATCTTACATGTATTAATTTAACAGACGATTTTATCCAAAGCAACTTGTAGAGGATTACAGCAAATGATTTATCTAAAGGATCGAGGCGATAATCAAACGTTGTCTTGAAAGTCACCAGCTTGGACAGGGGGATTAATAGTAAAAGCACAAAATATTTTTTTAAGAGTATAAAACTAAGGTTCATTAGGACATTGATTTGTTGTGTGACAATATTCAGGACATTAGCAGATGTCCGGAGACGTGACATGCAGATGCAAAGATGTAAAACTAAATATAATATATATATATATATATATATATATATATATATATATATATATATATATATATATATATATATATATATATATATATATATATATATATATATATATGCCATGAGGGGGGGGGGCGAATATTCCCAAAAATATTGGGAGAAAATTTTAATATTTAATCTATTTCTAATCTATTTTTAAATGTATCTCTGAGGGAATTGACTGTCTTCAGAAAAGTTTCTATGACATTTTCTTTTCCTCTTACCTATGCTCAGCCATAGACAGTAAAAGAAATGGACACAGCGACCCATAGACTTCAACGGCGAGAAGTGAAGACAATTAGAAGCACTCACTTCCTGATGGCTGAGCGTACTGCGTAGGCTCAGACTGAGCTTGACAACGTAGATGTGACATAAGCAACCTGTCTGACAGTTGTAGGTCTAGTAGTTAAGAAAGTGAAATCTGAATCACGTTGGTTAAATGTTTTGTCCCATTAATTTTGGCTTACTATGGGCTTCTCCCCATTCTTCTCCCTTGACTTTATCGGACTTTATGTCTCCATGTCCCCCCCGACTGCCATTCAGTTTGGAGTTCAGGAGATTGTCTTGACCAGGACCACACTCCTAAATGCATTGAAGCAACAGCCATGTGATTGGTTGATAAGATAATTTCATTAATGAGAACCTAATAATCCTTTAGGTAAGTGTATTTGTTTTTTGAGCCTACATATATTCAGAGGCTGTGTCTCATTTCAGAAGGCTGCGTCCTACGGAGGTCGCATTTGAAGGCTGCATACGTCATAAGGCCGTCTCATTTAAAAAAAAAGTGAGAAGGACACTCCAAATGCGACTTCGAATGTGACCTTCTTTCACAGGAATTTGGAGTGTGCATGAGGTGTAGCCTTTGACTCTGGAGATAACCCACAATTCTTTGCGTCGCCATTAACAACCCCCATATATATTTTTTTTATATTATAGGAAAAAACTGCACCACTGCCAGATATACATGTGAGCGTAGATGTGGGGTTTAAAATGTAAGTTCAAGCTTGTTTTTGTTTTTAAGCTCTACCTCAAACAGGATTAAAATGCTTTAGTGCCTTTTAAACGTTTAGAACAGTACATTGCTTTCAAGACAAGAAACATTTCATAGTAATTTTTATTCTATTCATATATTCTGGCGTGAGTGCGCAACGAGGCTGAACGTGTTGTCATAGCAACGTGATACTTCCTGCCTGTGTGTCCTATGAAGGACGTCTCGTTTAATTCTGATTGAGGACACTCTGTATACTGCATCCTACACAGGACAGGTCCTCCGGAGGATGCAGCCTTCAAAATTTAACAAAATGAGACACGGCTAAAGTGTGCATCATCTGTCAGTCTGGCTGGGGGTTTGGCCCTTTTCTTGTTTCCTCTTTACTTATGTGGCACTTAAATGAGATCCCTGAATGTGACAGGAGACAAAGAAAAGAAGACAAGGGTTTATTACCACACAAGCTACCACAAAATTAATAGTGGTATGACAGCTTAGTCTAGTAATAGTGTAATTTGCTTCTGTTACACTATTGTGGGGGATGTTGATTTTCAAGCAAGACACATACTGCATTAGAAGATGATGGCTGGTTCTTTTCCGTCTGTGTAAATCTTCTTTCATAAAAAGTCACCCCCCTACAACAGTGCAAACAACGGCCAGAGCTGATAGTTCTTTAGGCCTATCTTTGTTAATGGACTAACTCTTTCTGCAATTTTGCTAGGTTTGAAGAATTAATACTCAGTGGTGGGCTGTCAGGGCCATCAGGGCCT
Source organism: Pseudorasbora parva (assembly GCF_024679245.1). Taxonomy (NCBI): domain Eukaryota; kingdom Metazoa; phylum Chordata; class Actinopteri; order Cypriniformes; family Gobionidae; genus Pseudorasbora; species Pseudorasbora parva. Next base: position 39,436,308 of record NC_090172.1, read on the forward strand.
TCTCTGCTGGCCCTGTTTAAAATCATATTGTAATACGGTTTGTAGATGTGAAGGAAGAAGGCGGGGTCGGCGTTACTGGGACTCGTAACTTTTATTGCTCTTTCAAATTCAAACAAAACACGTGCTCGAGGGCACATCAACTCATTAAACTTCACACACAGTTTTCAACACTCTGCCCTGCTATCTCTCTCCAGGCAGGCTGCACTCCGAGTCCCAGTCCAAACTCTCTCTCCCTTGTCTCTCTCTGCCGTGGCTTTTAAGCCGTCTCTCCACGCCAACTACTGCAATCAGAGACAGGTGTTATTCATTTGCACTTGACCCACTTACGCCCCGCTCGGCTCCGCCTTCTCTCTCCCTCTGCCAATCCCGCAAAACCACGCCTCCCCTGCCACATACCCCCACCGCCCGACTCAGCCCCCCGGGAGGCGGAGGCGGTCCAATGAGGCTTTTGGACCGCCTCCGGCCCGAGATCCTCCTCCCCGCCCACTACCGTCGCTAGCATCACTGACTCCGCCTCTGACCATTTTTTTAAGAGGTTGAGGTGGTATATTTGACGTGCCCCGTCCCTATCCGACCGACTCACCTCATAGTTGAGTTCTACGACTCGCCGCGTGACCACAAAGGGTCCTTGCCACTTCGCAAGTAATTTCGAGCTGGACGTGGGCAGCAATACAAGCACTTTATCAAGAGCACCAAGGCAAAGCGATGTCCCCGTGCTGACCGTTCCAATGGCCCGATGAGGTCCATACCAATTCTTTCGAAGGGGGCCTGCATTAATGGGAGGGGGCACAACGGTGCTTTTGGGGTGGCCGGTGGGTTCACCAGCTGACATTCCCGACAAGACCCACACCACCGGCGTACATTCTCGTGAATGCCCGGCCAAAAGAATCGGGCCATGAGGCGGTTTAATGTGGCCGTTTGACCTAAATGTCCCGCCATTGGATTGGAATGAGCCGTCTGGAAAAGCATTTCCCGGCGGCTTTTTGGTACTAACAATTGCGTTGTATCTTGCTTTGACTGGGCGTCTTGGACCACCCGATACAAGCGGTTATTTATCACTGAAAAGTACGGATAGGAGAGTGGTTGTTCAGGGTGGACGCGGTGGACGCGGTGACCGTCGATGGAACGGACCTGAGCAAACGCGTTTTTGAGCGTCTCGTCCTGGGATTGTTCCAAGGGAAAGTCATCGCGCTCTGAGAAGATGGGCGGACCCATTGCGCTCGGTTCCCCTGGAACTGCCCCCGGCGGTCCCGAATCCAACTCGCCCGCCTGCGCAACCGCTACCCTTCCACTTCCGTTCTTCCCCCAAGAGGCATCCACACATAAGTGCCCTAATAATTTATTAAACGCTGGCCAATTCGTCCCCAGAATTATAGGATGCCGGAGGCGCGGGTTAACTGCAACCTCAACAGTATGCGTTTGTCCCCTAAATTGGATATCCACGGGCACCAACGGATAGTTCACCACTTCCCCGTGCACACACCTCACCTTAACCATGCGGCTGTTACCCAATGCCCTAGGTGAAATCAGGCTTTGATGGATGGAGGTTTGGTTACACCCCGAATCCACCAAAGCCTGATAGGTACCCCCCTTGATACTCACAGGTATCTGGTACAGGCCAGCCTGATCGGGGGCGGCTTGTGGCGCGTCGGGGACCCGGACCAGCGTCCCCACGTCCATCATAGGACACTGATCAATAAAGTGTCCCGGGTCCCCACAACGCCAACAAGCCGGCCCAGGCCTACCCGCCGCCCTAGTGGCTGGAAGTGGGTCCAGCCCTTGGCGTGGAGCGAGGGACGGGGATAATGATCCCGGGAACGGATCTAGGCTTCCTCCTCCCCGGGCCGCCGGCCGGGGAGTCGCCGATGTCTCGGCCGCGGCCCCCGTTCTCCACCTCAGCGCTGGCCGGGGCGGCACTCCAGCTCTGGACCTGGGAGCGGGGACAGGCTTAGAGAGAGACGGGGCGGGGTTAGGAGGAGAGAGAGAGAGAGAGAGAGAAGCCGCTGGCAAGGGCTCGCCGACCCCGTGGCACGCCACCATCTGGTCCTCCGCCAACTGGATGGCCTGGTCCAGCGATGCCGGGCGGTGGCACTGGACCCACTGCGCGGTCTTCCTTGGAAGCCGCGCGACGAACTGCTCCAGCACCACGCGATCGATGATTCCCTCGGCGTCGCATTCTCCGGCCATCAGCCACTTGCGGCACGAGTCCCGGAGCGCGAAGATGAAGGGCCGGCTGGACTCTTCGAGCGCCAGGGTCCGGAACCGCTGGCGGTGCTGTTCCGGTGTCCGGCCGACCCGCTGCAGGATGGCGCACTTGAGGTCGTCGTAGATCAGGAGGTTCTTGACTGGCAGTTGGTGGGCGGCTACCTGCGCTTCTCCCGATAGCAGGGGCAGGAGCCGCATTGGCCAGTCATCCCTGGGCCAGTCCCGAGCGGCGGCGGACCTCTCGAAGAGGTCGATGAACGCCTCCGGGTCGTCCATCGGTCCCATCTTCGAGAGCGCAATGGTGGTGGCCGAGTCGCTGGCGGGTTTGGGACTGGCCTGAACCTCCCGGTCCATCCAGCTCCGGAACAGCTCGCGGTCCTCATGCTGGGCCTGGAGGAGTGCCTCAAATCTTTTTTGCTGCTCTTCCCTGACGGCCCGCAGATCTTGGTGGGTTTCTTGGTGGAGGCCCGCGAGCGATTGCACCAGGTCCGCAAGTGGGTGGCGGGATGGAGTTTCCATGGCGGCGTGCACACTTCTTCCTCCCGGGTTTCGGCACCAGTGTAATACGGTTTGTAGATGGGAAGGAAGAAGGCGGGGTCGGCATTACTGGGACTCGTAACTTTTATTGCTCTTTCAAATTCAAACAAAACACGTGCTCGAGGGCACATCAACTCATTAAACTTCACACACAGTTTTCAACACTCTGCCCTGCTATCTCTCTCCAGGCAGGCTGCACTCTGAGTCCCAGTCCAAACTCTCTCTCCCTCGTCTCTCTCTGCCGTGGCTTTTAAGCCGTCTCTCCACACCAACTACTGCAATCAGAGACGGGTGTTATTCATTTGCACTTGACCCACTTACGGCCCGCTCGGCTCCGCCTTCTCTCTCCCTCTGCCGATCCCGCAAAACCACGCCTCCCCTGCCACACACATATATATATATATATATATATATATATATATATATATATATATATATATATATATATATATATATAATATATATATATATATATATATATATGCACCTGAGATTATCATTGTCATGCTTTGTATGTTGTTTCAGCTGCAACACCGCACAATAGAAACTGTTTGTTGCAGCTAGTTAGTGGACTAAAAAAAAAAAATTGAAAAGTTACTTTTTTTTGTGAGTCGTGTCATGTATGTTTTGGACATAGTGTAGGCTTATAGGACAATTTTATTATTTACATTGATTTCGTATTGTTGTTAAGTCATGCATGTCTGGTTTTATTTGATTTTGTCCACATTTTCTTTAGATATAATATGATTGGGGGTGGGATTTAGTGATCTGGTAGCGGCTCACCAAAAATAAGCCAGCTCTGGCCCGGTAATGGTTGCCAGATTTGGCTAGGCTTTGATGTGCGGATTTGGCCCGATTTGCACTGAAACATGGCACATTTAGCCCCTTTTGGCCCAATGAGATAATTAAGTAACGATTGAGAATTAATGATGAACACCTGATGATAATGAGCAAAATCACTGAAGGAAAGAGAACCACAAGAATTACAACTGACATCAGCCACAGCCTTAGATTAAATCAGCTGAAGATAAAAGGAAGACATTACATCTCTAAAGATCTCATCAGAGGAGCATTTAACAACTCCACAAACAGCATTTCCAGCTTCACTCATTATTAACCACACTGACTTTATTTCTGTCATTTATGTTTTAATGTAAAATGTAAATAGTTTCATTGTCATCGTGATTGTGAGCAGTGTTTGCTTTAGTTGGACTCTCTACCCTTGATTCTTTAACATTAGTTTTTCTCTGGCTGCTTTAACTGTGTTTATAAAACCTAATTATTACGGCGAGGAAAGCCAAGAGAAAGTGATTTGGCTAATTATTGATGATGACATACAGTAATTGTCATGTAGTGGCTGAATCACTGTTCTCATTCAGAGTCTAATAATCTGGTTATAGAGATAATATATTATTCATTTTGTAGTATTCATAATAATATCCATGTGATTCTACAGCATGAGAGCCAGGTAATCAAACAATATGCAGGATAAAAAACAAAAAAGGGTTTAATATACAGCATTGCTTAGACACAAACAGACATCAAGAATCAATGTAAATCTCAACAATGATTTATTATACATTTATTACATACATTGTCTAAATCAAACTCTTTTTTTGTTGCCGAGTGGCACTGTGATGTATTATAATAAGAGCAGCAGGGTAACAAGAAGGGTGTGCGTTGAAAATGGAACAAGGTGCACAATTTATTGATGTATAAGCTGTGTCTGGAACATGAAGGAATGAAAAGCTACAGGAAGTGGATTTGAGGCAATGCTTATACAGTGGAACAAAAATAAGGAAAGACATTGTTTGCTTTTACACCTGAATGCATCCATGTACTCTGTTTGAACGCGTTGAATACTTAATCACTTCTGCAGGAGTGTGTAATCAACGGCAACGCCTTTTGAACCAGCTGCTGTGAGAGATTCAAAAAAACGATTTGACAGTGCATAACTAATGTTGTTTCACAAGTTCACTTTTACATATAATTTAGAGAGAGTAAGAATTAAATGCATATTTGGGGAGGGCTCCAAGCTCGGAATTTGGCCCAAACCCACAGTACTCTCCCTGTAATATGTAAGTGGTTAGAACTAGAAGTGGGGAGAAGGGGTGGTAGAGGGATGCGGATAATCTGTCAACAGAAAACTGCTGAATATATATATATCAGGCTACGAGCCACTAAAAACCATGCAAACACTCAATGCCATGTTTATCCTAGTCTTTTTTGGTTTTCTTGGATGCTTGGAACTCACTATCTCTTTCAAAAGTCCACCTCACCATCTAAGGCTTATTAGTACTATGTAGTGAAACAATCTTAAATTTGATCAATCAAAGTAACACCAACCAAACCAAAAACAAATTTTAATATATAAATCTTTTTTTTTTTTACATTTGTAACCTCTAATAGCCAATGTACATCACAAAATGAAAGTAGCTAGTAGAGTAGGGTTTAAATTGATGAGGGTTTGGTGGGTATTTTTTTATGTGGTACCGGTTGGTCCTGATATGGCTTTGAAAAGCATCTGAGGACCATCCCCCGAGAGCTTGGTTTGTCACAGGTTTGTTGGATTCAGCTGTGAACTGGGGTTCCAGGAGGGAGTTAAACCGTAACCCGTGTTTTTTCAACCTTCTGCCCGTAAATGTGCATTGGAACGGCCGTCAAACCCATAACATCCCACCCATGAACTCTTACTAGATCGATGTACTCCCAGTTACGAGTTCTGACATCACATAGCCCGCAAAACAACAGTAGCAGCCCCTACGGATGCAGTGTTTATGGAAGTCATACAATAAAAAAAGCAGGTGATCCGGTAAAGAAAAACAGCAGCTATGTAAAGTTAGGCTGGACAGACGGACGGACGGACGGACGGACGGACGGACGGACGGACGGACGGACAGATAGATAGATAGATAGATAGATAGATAGATAGATAGATAGATAGATAGATAGATAGATAGATAGATAGATAGATAGATAGATAGATAGATAGATAGATAGATAGATATGATCCAAAAACCTGCCTTGAACGCAGCATTAGTCTGAGAGCTTCTACTTCTCATGGTTGCATTGGCAATGAGAGGTTAAAAATGTACCAAAAAAAAACAAGTAAACATTTTTTAGGTTTGGTCGGTGTTACTTTGCTTCATCAAATATTTGATTGTTTCTCTATCTAGTACTAATAAGCCTGAGATGGTGAGGTGGACTTTTGGGTCGAATTTGAAAGAGATAATAAGTTCAAAATCATGTAGGATTGGAGGGTCCTGGAAGAAAAAAACTACTTGGAGTATGGTGTTGAGCGATGGGGTTTAACAGGTGGGTTACAGGAATATCCAAATAGCGAGGTACTGGAGTTGTCGCAGTGCACTAAAATGCTGCTAGTGCCCCATTCTTTTCCCCGCAGGAAAGTCATTACTACAAAAAGGTAAAGCTTAAATAGCGCTGAGGACTGTGTTATGTCCTGTAGCTGTGGTGGCCATGGAGACGCAAACCAATGAACTTGATAAAAAACCCCGAAACCGATTGAGGGGGCGGCGTATGTGAACAGTTGGATATCGATGGGGGGACGAAATGAGATTGCTATAGAAAAAAGAAAAAGGCCATTCCACTGGTTTAAGAATGTTAACCATAACCTGAGTTTGTCGCAACATGCTTGAGTGTACTCTGACTCTGATGCCATGAATCTGGATGGATAGGCATTACTTTGAAAACAGATGTGATGTTGATTTTGGCAAACTAAGCACCCAGACCTGTAATTTCAATCATATTGATTGCCTGATCTATGTCATTGTTACAGTTCACTCAGGCAGGAAGACAAGGACAGGTAAATACATTGCTCAAACAAAGTTTACTGAAGAAGGTTTCAACATACAAAAACATCTTAACATAACGGTGAACAGACAAGAAGTGAATGAACAAGAGGAACTTAAATACAAACACAGATGACTGAATGAATGAAGGGCACAGGTGATACAGATGATGATTAACGAAACACAGCTCAACAGAATTAGACAACCAAGTGGCGGGAAATTAAGACAAAGGAACATGTGACGAATGCAAAAACACAACTAAGTGTGCTTTCACACTAGCACTTTTGGTTCGCACCCGGGTTCGATTGACGTCAGAGTTCGGTTCATTTGGATGATGTGAAAGTGGTCTTCTGAACTCAGGTGTGCACCCGTGAACCGTACCCGAGTCCACTAGGCCCCGTCCACACGGAGACGCGTTTAGCTGTATACGTATAAATTTTGTACCGTATCAGCGTTTCGTCCACACGGATCCGGCGTTTTAGAAGCATGCAGCTGATATTTTTCGAAACCGGGTCCCAAAGTGGGTAAATCTGAAAACGATTATCTTCCGTTTTCGTGTGTACAGCGAATCCGTATATTTTCTGAAACGGTGATGTCATCACACTACGTCCAGCACGGTGAAAGAGTAAAGGGATACAACTACGGGCACTGGGCATGCGCACATCAATATCGCTTCATTTAATTAACGTATCTGCATTGTTGTAAGGGTATGTTTTGGGTTGGGGTAGGTGTAGGCATCAATAAAACACATCTGTTAAGTAGCAAATGTATTTATTGTTATTTTATTGTGAGATTTTGCCTCACCTCCGACCACTGCTATACCCCTGCTAGCCACAACTCTTCTTCTCCGTTTTTAGTGTATTTCTGTGGCACAATTACAGCGCCACACACTGGCCTGGCATGCAAACTACATCGTTTTTAGTCCGTTTTTGTAATCTCGTGTGGATGCAGATATTTCTTGAAACGAGGAAAAAAAAAGATCGGATTGGGAAAGCGCTGGCTTCGTGTGGACAGGGCCTTAAAGAGGTGGTCTGGGGTTCGTTTCATGTGAACTCTGGTACGGTTTGCTGCTGATGTGAGCGCAATCGTACTAAATCGCGGAAGTAAACCGCTATTAATGACGTATGATTTGATAAAAATGTGTGTTTTGTGTGTTTCATTCATTTACCTGGTGAGTGTCACTGACATACTGCAAGCAGAGAATTGTAGATCTCATCTATGCTCATCTTCGCCGTTCTTTAGCATTTGCAGTGCTGTCTCGGCAGATAGACGCAGGTGCTATTATGTACTGAAGCTTTGGTAACAAAACCGACAGTTTAAAAACAAAAATCCATGCGCTATCCATATCACCGCCTTCACACTCACTGTCGTTACTAAGCAACCGGGTAGACAGCTGCTGTTTTGATGACGCAAACGCATCCCAGTTCGGACACAATAATATAATTGTGGCAAGGGGGGCGTGGTTCAGCGAGGTCTGCAGCGGGAGAGAGAGCCGCGGGACGAGCGGTAAGTGAGTGGGTTGGACGCAGATTAATAACACCTGTCTCTTGTTCCAGTAATGAGCGCGGAGAGGGTATAAAACCTCGATGGAACCGGAGACCAGGGAGAGAGAGAGATCGGACGGTTGATGCCAAACCCCCACAGAGACTGAGTAACCGGAAGCCGGAAGTGCCGACCCGGAAGTGATCGTGTGTTTATGTGAATCCACACCGCAGTGTGTATTGTTGAAGTTTTGAGTTATAATAAAGAAGCATCAACCGTCCAGCCGACCCCCGTATCCTCTTCCTTCCTCATACTATCGAACTTTGTTACACTGGTGCCGAAACCCGGGAAGGAAGTAGGACAGCGCCGCCGCCATGCAGACGCCCTCCGCCTCGCCATTTGCGGACATTATTACATCCCTCGCGGTCCTCCATCAGGACCAACACCAAGCCATGCTGGACCTTCGGGCAGACCAGGAGCGCCGCTTCGAGGCCATTGTCCGAGGCCAGCAAGAGGACCGCGAGAAGTTCCGGAGCTGGATCGACCGGGAGGTTCGCACCGAAGCCGCCGGGCTGAACAGCGCACCGGTCCACGTGCCCCTGCACAAAATGGCACAAGATGACCCGGAGGCCTTTATTGACCTGTTTCAGAAGGCCGCGGAGGCCTGCGGGTGGCCCCGGGCACAGTGGCCGGTGCGCCTTATACCACTGCTGACAGGGGAAGCCCAGGCGGCCGCACAACAGTTACCGGTGGCGAACCTCCTCGAGTACGATGACCTGAAGAAGGCCATCCTTCAGCGGGTCGGCCGCTCCCCGGAGCAGCACCGGCAGAGGTTCCGCTCCCTGGAGTGGGGAGAGGCTGGCCGACCCTTCGCGATGGCCCAACAGCTCCGGGACTCCTGCCGCAGATGGCTCCTGGCCGGCGGAAGCGACGTGGACCACATCGTCGGTCTGGTGGTACTGGAGCAGTTCATCGCTCGGCTCCCACAGAAAACTGCCGAGTGGGTCCAGTGCCACCGGCCCACGTCGCTGGAGACGGCCATCCACCTGGCGGAGGACCACCTGGTGGCGTGCCCGGGGGTCGGCAAACCCCTTCTAACCTCTCGCTCTCTCTCTCTCTCCCCTCTGTCTCTCCCTCTCGTCCTATCCCTCTCCCTAGGTCCCGCCCTCCGGGCCCTCCTCGGATTCCCCCCAGAGGCCGGGGTGGGATGGGCCCTGGACCGTTCGGGAGTTCGCGGGCTCCGCCCAGGGGGGCGGGGCTGCTGGGGGTGGGGGGTGACAATGGCTCTGGTTCCACGCCCTCCCCGCGCTCATTCTCCAACCCACTCCCCGCCGCAGGGGCGGCGGGTAGGCCTGGGCTGGCCTGCTGGCGGTGCGGTGATCCGGATCATTTTGTCGACCGATGTCCGATGATGGACATCGGGACAATGATCCGGATCCCGGACGTCCAGCGGACCACCCCCGATCAAGCAGGAGAGTACCAAATTCCTGTAAGTATCAAGGGGGGGTACATATCAGGCCTTGGTGGATTCAGGATGTAACCAAACCTCGATCCATCAAAGCCTGATGCAGCCTGGGGCATTGGATACAAGCCGCATGGTTAAGGTGCGGTGTGTGCACGGGGATGTGGTGGAATATCCGGTTGTCCCAGTCACGATACAGTTTCGGGGGCAAAAGCATAATATAGAGGTGGCGGTTAGTCCACACCTCCGGCATCCGCTAATTCTGGGGACGAATTGGCCCGCCTTTACGGCTTTATTGGGATTGTTGTGCGCGGATGCCGCTTGGGAGAAAAAGGCGAGGAAGGGGGCGGTGCGAGTACAGCTTGGGGAGACTGAACCGGGACCCTCGGGGACAACTCCAGAGGAACCGAGCGGGATTGAGAGACTAATTCTCTCGGACCGCAATGACTTTCCTCTGGAGCAGTCACAAGATGAAACCCTTAAGAACGCTTTTCAGCAGGTCCGATCGATCGACGGACAGTCTCTCCAACCTGCCTTACCTGTCTCCTATCCTTATTTTGCCATAATAAAGGATCGGTTGTATCGAGTGACCCAAGACACTCAGACAAAGTTAGATACAACCCAGTTGTTAGTACCAAAGAGCCGCCGGGAAATGCTTTTCCAGGCGGCTCACTCTAACCCGTTGGCGGGCCACCTGGGACAGGCGGCCACGCTGAATCGCTTAATGACCCGATTTTTTTGGCCAGGCATTCATGACAATGTGCGCAGGTGGTGCGCGTCTTGTCCTGAATGTCAGTTGGTGAACCCACTGGCCGCCCCAAAAGCGCCCCCTTCCATTAATGCAGGTCCCCTTCGAGAGAATTGCGATGGACCTCATCGGGCCATTAGAGCGATCCGCACGCGGACATCGTTTTGCGTTAGTTATCGTGGACTACGCAACACGATATCCGGAAGCAGTGGCTCTCCGCAACATCTCTGCGAAGAGTGTTGCGGACGCACTGTTTCGTTTAATCTCCCGAGTGGGGATTCCGAAGGAAATCCTCACTGATCAAGGCACGGCGTTTATGTCACGCATGTTAAGCGAATTGTACGGATTATTGGGCATTAAATTCATTAGAACAAGCGTCTATCACCCACAAACAGACGGCTTGGTCGAACGATTTAATCGCACTCTTAAATTCATGATCCGTAAATTCGTACAGGAAGATGCCAAAAATTGGGATCGGTGGTTAGAACCCCTCTTATTTGCTGTGCGGGAGGTCCCGCAAGCCTCCATGGGGTTTTCCCCCTTCGAGCTTCTCTACGGACGGCAGCCCCGGGGGGTGCTGGACGTCCTACGAGAAACTTGGGAGGAGGGGCCTTCTTTGGCCAAGAACGAAATTCAGTATGTGCTGGACTTGCGAACAAAACTCCAAACCTTGGGGCGGCTATCGAGGGAGAATTTGTTGCAAGCCCAGGACCGCCAGAGCCGGTCATATAACAGGGGTACAAAGCTACGCAAATTCACACCGGGAGAAAAAGTGCTCGTTCTACTCCCTACGTCGAGCTCGAAATTAATGTCAAAGTGGCAGGGGCCGTTTGAGGTCGCACGACAGGTAGGAGAGCTCGATTATGAAGTGATACGATCCGATAGGAACGGGGCACGTCAAATATACCACCTCAACCTGCTAAAAAAATGGAATGAGGTGGAATCAGTGTTGTTGGCAACGGTGATCGGGGGAGAGGATGATCTCGGGCCAGAGGCGAGCATTAAAGCACAATCAGTCGCGCTGGCCCCTGGGGGAGATCACCTCTCACCGTTCTAACTCACTGATTTATCAAAATTACAGGCAGAGTTCGCTGACGTGTTCTCGCCCCTACCGGGACGTACCGACTTGATTCAGCACCATATCGAGACCGAGCCGGGCGTGGTAGTTCGCAGCCGGCCGTATCGTTTGCCTGAACACAAGAAAAAGGTAGTTCAGGAAGAATTAGGCGCAATGCTCGACATGGGAGTAATCGAGGAGTCCAACAGTGACTGGGCGAGCCCGATAGTTTTGGTCCCCAAAACAGACGGCTCGGTCAGGTTCTGTGTGGACTACCGCAAGGTGAACGCTGTGTCAAAATTCGACGCATATCCAATGCCGCGGGTTGACGAGTTGCTTGATCGGTTGGGCACGGCTCGATTTTATTCGACACTGGACTTAACAAAGGGCTATTGGCAGATCCCCTTGTCTCCATTGTCCAAAGAAAAGACAGCTTTCACCACGCCGTTTGGATTGCACCAATTTGTCACGCTTCCTTTCGGGTTGTTCGGGGCGCCCGCTACCTTTCAGCGCCTCATGGACAGGATTTTGCGTCCCCATGCCGCATATGCTGCTGCCTATCTGGATGATATCGTTATTTACAGTCACGATTGGCAGCGGCATATGCAGCATGTCAGGGCGGTCTTGAGGTCGCTGAGGGGAGCGGGGCTCACGGCCAACCCAAAGAAGTGTGCGATTGGGCGGGTGGAAGTAAGGTATCTGGGCTTCCACTTGGGTCATGGACAGGTGCGTCCCCAAATTGATAAGACCGCAGCAATTGCAACCTGTCCGAGACCCAAGACCAAAAAGGAGGTTAGGCAGTTCTTGGGGCTGGCGGGATATTATAGACGGTTTATACCAAATTATTCGGACCTCACCAGCCCTTTGACTGACCTTACTAGAAAGGGGCTACCAGATACGGTCCAGTGGACGGAGCCGTGTCAACAGGCTTTTACCCGAGTGAAGGCTGCTCTATGTGGCGGGCCGCTTTTACACTCCCCTGACTTTTCTCTCCCTTTCTTGTTGCAGACTGACGCGTCGGACAGGGGGCTGGGCGCAGTCCTGGCCCAGGAGGTGGAGGGGGGAGAGCGGCCGGTGCTGTACATTAGCCGTAAGCTTTTCAAGAGGGAAGCTAAGTACAGCACCATAGAGAAGGAGTGTCTGGCCATCAGGTGGGCCGTTCTCCCCCTCCGCTACTACCTCCTGGGGCGGGAGTTCACCCTCTGTTCGGACCACGCTTCTCTCCAATGGCTCCACCGCATGAAGGATACCAACGCGCGGATCACCCGTTGGTATCTAGCTCTTAAGCCGTTTAAATTCAAGGTGGTCCACAGGCCGGGTGCTCAGATGGCTGTGGCCGATTTCCTCTCCAGAAATGGGGGGGGGGGCTGCAGGCCGGACGGCTCCCCGGCCTGAGTCGGGCGGTGGGGGTATGTGGCAAGGGGGGCGTGGTTCAGCGAGGTCTGCAGCGGGAGAGAGAGCCGCGGGACGAGCGGTAAGTGAGTGGGTTGGACGCAGATTAATAACACCTGTCTCTTGTTCCAGTAATGAGCGCGGAGAGGGTATAAAACCTCGATGGAACCGGAGACCAGGGAGAGAGAGAGATCGGACGGTTGATGCCAAACCCCCACAGAGACTGAGTAACCGGAAGCCGGAAGTGCCGACCCGGAAGTGATCGTGTGTTTATGTGAATCCACACCGCAGTGTGTGTTGTTGAAGTTTTGAGTTATAATAAAGAAGCATCAACCGTCCAGCCGACCCCCGTGTCCTCTTCCTTCCTCATACTATCGAACTTTGTTACAATAACATGAACACAGTCCAGCTGGGGCAGGGGGCAGGGGGGAGCAATTGAACTCGGGTTCGGTCCAGGCAATCGAACCAAGTGTGAAAGCACCCTTAAAGTCAAAACAGACAGATCTACAACAGTTTTAAGGCATTTTTATTGGATAATTTTCTTGTAGCCACTCCAATAGCGCTGATATGGAAAAAGTTAAATAGGGGATTGCTGAACAGGACAAGCATAAAGCCTGACACAATTTCTTTTTTGATCGGGTTGTCTAAGACTTCAGGTTCAGATTTGTACACTGGACATACAATATGGGCATGGGTGTGGCCTCAAAAAATACAAATGTGCATAAACCGGCAGCGCTGTCTGGCACATTTACCAGAATTAAAATGTTTGCAGGGCTGCCTGCTTTTTTTCAAAAGAGGAGACTCTCCTTTTGAATTCCTGGTTTGCGCTGGCGGTTTCTGCACAAAGGAACGTAGCTGGTGGATCTATCGTTGCTTATTCTCCGGACAAGGTAGAGAGGAAGGGTTGAACTGCGGACACGATGTAGTTGAGTGTGCCACTGGCCTGCAGAGCGCTCAATAAATGTTTTTACTGCCTAAAGTGGGCCCCAGTATGTGCACTGGTTCCACTGTGCGACTCACACATGGCACTTTTGGCTGAAGAAGGTTTGTGTTACGTGTTTGTGTTTGTGAGGGTTAAAAATGCCCTCCACCATATAGTGCATGCCTTCGGTGGCTGGAAAAGGAAAATAAGTTGGAGGATAGGAAGGAAATGAAGAATGCTAGTATGAAGTGTGGGCTCATGCTTGCTTGAATTACTGGAGCTGCAGGACACTGGTAATGGACGGGAATGTGACCTGTTGGGTAAAACTTTTGAAATGATTGGCACTGTGCTGCTAGCACAGGCAGCTTCACACTAGTATCTGCAACAGGAGCTGGAGGCCACTGGAAAGGAAAAGCACTATGAACAGCGGTAGTAAAGAACTGAGCGGTTGGAGGGGAAGCCGCTGGGCCATGCTGCATATGACACTGCAGCAGCAGAAGCCGTGGTGAATGGCTGAGCCATGTCGGGAGGTGGGAGGTGGGAATCCCAGGCACGTTGGAGGCCTGTTTCTGCAGCTTGATGGGCGAAGCAAGCCGGATCTTGTGCGGGAGGACGACGGTGGTGTCTGGAGAGGCAAATTTTGGGCCCTGCAGGCTTTGCTCTGCCTGGGGGCTGTCTTGGGAGCTGGTGTGGACTTTGGCTGATTGTAATATAACGTCAATATTATACAGTTATGCTTTATTCATTTTCCACAAAACCTGCCCATCCAAATTACCCAGTGCTTGACTCAATCCTGCTACTGCCCATTTCCTGATGGGTGGGATTGTCGGGATGGCCGAACGGTTGGAGGACGACTAAGATGGAAGTCTTGCTGGGGTGGTGAAGAATGGCCTTGACATCTTGGCAAGTACAAGGCTATTTGGGCAGGCGAAGAAGCCTGGTGCTTGGGTGTGATGTCTGACATAGAAGGAAAGGTCCTGGGGCCGTTGGATTACTGAAGATGTTTGTTTCATTGTCAGATGAAGAGATTTGGAGTTGCAACATAGCAAAACGGCGAGCCAAGATGCTGATAAACTGTCAACAAATGGAGGTAAAACTGCTGACACACCTCTTATTGTTGATTGGCTGAGTGCTCTCCACTTGTGTCAATTATCTGAACGTGCTCCTCCCGAACTTTGTTAATAAAACATAATTTATTCTTGGACATTGAGTGATTGTGTAAATTGTATTGTGTGTTATTTTAATAATCTGATAAACTTTTAAACAGAGGGGTTTAAATAGCAATTTGATTTATCTGATTTAAAACTGACATGAACATATGAATCATGTCGCTTTTAAAATTAATCCTTCATTGCCAGTAATTGAGATCCTCCGACTAACACAAATGACAGGTAGAATTCTGTATGCATGATACAATATGCAATTTAATTCTAAGGACAATGTTATCAACAACAAATTATCTAAAATTAGTTTTGGAACCCTGGCAGCATTTATCTCCACTCCAGCCTGCAACCACATGACCTGCATTCAAACAATCACAGAACTTCAGCGTTGCCTGCAAAGGAAAAGCTCTCTCTCTCTCTCTCTCTCTCTCTCTCTCTCTCTCTCTCTCTCTCTCTCTCTCTCTCTCTCTCTCGTTAAGAAACACTACCTATTGAGGTTGTCTATGATTATAATGATATTAAGGGACAGGGAAGCACTTTGAAGTTATTGACCATGGCTGCTGCTAAATCAGTCCTATCGCGCTGGATTATTAGCTGATAAACATGTTAGCACTTAATTTAATCAAAGTTCATTAAATGTTTCAGTTAACATAAAAAATGGCTTGGATATGACAGTTCAAAATATTATTACAAGATTCATCATAGTTTACATTTGTATATTCTTTCTTTTTTTCTTTCTATAATGTTAAATAGCAAAAAAGCGTAATTATAAGACCCATGTCACCTTAATTTTTGCTTTTCATCTGCACAAACAACACAAAAAAGTTTCTTTTATTTCACTTGATTGTTTTCACTTAATAGTAACTGACAAGAAGAGGAAAAAAGTCCACTATTTAAAGTAAATTATTGCAATGCACGTTCCATCTGCCACAATATCTTTAAAAATACATTTTTGAAAAGACAAATGCTGTAGCCAAAATTTGAATGTCAGTTTAGTATTTTTTTTTTTTTTTTTTACCACTAATGTTTATCAAATTTCCTCTCTAATGTGTTTTTCTGTTATTCATGGTCCAGACATCAGATTCTGTCATTCTCAGTAATGGCAGTGTTGTTTGTCAGATCTGAAAAATTATATTGAATATTTATTGCATTTCAGGGCCATCTTCCTGCAGATGTCAGGCTGTTATTGGTGTTTTTTGCACATAGCTGTATGTTGCTTACCTGATAGAAAACTTGAAATGATTTAGTCAGACCTATTCTGTTACAGAATTCTCACAGCACAGATTTATTATTTAGCCTTTAAGTCAATTAACAATTAATGATTTTCAATAACAGTCCGGTAAAAGAACATCAGTCCCCTGGAGGACATCCAATTGTAATATTATATTTACAACATTTTCTGTGTATTTTCAATGCAGGTAAATGCCTTCAGACAACCGATGACGAAATCCCGAAATCCATCAGATGGAAAACACAGTTGCCCACATACAATTTTCCCCCCACAACATTATATATATATATATATATATATATATATATATATATATATATATATATATATATATATATATATATATATATATATATATATATATATATATATATATATATATATATTACAAAATATGCTGCTTTTCAATCGAGTGGCTTGTTTTTTTTATCAGAACCTGATTCAGATCAGATGTGTCTCTGAACTCCTTAAGTCCTGACATTTTCTGAAGAGCTCCCACTTCTCGCTCCTTCATCTCATTATGCTTTCCTTCTGCTTTCCCTTGTGGGTTTTTATCAACACTAAAGGTAATTAAATGGTCTCAGAAACTGCTATGAGCATGAATTATTTTCTCTGCATGAAATGAAAACTCCATTCTCTCTAATCAAATAAACAAAGGCAATAATATTTGGATTTATCTGGGTTTATGAAAAAACATGACTTGCAGAAAAAATGGCATAGATATCAGATCAAGGAAATGACACTGCACAAAGCTGTAAATAATTTCGCATTTGTGATTTGAGTGACAATCCAAGTGTTTTTTAACCCTATGAACATGTTTGTTTTCTATATCTAGCATCTTGACCTTGTGCTGCTGAGTAACTTTATTAACACTGTAGAGCCCCTCATTTCTTTTAAGGCGAGACAGGTGAATAGAATTTTTTTAAATTACAAGGTATAGTGGTGAAACTTCTCCAGTTTGTTACTGGCATAAACATAACAAGTTTTGTGTAAATTAATGTTTTAATATGCAAATGATGCTTTATAAATATATGCTCATTTGCATACATTACCAAAAAACGAAATCTTGAAATTGGAAAGAACCGTGTTTAAAATTCTTGGTTCTATTTGTTCACAAATTAGATGAGAGGACTTTTACAGGGAGGATTCTGGAATATTTTATGCTTTAGTAAATTAGAGAGTACTGACAATAAAGCCTTAAAAATCTTTTTTTTTTTTTTTTTTTTTTGGAGTAAAAGGATCTATAAAGGAACTCAGGATAGGAATGATATATATCATTTTTTTAAAATTAAAGAAACATTTATTATCACTATTGCCTCAATATTGTACAGTGTCTTTAGGCGGATTGCAGCAACAGCCATTAGGATTGTTTAGTGATTTGGTCTTAGTGACTTAGGAGTCCTCTTGACTACTCCTAGCGTTTCATAGATTTAGGAGCTAGTTTTAGAGCTCAAATGCTTTGTGAAAAACTCTAAGAGCAAAAATTAAGGAGTCCTCGGATTTACACAGCAATTCTTTTTTAGAGTTTCTTCTAAATCGGCAAGTTAGGAGCTACTTTTAGCCTTAAGATGTTTTGTAAATACAGCCCCAGGGTTAGTTTGCTTAAGAGGTATTTAGATGTGTTTTATACAATTAATATAGTTATTAAAATAACCACATTTGTTTCAGTTATATATACAGTGTTATATATTAATTCTAAAAAGAAATACAAAATTTGTTTAAATGTTGATGCAATTCAAATATAATTATTTCTATTGTCATCTCACACATGGATCTGCATTCAATTAATTAGCATCAAACAAACAATATAGTCCTTATTCTCAGTGATTAAAGATTACTTATTAAACAAAGACACTGAAAATTGAAAATTGATGATTGCATAACCACCAAATAGGTAGCATTGTGCACTAAGTAGGTTATGTAACTCGCCATTAAACAAAAGAAGAAGAAGTAGATTGGAGAGCTTCTTATAGTGTCTGTTTCCATGGTGAATCACTGTTAAGTTTGTCTTGTGTTATACCTGGGAACATACTCTGAGTTGTCTAAACTAACTCTGGAACTCGTTTTTGGAACCAGCATACCTAGAGTAAGCTAGGTTTGGGTCAATCAACCGAGAGTTCAAGGTATGTGACAGTAAGTTAACCTTGCTTTCTGGAATATCATAAAATAAATGCATAAAACATGCACGTTTTTGCATGACACGTTTCTGTGAATGGAGACAGCACGGGAGGTTGTGTTGGTGATTTCAGTTAGAACTTTTGATGATTTCAGGTAGAAATCTAAAGGTGCAAGTTGGCAAAATGTAATGGAATAACCACTTTAATGAGTAATGTTGACATTTTTAATTTTATTTTTTGACATGAAAGCTTACATGTTAAGTGAGCAAACTAGCCCAAAAACTCAAAATTGATCACTGCATTAAAAAAATTATGTGTTCACCTGCCGTGTCTTGCCTTAAGATGTTTTTCTACTTCTTGCCATAAATCTTTTTTTATTGTTTTACAGCAATAAGACAACAGCAAAAACTACTAAGATAATGATGCCTCTGAAAAGGTTTGTTTTTGTTGCAACTGATAGCTAATAGCAATTACAGCTTAAATACAATATCCCCATGCTGAGCTTAAATGTCTCACAGTAATGATGTCTGCTACATCAATACAATGGCTGTTCAGTAACTAGCGATAAATTGTGCACTTAATAAGAACCACAGCTTGCTGCCCCCTCACACCAAAGATCCTCTAGCACCTCTCACAACAGCTCTTACCCCTCCCTCTCTCTCTCTCTCTCTCTCTCTCTCTCTCTCTCTCTCTCTCTCTCTCTCTCTCTCTCTCTCTCTCTCTCTCTCTCTCTCTCTCAAAAACATTTTTTTTTCTTCAGCATAATCTAACTTTGTTTGTGGCTCTATTCTAAGCTCTTTGGCTTTCATTACCGCAGCAAAATATTTGCCACTTATGATGTCAGAGAAAAAGGCAGCTTGTTCAGCTCTGTCTCATCATGAAGGGCTTTGATCGGCTAGTCATGAAGCACATAAAGAACAGTCTTCCCACCACACTGGACCCATTTCAGTATGCCTATCGTCCTGATTGTTCAACAGAGGCATCATATCTGTCCTCTGACGCATTTAGGGGGGAAAGGTAATTACCCAAAGGTAAATACTATTAAATAAAAATGATGCTGTTGACTTTATGTTCAGCATTCAACACAATGATCCCACAACAACTGACAACAAAGCTGCCTCTGTTGGGTTTAAAAACACCTCCCTTGGCAACTGGATTTTTGACTTTTTGACCAGGAGACCCCAGTCTGTCAAGATTAGCAACTCAACTTCCTGCACCATCACACTGAACACTGAGTGCTGTTCACTCTGCTGACCTATGACTGGACTGCTAAGTTTTCTTCTAACATCAAGTTCGGGTGCTGATGATACTAGAGTTTTAGGCCTCATTATCAATAACAATGAGTCTGTGTATAGGGAGGAGGTACCAGTTCGCAGTATGGTGAATAGACAACAATCTATCTCTTAATATTGATAAGACTATGGAAATTATTGCTGACTTCAGAAGAATCCAAACAGGCCACTCACTACTATGCATCAGTGGAACATGTGAAAAGAGTCAAAAGCTCCAAGTTTCTTGGTCTGCATATGACAGAGGACTTCTCCTGGACTCTTAACAGCACCTTCCTAAGGCCCAGCAACGTGTCCACTTTTTGTGGAGGTTATAGAGAGCCAATCTTCTACCAATCATTCTCACCTCCTTCCACAGAGAGATGATACAGAGTGACCTGACCAGCCCTCAAGACTCTACAGCAGACTGTGATAACAGCCCAGGTCGAAAAGAAATATATTTAAATTGTGCTTTTTCGGACATATTTAGTATATTTAAATTACACTATACTAAATGCATATTAAATGAACTTTAAGTATATTAAGTGTATTTTAAGATATGCTTAAGTTCAATTTTAAGCTATTTGCAATATATTTTAATATATTAAACTGTGCAGTACATTTAGTGAAATTTAAATGTATTTCTTTAAAAATGTATTTTAAATATATTTATAATAAATCATTTTAATGGACTTCAAGAACATTTTAATAGCATTTCAGTATTGAAATACATTAATATTACACTACTAGTATATTATAATGCTGTTTTTTTTCAGTATTCAAAATGTTATAAAAAGTGCAAAATTATTAAATATAAATGTTAAGACACGGACACACTTTGAAATAGAAAACTTTAATGTACTATCATATACATTACAAAATAAATTCCTTGAGTACATTAAAAAAGTACAGCAGCATACATAATCTCTTGACAAATACATTATAACAAATGAAAGATCAATGAAGTGCTATGGCAGAGCTATTTTCATACACCTTGTAGAACATTTCAGTTTACCTGTATTACTAAAACGCACACTCTCACAAAAATGCGTATAAATAATACGAGTGTGCAATGTTGTGGAATGTATACAGCAAAATTTGTTTTTGCCTGCATATGGTACCCAGTTTTCATGTGAATATTATACGCACTTTATGCCGTATTATGCCAAACCCCGCCCCCATCCTACCCAAGGGCCATATACACGTCATAAAGTGCGTATCATATGCACGCAAAAAACTGCGTAGTGTATGCACACCAAAACTCATTTTGGCGTACATTCCACGATTGCACTCGTACTATTAATACACAGTCTCATGTGATTGTGTTGGAATAGGACATCATTGAATAAAAGTTACTGGAGAACAAAGCTCAGGTTGAAAATTATGTACTATTAAATGTATAAACTTGAAATTCAAGTAGTATGTTTATATTAGGCTTATATTTGAATCGTACTAAAAACATACTTAAGTACACTTTTAATACATTTAATAGTATGTCTTTTTCACCTGGGAGCAGTATAGATCATTGGGATCTCTTTACCAACTATAGATTTTCATGGACTGTTCACCCTTCTTGATGTATAGGATCATCCGTGCCACCTGCAGACTGTGCAACAATTTTTTTCCCTGAGGCAGTCAGATTATTCTGCCTAATACTCGTCTGGGTTAGTTGAACACCTAACCCAGTAAGACAACACCATACCCAATCAGATACATACTTTATGGCTGAATATAATCAAAGCTGATATTTGATATTGAAAAATGTAACAAAGACATTTGCTGTACTGTTTTCAACCCCATCTTTCTTACCAGCCATTTGGAGTTCATAAAAACAAAGAGATGCTGAAGGCCTGCAGGCCAAAATGTGTCACATCTATGTATCCCTACGACACCTTACGTCAAACAGATCGTGGCAAATTCAAGCTAATATCATGTAGTCTGAATCAGGCATTAAGCGCTGACCAACCGGAGCACAGACAGTTTTCGTACATGGAGTGGTGGCAGCAACAGTACTCCTGCCTGTACGAGGAGTCATCGAGGGACTACCACGACCAAATAATAAAGAAAAATGCTGGCGAACGATATTTGAAGCCCTTCAGCAACCCAGTGAATAACATTCCTGGAATGTAAGCTTAATAGATGTTTTACAAATATGTTGAGGTGGCAAGCTTTTACTACTGGCTAATAAATAAATATTTAATTTAAAATTAACAATATTTTACCTCAAGTTCTCTTTGGACGATTGCCAGCCCATACTATCCTCTTCCAGCAAGCCGGAACATGTCCTTTGTTGGGTTTTCTTTCTATTTTTGCTGAGTAGCAACATGTAGTCTGACATGTTTCTAGACCAGATACGACAAGATTTTAGGAGTCAAAATCGCATAATCTGACACAGTGACTATCGTAACAGACAAAAATATATTGTAGTCTGATCCAGGAATTAGAGGAGGTGATTGGCTCTAATGATTCTGAAACGTTTAGTTCAGAAAATGCACAAGAAAGCGTGCCTGAGTCAGTTCTTAAGGTGATGCAGCACAGCAATTGTCACAGTTTCTCACCGTGGTACAGGCAGAAGGCAAGGAGAAGAGTAATTCAAATAAACTTGATTAATACAAAGAAAACCTAAACCAAACTCAGAACTAACATTAATGGTAACCGACACCAGAAGACTGAAACACAGGCTGCTATAATATACTGGGAGAAAATAAAGAGAACTAATTAGGCACCAGCTGAAAACAATGACTAATCCAATCAGAAACCATGGTAACAAATAAACGAGCTAACTTGGGTAGGGTGAAAACAGAAAACCAAGTCCCAACACAAAGAACTGTTACAGCAATAGCGCAGGGTTGCGAATCATGTACCAGAACGCATGGTGTACAATTAAGCATTAGAGAGTCATGAACATCCCCAAACTCCAGGAGAATGCAGACAACCCAATTGCAAAGAAAACAGGTTTTGCAGTTCCTTTAGGAACAGGTTTTGCAGGCCATTCAGAGGAAAAATGCTGGTCACTGGGTAGGTCGACCTCCACCTTATTTACAGAAAAATAGGAAATCACTTTCTAAGGGCAAAGATCAGCACTCATTTGCAAGTAAAACTCTTAGTGAGTTAACTACAATGTTCATGCAAACTCTCAATTGTTAGGGGTTAACAGCTTATGACCCAGGACCAGTACTGAAGAAATGAAGACAAAGAGTCAGGATTAGGAATTTAAAAACATTTTACTTAAGAATAGTTTGCAGTTTCAATAGCAGAACGCTAGCCTAGAAATCTAGACGCACCCTAGCGGCAGCAAATTTAATCTGCCCGCGAGTGTCGTGTAGCAACTCTCAATAACCTTCTGAGCTGTATTCCCCTAACTCTTGCCGGGCCAATCACATCCTGTATAGACTATAGAGTCGGTGGGCGGGGCCATAATGACGATGGCCGAGTTGCGTTTGTGTGCTTCTAGTAAACACAGAAACTGGCGAACGGCGGCGGTCTTTCGAATCAGCTTTGACCGCGACTCTGGAAGACTTGGAGTTAAGCTTTTCTCTGAGAAAAGGACAAAGAACGGCACTGAAGTCATTCTTAAAAAGGGAAGATGTGTTCGGAGTTTTGCTGACCGGATATGGCGAATGTTTAATCTATCAACAAGCTCTGTTTCACCTTCATTGCTCTGGTTGGTGTAGCGCTATCCTATCGCGTGCAGAGGGAGTTTGAAAGACAACCGTTTATCCCGCCCTTCGGATTGAGCCCTGTCAATGGTGAGTTTCCAGACCAAACATCTTGATGTGGGTCTGGCTTGTCAGGCTAGCAGAACGCAGTTTCAACTCTCACAAGGAGTTCGTAGACCACGCTCCCCTCTCTCACCGTCTCGTTGCCTCGCCCTATCGTACATACTACTGTCCCAACAGTTATACTGTTTTCAAGGTCTATCCACGTCATTCTGATTGGCTCAGATAAAATACAATGTAAGCAACTTTCCAGACAGATAGAAGCACTTATCGCCAAACTAGGTAGACAAGTCGTCACCCCATAACCAGAATTACATCACAGTGACCTCATAAGCCACAGAAAAGCGTCTTCAAGTCTGGCGTTTTCTGCAGAAATATCCATCTCCAACATTAGGCCTGAACAGATCTGGTACACACACACACAAACTCCAGAGAATACTGGTTTCATCCCAGGTTGAGAACATCTAATTATAAACAAAACATTTCTCCAAAGCATGCTGATAGCATGTGCTTTCTCGCAGTGAGAGGTACAGACAATAGTACAGGCAATATTCATCTCGAGTCTTTAGTGTTTCAGTGAAAGGAAATATAAAAGGAATAAAATATAATAAATTAAATGAAAGACAAATCCATATTTCATCTCTGGAAGCTGCTAAGTGAGCAAACCCTGTTGCTGCACTCCTGACATGTTAGGGGTGTGTGTTACGACGAGTGTTTAGTGACAAATCAAACATCTCTAGGCCAGACCCTCAGTCACTCCTCAGAGACCAAATATACACTTTAGAAAACAAGAACCTAAAGCAAAATCATAACTGGAAAGAATCATTATAATAATATTGGAAGATAAATATTGATTAAGGCTTTGATTATGAATTTAATTATGATATACTAGGGTATATTGAAGCGACAGTGGATTTCAGAATCTTTCACCATATACTGGAGAACAGAATTGTGGCTACAGTGTAATTTACATTGCATTAACCATGAAAATGCTTTTATCACAGCAGGATTCAACTCCAACCTTTGCATTTTATCATGCTCCTTAACAAAAACATTGGTGTGGTTTTTGAGCCAGATTACACATCATACTCGCATTCTCATGCTTGGCTCCCTGTTCCAACAGGACCAAAATTTGCATCACAATTGTAAACCCTCCTCACCATGTTTTGGCTTTTGGGCATTATATACACAGCTAAATGCATCCACATGGATTAGATCTTCACACACAAAGCCAAATCTACATCTACATCAGCCTCACAAAAATATTACATCTAGATTGTATTACAACTGATTTGTTTCCTGTTATTACTTGTTTTGTTTTTCTTTAGATTCACTAAATCAGTTCATTATTATTTGTCTCACCAAGCTAAATATCAAAAGAGTATTTTTCATTCTTACCTGAGCACAAATCATTGTATTGGAATAATGCATTTGCTTTTTTTTTTGGGGGGGGGGGGGGGGGGGGATTATTAACTTATTTGATTATCAAATACGTTAATAATCAAATTAACGTATTTGATTTGAAAGCAGTCCTTTGTATTTTGTCAGTTTTGACTTGCAACAATGTTTTGGACATCCATTCAATTGAACATCTGTATTTGGTTACACTGAATATTTTGCTGATACTCTTCATGAAAAAGTTTTTTTTTTTTTTTTTTTTTTTTTTTACAGCTTGTGAGATTTTTTTATTCTTAACCTTGACCAGTTTATTACATCGATTTAAGTGCTTATTGCCAGAGACTATTTTAATCTGACCACATCTAATTTCTGACCAAAATGCCATGTATGCTTTAGCCCTTTTGTTGTGCTATGTGAAGTTTTTATTAACAAAATTTCGGGAGGAGCACGTGCAGATAATTAAACCTAACTAAACACAAGTGGAGCACGCTAAGATAATTAAACCTAATTAAACACAAGTGGAGCACATCAAGCTAATCAACGATAAGAGGGGTGTATATATACAGCAGATTTACCTTCTTTCGTTGACCATTTTCATTTTAGCATCCCTCCACCACCCCATCTCCTCACTTGATTCTAACAAACTCTTATTAGATGTCAACACAATCTATAATATACTCCAGTCCAGACATGGGCAGTATTTCAATTAAATGTATTTTAAATACGTATTTAATTACTTTAGTGTATTTTGTAATTTGTATTTTGCAGGTGTGGAAAAAATAAAATGTAGTTTGTAACAAAATATCTTGAGGGAGTGTATTTGAGTATTTCAAATACTTAAATACTTAAGAAAAATCACTCACCATAGTAAATGATTTTGCCATATTTTCGGTCTGATGTTGGCAATGGCAATGTCCAGGTTAGATGCACGAAAATCACGTGACACCCTAACAGCTCTGGACCGGGTCTCTCCAAGAAGTGAACGAGTTTTGAACACAGGACAAGAAGTGGCGTAGCCTGACAAGCCAGACCCACATCAAGAAGATGTTGGGTCTGGAAACCAATCCAATGCTCTCCATTGACTTTGTATTGCGTGAAGCTTCTTGTCATTTCAGACTCATTACAAAAAAACAGAACAATGTCTAAACGCTGATATGTGACAAGGTGTATACAGCAAACAAGCTAAAAAACATGAACATATAAAAAATGAGCGTTTACAGAGACAAAAGTGGATACAGGCTTTCCCCTCCAGTGGGCATACTTCTCAGTGTAATATAACTTGTCACGCTCTGTCTCTATTGCATGTATGCACTTTTATGTCTTTAAACTAGGGGTGACCCCAAATAGTCGAAGATTCGATGCATTGATATGCGGTGCTGAATTCGACCATATCTCACGGTTGAATCTTCGCAGGTGTTAAGCAGGTGTGGCGCTGAGCTTCATGTCCGGTGTGCGACCCCTTTAAGGGGTCACGCCTTTAAGGGGTCACGCCACGCCTTTAAAATTCGAACACATTTAATGAGTGTACACACACACACTGGTGGCGGCATTCAGTGCCTGTCCGATGCGACTCAGGAAGTGGTTAAAAATCCTGCCACGCCACAGAGCGCCATTTCAAGGTTTTATATTAAATTTATATTTACCTCAAATCGTCATTGTATACTGATTTCACCCTGTGCTACAAGATTGTGCAGCTCTTCTGTCAGAAGTCGATTCAAAATTGAGCTTGCGCGTATATAATGTGCGCGTCTGGTGTGAGATCCTGAGACACGGCGCTGATCTTCGTGTGCCTTTAGGCATAATCGGCTTAGGAACATGCATGTAAACGCACTCAAAGATCTCTTTTCCTCTCTAGGTAGGTAATTTTTTTTTTAGGTTTCACATAGATGATTCGACAATCAGTCGACCATAGAAAGATTCAACAATTCTGATTCGAATGTGTAAATCCTTAGTCGAGGACACCCCTACTTTAAACGCTGTTTTTTTGGGGGGTCAACAGCTTATAAAAACTTCTGGGTTTTTGGTTCTTTTTAGCTTGTTTTCTGTACCCCTTGTCACATATCAGCTTTTAGACATTGTTCGTTTTTTGTTATAAGTCAGAAATAACAAGGAGGCAGCCTTACGCAATAAAAAGTCAATGGAGACAGTTGGTTTAACCCCCCCCCCCAACCCCCACCCCCCACCCCCCTTTCAGATTGCATGGGCGTGGCTTTCAGATTATGACGCGTGTCGCTCTGTCTGGATAGCGTTACAACCAACCAAAGCAACAAATAAGGCGAAGCGTAGAGAAAACACATCTTCCCTTCTTGAATGATTTCAGTGCCGTTCTGTTCTTTTCTCAAAGAAAAGCTATACTCCAAGTCTCCCAGAGTCGGGGCCCAAGCCGATTTGAAAAACTGCCGTTTGCCAGCTTCTTTATTTTTAAGTAGCACACAACTCGGCCGTATGTTAAGCCCCGCCCACTGACTCTATACACGATGTGATTGGCCCAGCAAGAGTTAGGCGAATACAGCTCAGAAGTGTATTGAGAGCTAGACGACACTCGTGGCAGATTAGATTTGCTGCCACTAGAGTGCGTCTAGATTTCTAGGCTAGAAGTGCCGTTGTAAGGTCGTAACGCCACTGAAATCTCCATGCTAAGCAAGTGTCCACAATATAAAATTCATCTGCAGTTTTTACACGTTTTTAAATGTACTACATATGAGAAATACTGATATTCTGTCGGAATTTGTATAAAATAATAATCAATCCTATTGTTTTTCAATAATTGCGCACGCAGAGCGATTCTACTATGGAAAAGGCATACGTGGTCAAGGCAGTAGAGTCTTGTGTGTAAATCAAACCCACACATATTAATGTGCACCTTGTAAAATGTTTTTTTACAATGTTTTATCACTCAAGTAAAATGTGTACCTTGAATACAATGTAAGTTGCTTTGGATAAAAGCGTCTGCCAAAAGCATACATGTAAATGATTAATCATATAAAAAAAGAGAAAAAAGTATTTTTGTATTTTCAAAATACTAATTACTTGTATTTTATTTAAATACATTTTTCACATCAGTATTTTGTATTTTATTTTGTTACATTTCATGAGCCAGTATTTGTAATTTGTAACAAAATAGTTTTTGATGTATTTGTGCCCACCTCTGCTCCAGTCCAATTCTAGAGTATCTCTATCATGGGGGGGAGGGGTACTCTGGGTTCAGGCCAAATTCTGAGCCCGGAGCCCTCCCCCGGACAGCACGCCAAATACGCATAATCTTTACTCTATTTAATTTGATGTAAGTGTGAACTAGTGAAATGTTCTTTAAATCACAGGGCCCCTGCTGCACATGTTCACATCCTGTCTTTCCTCTGAACGAGGGACAAACGTTTGCTCTAATCTTCAGTGACTGTTCTCAACAAGAATTCAATGGACGTTTTGCATATCAAGGTACGATGCAACCCCCTTCAAAGAACCCTTCTCAAGCAGGGCTGAAATGAGAGCAAAGACTGAAAAGTCTGGACATTACACACAACAGAAAGCATGTCTTTGTGGACTGTGCCACCTTTGGACTCCATAAGTGTGGGTGGGGTGAATTGTAGAATTGAAAGTAAAGAAAGATATTTGAAATTGAATCTATCTATCTATCTATCTATCTATCTATCTATCTATCTATCTATCTATCTATCTATCTATCTATCTATCTATCTATCTATCTATCTATCTATCTATCTATCTATCTATCTATCTATCTATCTATCTATCTATCTATCTATCTATCTATCTATCTATCTATCTATCTATCTATCTATCTATCTCCCTCGGGTAATGGTGGGTACAATTAATTGTTTTAAATAGAAGTTTTTATCATCTTATACTATTATATCTATTTTGTAACTATTTTAAGTGTAACCATAACCAGATTTTGTCATTAAATTCTTTCAATTACAAATGATTTGCTAACTATTGATTCGGTATTAACTTTAATGTGCTACATTGCAATACAATATAGTCATCATAGCAATGGTGTCCCACATATTTTGCTATTGTAACTGCGTTTTTTTTTTTCTGTCATTGGTATAAGCTGTCGTGGGTGGTTATAGACGAGAAATGTACAGTTTTCTACAATCTTGCTGATAACGTTTCTATTTTTTTCTGTTTTCTCTTTTTGCGAGCTTTTCCCACCGAGCATTGGTTTCACAGAAGATGCATTTAGAAAGTGAAATTTTTTCAGAAATCCTAGAAATTTTGCAAAAAATCGGAAAAGTGGAAAGTTTCTACACAAAAATGTTTTATCTCTTCCTCCCAACAAGCATTGGTCTCCTAGCAGATGCAGTGAAAAATCTCCTGGTTGAGTACTTGTTTAACTTGTCCTGTTTTTTCTTTCCATCTGGTCTTGCCGTTCCTTGCCATCGGTCGGCAGAGCTCACCCATTTGATGCCGCAAACTGCTCCCATCAATGAACGATGCAATCCCTCCCAACTGGATTGTTTCAAATGACAACTGCTCGCACGTTTGCATGCCAGCCAGGCCCGTCTCCCCTGTACTGTGAGCCTCTCTTACGGGCCCTCCTAGTCAAGCAACCAAGCCCCTTCTCGATATTCCAGCCCGCCAAGCTTGGGCTCTTTACCCTTTGGTACTCTGGGTTCGGGTCAAATACCAAGCCCCCCACCCCCAGACAGCACGCCAAACAGACAGTGGCATCGACTCTTTATGTTCAGATTACAGCTCTTTATTCTGCGTCAATTATAGTAGTTGAGAGAGCCAGGGGAAAATTACTGCCATTGTGAACTCCACACTTTGGACTACACTCATCTGAAGATATGACAACACAACTTTGCCAGGCTTTCATGCTGGAAGGTTATCTCTGTGTTGTTTATGAAAAGTAATATTGCATACAAAAAGTAAATTCACTGATGAATACAAGATAAATGTTTTTCATTTTAACAGTTCTTATTATATTTCTGTTGTCATAAGTGTTTACAAAAATGTTTATGGCATGTTTATTTTATTTTAGGGCAGTAGGAGAAAAAGTGCCTTAATGCATTTTCTCATAATATACATTGCACATCACCTTTCCACATGCTACTCTGCTCTGATTGGTCAGATGACCCAGTCTACTAGAGCTTCTGCTTACAGTGCACTTTTTAGAAATGAATAGCCAGTTAGCCACTTTATTTAACATTATTTATCGTGCATTTTCAACTGTACATTTTTGCGAAATGTTCACATTCACAAACAGCTATATTGCATAGTGCATGAAAGGAAATATTCAAAAACTATAATAGCGGCACTTTAAAAAGAGGGAAAGCAAAAAAGAACTTGATGTAAACTTGACTCAAACATGCATCCCTTCAGTCATTCACTCTGTCACATTTTGTTGCCATTTTATGGTTTGTCATTTGGGTTTTATTCATCTGAGTGGCCTTACACAGAGCGTAAATTGATCTTTTCCTTCACTGAAAAGCTAATGTCCTTGGGTGTTTGTAATCGTACTGCATGCTTGCTAGAGGTTTTGTGATTGCTTTGCAAAATTTGTTGTGGGTGGATTCGTGACATTCTATCTCCAGGGCAACGCACATTAAGTCAGCTACATGTGACAGAACCCCCAGGTAACAGAACAGAATAAATCCATCCTTACAGTACAAAAGACAATGCTTTAGTTAGTTTGTCCTTTAATTGCTCCTCATTACATTTCACACTGTTGTCAGCAGATGAGATGTTTTTTGTCTTGGGAGCATTTGAATTTGCCACATCTTTATAAAATGCATTCATCATAGTCACGATTAAATGAAAAAAAGCGTACCTCAAACGATATGGTAGAATCAATATAAATTTGAAATGAGACTATTTTTCATTGATACCACTAATGTCAGACTTGTTTAAGCTTATTGCAAATAATCTGTAATAAAACCAGATCCCCCGATATAGTATACATTAATAATTTAATTATTGTTTCTGGTGTAGCTTCCTCTTGTGTGTTTTTTTCCACATGATAAACTCAACATATGCCTAGCCCAGTTGTTAATGCAAAATCAAGCGTATAGCGCCAGTTCTGGCAGGTCATGTTAGTCAAACAATGTCTATCACCGCATGCATATATAGCTCCTCCTATAGTATCAGCAGCTATCGCGTTTCTCCAGAACTCATTTACCCTCCTCCACCCCAGTTCCTCTCGTCATGATTTGGTATTCTAATTCCCCTTGAATCAGACTAAAATTCCTGAATTATTTTGAACATTTAATACGAACATTAATGATATCTATAATGCATCGTGTTGGTTCTGTTCTGATTACCCTGAGAGGGGTTATTACTCCTCTCCCTGCTCTTATCCATACTAGGCTGCATGGATGCACAGGGAGTTCTTGTCCAAAACGGAACCATACCGACCAATCTAAAATATATGCTAATAGTCAATCAAACATATTTGACATAAATAACTATTTGTCAGTGCATTTATATAGCAGTAAAAGAGGTCATCTCTTTTTTTCTATTTAAAAGTGCTCTTTTGTATGGTTTAGTATGGTGTCGTTTCAAGACACAATAAAGAAAGAGACAGAGTAAATGGGTGAGTTTTGATTATTTGAGTATATTGGTTCAATAGTTCATTAAAAAGTTATAGGACACTGTAAAACTGTGGGGAAAAAATGACAAAAACACAGTTGATTCAACAGCTGTATATGCAGACATAAAAGCACTAAAATCTCCTCTGTGGAAATTGACATTTTATATCCCTCATAAATATCCCAACACATCCCTTTTAATCTCCTAGCTACATGATTGAAAAGACAGACATTTAAATTATGCATTGAAAAAGCTTTAGTGTTGCTAATTATAAAGTTAATCCTTGGGATAAATTAGTTGATTTGAACATTACAATGTACAATCTAATTATAAGTGTTTTATACAGTGCTCTACCTTAATGCCATATTTCGCATGGCAAGGTTTTCCATTTATAACTCTGAAAGGATTGTGGTTTTTTTAATAAATGAATTTAAAGGTGTCATGAACTGTTTTTATATATATATATATATATATATACCGTTTTCTGACGTCAACTTATAACATTTCCATGGTTTTTACATTCAAAAATATAACAATGAATAAGCAATAGGCAAATTTCTAACCTGGTTTTGAGGCTCTCACCTGGAACGCTCGGTTTCTATGGGCGTGCCGCACTGAAGACTTGGAAGTAAACGCTCACTGCTATGATTGGATAAGATCTGCATATTTATTGAGCTTTAGCTCCCGTCAGTACACATGAGGGATTGTTTTAAAAGTGTGTGGAGAAACAGCAACCGGAATATATCGCCCACAGGGCTCACAAATCAAACTAACACAATGATTTATCTCTCATCCACCCGTGATTGATTAGAATGTTATTTTTTATTACTTGGCCTGCCTGATTGGTGGATATAACTGTGAACCATACACACATACACACACATAGCCCCGGGACGTTGGGCTTTGTGAGTGTCGCATATCTGTGTTTCTGTTGTGTTTTTTGCTTTGGTCACATGTTCCTTTGTCTCAGTTTTTTTTTCTGCCACTTGTCTTTTCCCTTGGTTATCTTCATTAATCTAGTTCTGTTAAGCTGTGTTGAGTTCAGGGCTGGACTGGTAATCTGGCATACCGGGCATTTTCCCGGTGGGCCAACGCACTTTGGGGCGGATGCAAGTTTTTTTGTTTTTTTTTGCTTTTGTTTTTGCCACAGACTTGCCCATCATGCAGCGACATCGGCCCATTGGTTTGTCTTCTGAATTGACAGGCCAAAGCTAGAGAGACATCCCCTCCATATTAGGCTTTTTTAATTTTTTTTATTTGAGCGCATGAAACTACAAAAGGCGAATATCCGTGCACTGCCGCTGACAAACCTACAATTCCTGCTGCTCTATCAAGTGCACAGCACTTTGACTCAGAGTTTGGATTTATACAATCGTGTGAAATGGGAAAATTACAGGTTCTGTGGTGAAACTAGCTGAAAACAGCAGTGAGTGTGTAAATACTTGATGAGATAATGTGGAAAACGACAATAGGCCTAACTACAAACTTGTTTCTTTAGCACAAATACAATTTACCTTGCACCTACTAACAGTGAAGAAATAAGGTGTTTTGGAAAAAACGTATTTATTAAAAATGTTGCTATTATTACTTACATTAAATATACCTTCTTTTGTGTTTCATGGACGAGAGAAAGTTATAGAGGTTTGAATGGTGAGTAAATGATGAGAGAATTTAATAGCCGTAAATGTACTGCATCCTAGCTCAAATTCAGGGCTTTACTGTCAAGTGCAATTCTGTGTGACAAAAGTGCAATATTAAGTTTTTTATCTGCATTTGGAGTAAATTTGATAATATCCATCATTATTTTTCCTTGTCCTAGATTTATTTATTTACTCCAATTGTAGGCCCTAACCCCCAAGAAAAACATTAACAGCGAACTCATGGGCCGGATGGGCTGGGCTTGCCAGGGCCGGATTTTAGCCCCAGTCGGTTGAGTTTATCATCTGTGTCACCTCTGCCTCTCATTATTTCAGTAATGAGTATTTAAGTTCCTCTTGTTTACTTTGTCTTTGTCTGGTCACTGTTATACAACTGCTGGAAAGATCCAATGTTCAATGCTTGTTTTTGGATGGACTGGATGACTTGTTTTTTCAATTGTTGTCTCCTGAGCTTTGCGATACGTCTATAGCAGACTTTAATCCTCCTTTTAAATGGTTCTGATTTCTGTGTTGATGCAATCGAGGTAAGCATCACAAGTCATGATCATCCAGTCCATCCCGCAAACTAGAGGACTTTCCAGCTCACCCGATTACAGAGCCCTCCCCGTGATATTCCACTGCAGCCACCCTTGCCAAAAGGGCCTCTCCCACTGAAGAGCCAGCGCGCCCACAGGGCCGCTCCTGCCTCCCACGAGCCCACACCTCGCCATGAACCTGCCCCAATCCACAAGCCCTTCACTCCACCCCTGAAGTTGCCAAAGAAAACAGAGGGGCTAAGTACCTGTAGGTGGGAAATGTGGGTGGGGCTCTTGTTCCGCCCAAAGCTCCAGCTCCGCAGAGGGCTACTGTTCCGCAGAAGGCTCCTGTTCTGCCGAGGACTCCTGTTCTGCTCAAAGCTCCTGTTCTGCCGAGGGCTCCTGTTCCACCAAGGGCTCCTGTTCTGCCCAAGGCTCCTGTTCCACCAAGGGCTCCTGTTCTGCCCAAGGCTCCTGTTCTGCCAAGGGCTCCTGTTCTGCCCAAGGCTGCTGTTCCGCCAAGGGCTCCTGTGCTGCCCAAGACTCCTGTAATAACCAAGGGCTTCTGTTCTTCCCAAGGCTCCTTTTCCTCCAAGGGCTCATGTGCTACCCAAGACTCCTGTTCCGCTGAGGGCTCCTGTTCTGCCCAAGCATCCTGTTCTGCCAAGGGCTCCTGTTCTGCCAAGGGCTCCTGTTCTGCCCAAGGCTCTGTTCCACCAAGGACTCCTGTGCTGCCCAAGGCTCCTGTTCCACCGAGGGCTACTGTTCTGCCCAAGGCTCCTGTTCCGCCAAAGGCTCCTATCATGCCCATGACTCCTGTTCCGCCAAGGCCTCCTGTTCCACTGAGGGCTCCTGTTCTGCTTAAGCCTCCTGTTCCACCAAGGGCTCCTTTTCCTCCCAAGGCTCCTGTTCTGCTGAGGGCTCCTGTTCCGCCAAGGGCTTCTGTTCCGCCAAGGGCTTCTTTTCCGCCCAAGGCTCCTGTTCCACTGAGGACTCCTGTTCCGCAGAGGGCTCCTGTTCTGCCCAAGGCTCCTGTTTCGCCGAGGGCTCCTGTCCCACCATGGTAGCCCACGGCTCCTGACCCACCCAGGTGCCCAAAGACTCCTGTCCAACCTAGGTGCCCAAAGATTCCTGTCCTGTCATGGCCACTCATGGCTCCTGACCCAGCATTGCTGCACACGGCTCCTGGACAGTCTCAGGGAGGAAGAGGAGCAGGTCCTTCTGGTTACGCCTCACTGGCCCAACCAAGCTTGGTTCTCCGAACTGGTGCTCCTTGTGACAGCCCCTCCCTGAATGATTCCTCTGAGGAAGGACCTCCTTTTTCAGAGATGTGGCACCCACTGCCACCGAAGTCCCTATCTATGCATGTGTGGGTCCTGGGTGGGTTGTGGCAGGTTTGAGTACCCTACCACCACAGGTGATGGCTACCATCAGTTCCACTAGGGCTAGTGCAATATTCCTCAGGTGAGTTTCCTCCAGCGAAGCCCTGAGTTCTTCCAGCACTATTGACGCCGACACCAGAGTGCCTGCCAATCGGTCAGCCGTCAGGCTAGGTGCCTCCATGTTTATTATTCCCTCTCTGGGCAACCCCCACATGTGTATTTTCACTGTAACCCTCTCTGAACATGTGTCTTTCCCTTGGCAAGCCTCTTGCCACCCCTGAGATGGAAATATTCCATCTTTCAGGCTGATACCCCAGTGAGTTCCATATGCATCCCGCATGGGTCATATGTGTATTTTTAAGTAATCCATGCAGGCAAGCATTATGGTGCATATTTCCATGTGAGATATGCTTCCCTGTGTTAAGTTGAGTCCTTTGTCCATGCTAGTCTCATAACAGGGAGCTCAGACTTGCGCAGGGCACTGGAAGACAGCCAAGGTGGCATGATTAGATTGGACAACCCTTCATCATCTTATACTCATTTTGATCTATCTAATAGAATGACTAAAGAGAAAACACATGACAACAATTGTTTTCTAAATATTTAGATCTCTCTTTCTCTCTCTCTCTCTCTCTCTCTCTCTCTCTCTCTCTCTCTCTCTCTCTCTCTCTCTCTCTCTCTCTCTCTCTCCTCCCCCCCCCGCCCCGCCATTTACACCATGC
The DNA here is from genome assembly GCF_024679245.1 of Pseudorasbora parva. Classification (NCBI taxonomy): domain Eukaryota; kingdom Metazoa; phylum Chordata; class Actinopteri; order Cypriniformes; family Gobionidae; genus Pseudorasbora; species Pseudorasbora parva. The sequence continues at coordinate 39,471,644 of NC_090172.1, forward strand.
TGCTCCCTTTCCCTTAATTAACTCTTGATTCTTTGTCTTTATGAAATAATTTAGGGAAGGGCTTTTAGATTCTTTGGTTACCATGACATTATCTCTGTTCTTTCTCCCTCTCTCTCTCCCTAATATGCTTAGTAAAGGGTTGTACTCTTCATAATAAATCTGTTTACTTTTCCTAGCCCTTGGTTCAATAGATCCTGTGTTGAGCATGGGGCTGGAGCTATTTTTCTATCACTGAATGTTTTTTTTCAGTAAAGAGTCTGAGCAAATCCAATTGTATATCATACAGATTTTTAGTGAGTGAGTGCCTCATGGAGTTGAACCACAGGGGGCTGATAGGGAATTCATATCTTTATGCAGTTTTAAACTGCCTGGCCTTGCCTCTTTAGCTCAGCCACCACGATATGCCTCCAACAGCTCGGTTTTATTCTGAAAGACTCTATATACAGCGTATCTGCCTTTTATAAATATGATAAAACTAAAGACTTTTCAGACATATGAAGGATGCAATACTACTCGGGTACTCAAGATTTACATGAGATGGACAGAAATTCATTAGAAATGAATGGACATGGCATGACGACCTGGTCGGTGTATATAAGCATGTTTTACTCACATGAGTGTGTTGCACCATTCCTGTCGGATCCAATATAGAAGCCACAGCATTGTGTTTTAATCTCAATATATCTGCAAATCCAGAATCAACCTGAGACTTGTTTGCAAACGATTCTGTAGTTAAATGAAGTGAACACAAATACAATGTCTTCCCCACGTGAGCTGGAACTTCATTAAAAATAAAGTTAAACCACACATTCCTAATATTAGGATCTAATATTCGAATAAAGCTTATTCAGCGACTGTGTTCTTCCACAACCAGGAATAGCGCAATATCTTGCTATCTTCTTCGGCATGTTTATTGCTGCTGGCTAGCGTGATCCAAACAGCTCGATGGTCACGAACACCACCGATGAGTTGGTGGGCAGGGCTACAGAATTAGACATGTTTATTATTTTGTAGAGGCAACTACAGATTTGTGCAAAACTTTCTAAAACATTTTTAAAATTTTGATTAAAAAAACTATTGCGATATGACAGAGTTTCCATTAACCGATATGCCGCTAAAACGTTTTCCCCCCTTGTGATAAATCATTCCAAAAAGTATGCCACGTATGTTGGTAGGTTTATGTATATCCTATCCACCGCACTAGCCATTATTATTAATCAAAGGAGACATAGGCGCTATTCAAGCATTAATTAATATTAAAAGAGCGAAATGTTTTAATTTGCATGAGGGCAACTGGGGGTGGGTGATATAGCCTCAAAATTATATCACGATATTTCAAGAATATTTGTGATAACTATATTTATCACGATATAAAAAAAATATATGGAACAAAGTTGTATTGGTCATTGGAGCTGATAGGCAGCAGCATTTTGTCACGCCCTCACAATCATCGGTCACTGCCACACCCACTCGTTCCCGATCACCATCATTCTAAAAGCCTGGGCACCATCTCCAGTCACCACTATATCAACCTGGCTCACCTTCACTCCCATTGTCTAGTCTCGCACCGAACCCATCATTGACTACATGTCCTACCTAGAAGCCTTCATCTGTGTTCCCTCTTCGTCTTCATCATCATCTTCGTCTTCACCTTCATCATCTTCACCTTCATCGTCCTTCATCTGAGTGTCACCATCTTATTAAGTATCACCTGTGTCTGAAACCTCTGTGAATAAACCTTGCACTTGCACTAATCCTCAACTATGTCGTTATGGAAAACGAATGCCCCCGTCATTGGCTCCACCACAGCCTTCTGCACTCATCTAAAAGAGGTATTTGGTCAACAAACTGCCGAATTATCTATTTATGATCAACTGTTTTCTATTCGCCAAGGCAAACGAGAGACAACGAGTTCCTACGCACGCTGGCCTGTATGAGCGGGTGGAATGAATCAGCCCTCGTCACCACCTTCCGGCACGGCCTCCTCGCTGAAATCAAGCAACTCATTGTGGTCTATGAGGATGCCATGGGCTTGGAAGCCCTCATCCAGAAAACCATCCGCGTTTCTCAACGGTTATCTGCCTGTGGCCTCTCCTCTCCTCACCCGCTCAAACATTTGTCGTACCTCCAGCACCTGAACCCATGCAGATTGACTCATACCATCTAACCACCACTGAACGCCAACACAGGATCTCACTACATCTGTGTCTGTATTGTGGGGGAGATGGACATGGCATGACGACCTGCCCCGTGCGACCTGCTCGGTCAGCGGTGAGTACCATCCAGTTACCTCCTTTAACGGCAAACCTTACTAAGATGGCAGTATTCGTTTGTAATTCCCACTCATCTGTTGCAGCACAAGCCCTCATCGACTCCGGGTCGGCAGGAAACTTCATCAGTAAGCAAACCCTCGAAAAGCTAACCGCCCAACGTCAACGTTGTCCCGTCGACCTCAGAATCATCTCCATTCAGGGAAAACCGCTGGGCCGAGGTCGTGTCCACCATTTCTCCCCCACACTTACACTACGCGTTGGTCATCTGCATGAGGAAACCATCACGTTCATGGTGCTGGAGGAGTCAACTGCGGACATCATCCTGGGATGCCCCTGGCTCATCTTGCACCAGCTGCATAACCACTGGTCCACCTGAGAGATCCTGCAATGGGGTGAGAACTAGACTGTGACAGAGCAACCAAGTTCTGAGCCTCTGGTTTAACCAGAGAGACAACACACGATCCGAGGATCTGAATCTACAGCTTGTGAGGCAGTGACAGATACGACAACATTCTGAGCCTCCAGCCTGTAAGGAAAGAGACATTAACCAACACTACGTTCAGAGTTTTAGTCCAGTGAGACGACTACAGCCCGTTCTGACAGTCTGACAGCCCAACAGTTCACCAGGTTCTGAGTCTCCCCATGCGAGAGACAAACAGTTCACCAAGTTCTGAGTCTGTCCGGCCCAAAGAGGCAGAAGACACACAGAGACATTTGCAACAAGGTTAAGCTCAGGAGAGCAAACCTTCACTTCAAGGTTCCTTCGTCTGCGTGTTCCAGATTGAAGGGAGGGGTGGAACACTCAGTTCCAGTCAATCTCATGTCAATCTTGAGTACCTATAGAGTAGTATTGCATCCTTCATATCTCCGAAAAGTCTTTAGTTTTATTATATTTATAAAAGAAATATAGGCTGTACCGAGTCTTTTTGGAAAAAAACGAGCGCCTGGAGGCGTATCGTGTGGGCGGAGCTAAAGAATGACGAGCGCACCCAAAGCGGTGACGTCCTCAAGCGTGGATAAATAGTCTATGGGAGAAACCCATGTATGCTATCGACCGATGTATGCTATCGATCGGATTCAGCTAATACGTGATCCAGAATCAGGCTGAAATAAATTGAACAGGAGAAACAACAACAGCAGGACATCCGTCTCTGTGGTATGTTATGTATTTAGTGGCCTGTCAACATTTGTGTGTCTTTACTCGCAGTTTATGAGTACATGATTCGGTTTATGGACTATTGTATGCGACTAAACCTTAGCAGTAGCAAGCAAAATGGTTTTGCACATCAGACTAGTGTAACGTTATATAGCACAACAATGGAGTAACGTTAACATTTAGCGCATTTGAATGACGAAGCATGCGATCGTGTCGTTTACTGATGTTTATTCACGCGACGAGCCAACAGCATATACATTTGAAGCTTCCAAAGCAGGACCGAACCTTTATCGCTGGGACCGCTCCGTTAAAAACACACTTGTTCGGTATGATTTGGTGAAGTCCTGTGACAGCAGTGACCGTGGAAATCCGCGATGTTGTGAAGCTTCCCGTCATTTCTGCGTTTAAATCGGTTCAAAATGCAGCACTGCCTTCCGGGAATGCTGTGCTGAAGCTTTGAAGTCGCTTGATGTCACCCATAGGAATAAAGTGGAGCGGGAGCGCGGCGCGTCATAAGTGTTCACGGACGACTGGATCTGCACCTGAGCGAGTGTTTATTGGCGTGCATTTCCTCTCTCGCTCTAGTCATGCGCACGCAACCCTACCGGGAGGAGAGCCCGTGCGGCCCACCCAAGGACCTTCCGCTCTATTAACGTTAAACTGACCCATACTCGAAAAAAACTCTCCGAAACTTGTGAGAAACCGGAAGGAGTATGTGGCAAGGGGGGCGTGGTTCAGCGAGGTCTGCAGCGGGAGAGAGGGCCGCGGGACGAGCGGTAAGTGAGTGGGTTGGACGCAGATTAATAACACCTGTCTCTTGTTCCAGTAATGAGCGCGGAGACGGGATAAAACACCAGCGGAACCGGAGACCAGGAAGAGAGAGAGTCGGACTGTTGGTGCGAGAACACAGAGACTGAGTTTACCCGGAAGCCGGAAGTGCCGCGAACCGGAAGTTATTGTTGCTTATGAGTTTGACTGAGAACACACGAAGAAGTGTGTTATTGACATTGAGAAAGAGAAAATAAAGATACGCATCAACAGTCCAGCCGACCCCTGTGTCCTCTTCCTTCCTTACTATATCGAACTTGTTACACTGGTGCCGAAACCCGGGAAGGAAGTAGGACCGCGCCGCCGCCATGACAACACCAACGCCCTTCGCCTCGCCGTTTGCGGACATCATCACCTCTCTCGTGGCCCTCCATCAGGAACAACACCAGTCCATGCTGGACCTGCGGGCGGACCAGGAGCGCCGCTTCGAGGCCATCGTCCGCGGCCAGCAAGAGGACCGCGAGAGGTTCCGGAGCTGGATCGACCCGGAGGTTTGAACCGAAGCCGCCGGGCTCGCCAGCGCACCGGTCCACGTGCCCCTACACAAGATGGGGCCACAGGACGATCCCGAGGCCTTCATAGACCTATTTCAGAAGGCCGCGGAGGCCTGCGGGTGGCCCCGGGCACAGTGGCCAGTGCGCCTCATTCCTCTGCTGACCGGAGAAGCCCAGGCGGCCGCCCAACAACTGCCGGTGGCGAACCTCCTGGAATATGAAGACCTGAAGAGGGCCATCATCCAGCGGCCAGCGACCCTTCGCGATGGCCCAACAGCTCCGGGACGCGTGCCGCAAATGGCTATTGGCCGGTGGAAGCGACGTGGACCACATCGTCGATCTGGTGGTACTGGAGCAGTTTATCGCTCGGCTACCCAAGACGACCGCCGAGTGGGTCCAGTGCCACCGGCCCACATCGCTGACGACGGCCATCAACCTGGCGGAGGACCATCTGGTGGCGTGCCCGGGGGTCGGCGAGCCCCTACTAACCTCTCCCTCTCTCTCTCCCCCCTCTGTCTCTCCCTCTCGCCCTGTCCCTCTCCCCAGGTCCCGGCCTCCAGGCCCTCCTCGCGTTCCCCCCGGAGGCCGGGGTGGGATGGGCCCAGGACCGTCCGGGAGTTCGCGGGCTCCGCCCAGGGGGGCGGGGCCGCTGGGGGCGGGTGGCGACAATGGCTCCAGTTTCACACCCTCCCCGCGCTCATTTTCCAACCCACTCCCCGCCGCAGGGGTGGCGGGTAAGCCTGGGCTGGCCTGCTGGCGGTGCGGTGATCCGGATCATTTTGTGGACCGATGTCCGAGGATGGACATCGGGACAATGATCCGGATCCCGGACGTCCAGCGGACCACCCCCGATCAAGCAGGAGAGTACCAAATTCCTGTAAGTATCAAGGGGGGTACATATCAGGCCTTGGTGGATTCAGGATGTAACCAAACCTCGATCCATCAAAGCCTGATGCAGCCTGGGGCATTGGATACAAGCCGCCTGGTTAAGGTGCGGTGTGTGCACGGGGATGTGGTGGAATATCCGGTTGTCCCAGTCACGATACAGTTTAGGGGGAAAAAGCATAGTGTTGAGGTGGCGGTTAGTCCCCACCTCCGGCATCCGCTAATTCTGGGGACGAATTGGCCCGCCTTTTCGGCGTTATTGGAGTCGTTATGCGCGGATGCCGCTTGGGAAAACAAGGCCAGGAACGGGGCGGTGCGAGTGCAGGTTGGCGAGACTGATACGGGACCCTTGGGAACAGCTTCAGAGGAACCGAGCGGGGTCGAGAGACTGATTCTCTCGGACCGCGATGACTTCCCTCTGGAGCAGTCTCAAGATGAGACTCTAAAACATGCTTTTCAACAGGTCCGCACTATCGACGGTCAGTCCCTCCAACCCGCATTGCCCGTCACGTATCCTTATTTTGCCATAATTAAGGATAGGTTGTATCGAGTGACCCAAGACGCTCAGACAAAAATGGATACAACCCAGTTGTTAGTACCAAAGAGCCGCCGGGAAATGCTTTTCCAGGCGGCTCACTCTAACCCGATGGCGGGCCACCTGGGACAGGCGGCCACGCTGAATCGTTTAATGACCCGATTTTTTTGGCCAGGCATTCATGACAATGTGCGCAGGTGGTGCGCGTCTTGTCCGGAATGTCAGTTGGTGAATCCACTGGCCGCCCCAAAAGCGCCATTGCGCCCCTTTCCATTAATGCAGGTCCCCTTCGAGAGAATTGCGATGGACCTCATCGGGCCATTAGAGCGATCCGCACGCGGACATCGTTTTGCGCTAGTTATCGTGGACTACGCAACGAGATATCCGGAAGCAGTGGCTCTCCGCAACATCTCGGCGAAGAGTGTTGCGGACGCACTGTTTCGTTTAATCTCCCGGGTGGGGATTCCGAAAGAAATCCTCACTGATCAAGGCACGGCGTTTATGTCACGCACGTTAAGCGAATTGTACGGATTATTGGGCATTAAATCCATTCGAACCAGCGTCTATCACCCACAAACAGACGGCTTGGTCGAACGATTTAATCGCACTCTTAAATCCATGATCCGTAAATTCGTACAGGAAGACGCCAAAAATTGGGATCGGTGGTTAGAACCCCTCTTATTTGCTGTGCGCGAGGTCCCGCAAGCCTCCACGGGGTTTTCCCCCTTCGAGCTTCTCTACGGTCGACAGCCACAGGGGGTGCTGGACGTCCTACGAGAAACTTGGGAGGAGGGGCCTTCGTTGGCCAAAAACGAAATTCAGTACGTCATGGACTTGCGAACAAAACTCCACACATTGGGGCGGCTATCTAGGGAGAATTTGTTGCAAGCCCAGGACCGCCAGAGCCGGTCATATAACAGGGGTACTAAACTACGCAAATTCACACCGGGAGAGAAAGTGCTCGTTCTACTCCCAACGTCGAGCTCAAAATTAATGTCAAAGTGGCAGGGGCCGTTTGAGGTCGCACGGCAGATAGGAGAGCTCGATTATGAAGTGATACGATCCGATAGGAACGGGGCACGTCAAATATACCACCTCAATCTGCTAAAAAAATGGAATGAGGTGGAATCGGTGTTGTTGGCAACTGTGATCGGGGGAGAGGATGATCTCGGGCCAGAGGCGAGCATTAAAGCGCAATCAGTCGCATTGGCCCCTGGGGGAGATCACCTCTCACCGTTACAACTCGCTTATTTATGGAAATTGCAGGCGGAATTCGCTGACGTGTTCTCGCCCCTACCGGGACGTACCGACTTGATTCAGCACCATATCGAGACCGAGCCGGGCGTGGTAGTTCGCAGCCGGCCGTATCGCTTGCCTGAACACAAGAAAAAAGTAGTTCAGGACGAATTAGGCGCAATGCTCGACATGGGAGTAATCGAGGAGTCCAACAGTGACTGGGCGAGCCCGATAGTTTTGGTCCCCAAAACAGACGGCTCGGTCAGGTTCTGTGTGGACTACCGCAAGGTGAACGCTGTGTCGAAATTCGACGCGTATCCACTGCCGCGGGTTGACGAGTTGCTTGATCGGTTAGGCACGGCTCGATTTTATTCGACACTGGACTTAACAAAGGGCTATTGGCAGATCCCCTTGTCTCCATTGTCCAAAGAAAAAACAGCTTTCACCACGCCGTTTGGATTACACCAATTTGTCACGCTTCCTTTCGGCTTGTTCGGGGCGCCCGCAACCTTCCAGCGACTCATGGATAGGATTTTGCGTCCCCATGCTGCATATGCTGCTGCGTACCTGGATGACATAGTGATTTATAGTCACGATTGGCAGCGGCATATGCAGCATGTGAGGGCGGTCCTGAGGTCGCTGAGGAGAGCGGGGCTCACGGCCAATCCGAAGAAGGGTGCGATTGGGCGGGTGGAAGTAAGGTATCTGGGCTTCCACTTGGGTCATGGGCAGGTGCGTCCCCAAATTGATAAGACTGCCGCAATTGCAACCTGTCCGAGGCCCAAGACCAAAAAGGAGGTAAGACAGTTCTTGGGGCTGGCGGGATATTATAGACGGTTTATACCAAATTATTCGGACCTCACCAGCCCTTTGACTGATCTTACTAGAAAGGGGCTACCAGATACGGTCCAGTGGACGGAGCCGTGTCAACAGGCTTTTACCCAAGTAAAGGCTGCTCTATGTGGCGGGCCGCTCTTACACTCCCCTGACTTTTCTCTCCCTTTCTTGTTGCAGACTGACGCGTCGGACAGGGGGCTGGGCGCAGTCCTGGCCCAGGAGGTGGAGGGGGGAGAGCGGCCGGTGCTGTACATTAGCCGTAAGCTCTCCAAGAGGGAAGCTAAGTACAGCACCATAGAAAAGGAGTGTTTGGCCATCAGATGGGCCGTTCTCACTCTCCGCTATTACCTCCTGGGGCGGGAGTTCACTCTCTGTTCGGACCACGCTCCTCTCCAATGGCTCCACCGCATGAAGGATACCAACGCGCGGATCACCCGTTGGTATCTGGCTCTTCAGCCGTTTAAGTTCAAGGTGGTCCACAGGCCGGGTGCTCAGATGGCTGTGGCCGATTTCCTCTCCAGAAATGGGGGGGGGGGGGGCTGCAGGCCGGACGGCTCCCCGGCCTGAGTCGGGCGGTGGGGGTATGTGGCAAGGGGGGCGTGGTTCAGCGAGGTCTGCAGCGGGAGAGAGGGCCGCGGGACGAGCGGTAAGTGAGTGGGTTGGACGCAGATTAATAACACCTGTCTCTTGTTCCAGTAATGAGCGCGGAGACGGGATAAAACACCAGCGGAACCGGAGACCAGGAAGAGAGAGAGTCGGACTGTTGGTGCGAGAACACAGAGACTGAGTTTACCCGGAAGCCGGAAGTGCCGCGAACCGGAAGTTATTGTTGCTTATGAGTTTGACTGAGAACACACGAAGAAGTGTGTTATTGACATTGAGAAAGAGAAAATAAAGATACGCATCAACAGTCCAGCCGACCCCTGTGTCCTCTTCCTTCCTTACTATATCGAACTTGTTACAGAGTATTTTTGACAAAGAAATTCTCCATCAAACGTCCAACATTAGTTTTTGAAACTTTGTCTATGTTTAGGATGGGAATCCAAGTCTTTAACAGTGTAAAAAGCTCAGTATGCATGAAACAGCATTCCCCCCCCCCCCCCCCTTTAAGGACCAGATTTTAGGACCCTTTGGTGCCCCAGGGGATCAGCATCCCACAGATCTTCGTCTTCAATGCCGTTGAAACAGATTCCAGCTCCTTTCTTCACTGCACTGTCTCCCAGCAAAACCAGTGGAAGAAGTCATCACCATCGGACTGCTTACTCAACCACGTTGAACGTAAATATCACTTAATCAAACCTCTTTCTAGAGACCTTGGCATTGTTGTATATTATCAGTATATGATTTTCTAATTTACATTAGAGGTAATATAACTGATGCTAGTTAATAACAAAATATATTTCGTTTATTTGTTTAATGCATAATAAGGTTCTTCACCTTAGTTTCAGAGAAACAACAGTTTATCTTTCCATAAGATAACGTAACTCTTCTATAGCCACACTTAACTTACTCACATGTATTTTATACATTTTACGCACTTTATTCCTTTATCATTCATTGTATTCATTTAGTAGTTTAATTGTTCTGTTTATCTTTTGTTAATAAAATCTTTGTCTAATAAAGTCTTCCTTGTGCTGATAAAACAGAAAAGGCTCTTCAAGTTAGAAATCTCACCAATCTTTCAGATAAATCAGCTGACCAACTCTCCCCCCTTTACATTCATTATAAATGACTGGGCAGCCTCCTGTTCGGAGTGTTCTCATACAGCCAAGGTAAAAGACCTTGACTAGTGTCCCAAACTAAGAGGGGCGAAGGTGGTCATCTGATGTACTCATAACCACGCCTTAAGTGACGTGTAATCCAAAAATCACAACGTCAGCGGTGACGTGAGTATCAATCACTTACTTAGTGTCCTTGGGTGGAAAAAAGTAAAAATCACTACACATGTATAACAGCTTTTGATCAGGCATTTAAAACCGCTACCAAGTTGGGTCCTATAAGCGGACACGATTTCACAGGCGGACAGGACTTGTCAAGACACGGGAAGTGCGTTCCATCGCCCCCAACAGCTCTGCATATGTGGGCAGGGAGGCTGTGAGGATTTAGGTGGCTCACCATCTCCATCCGCACCAGCCATCTCCTGCTCTCCTAGGCTAGCAGCCAGTAGAGCACTCTCTGCTGGATCAGAGGATGTAAGTGACAACACATCTTCTTCCAGCAGCTCACTCTCGTCAGCCGCCGCAGGATGTGAGAGGCTTACACCCCTCTCATACGCCGCAGCCAGTTCCATCAGAGAACCCCATGATCTGAGTCTCCACTCTGCCACAGCATGTGTGGGACCCGAACCACTGGGCCCAGATTTCTGTCCCTCTTCCCTCAAAAAAAGGGCCAAACGAGAGCGGAACTTCCTTATTGGAAGTGGTTACATGGTTGTGGTTTTATACAGCAGATCTCCATGAGGCATTCTTTAGATTCACAAAGGTACAATTTCTGAAAAGGCACACATATTTACAAAACAAATGGAGCTTTAAATCTACAAATAATGTACATTGACACAATGACATTTTTTTCTCTCAAATCAGATCTTTCTAGGCAGACCGTCAGCACTATTATGCTGCCTTCACATGCTATCGGAATTATAGTAAATACGAGCTTCCTAGGTAAAAACTGCACATGAATGCCCTCTGGTGTCGCATTGATCACTGGGAGGTTCGAATATAATTTTGATACCCAAATTCCCAAGAATGGCAGATCATAAAATTAAAACATGGTGGTGGGGGTAATTACCTGCTGTGATCTATTCGTTTTTTTTACCCATAACAGCTGAATCATCTGGTCTTGACAGTAATGTAGTGCATATTTTACATATACGAGTAATCATTTGAAGTGTATTGTATGTTTTATGCACAGCAGAATTAGCCTGCATTTGACTGAAATTATACAATCGGCAGAAGGAGATTGGATAGTCTGGAATGTGTATATGGTTGTCTGTGCATATGACACTACATATGATGTTGGTTTTATTAAGATTAAATAATAGGCCCAATAAATAGGCAAGAATAAACTTGGTGTCCTCCATGTTTCATGTTAATTCTGACAACAAATCACTTCAATGCAACAAGCTAGTAATCACGACTTCTGAAGTGGGAATTCGGACATTTCCGATAACATGTGAAGACAGCATTAATTGCAAGTGATTAAATGTCCAGACACAACCACCCTAAAGGCATGGATTGCTTTGGTAACAATGTAGGCATACCCACATACGTGAAAAGGCTTTCAAAATGGATACTAGAAAAATGGAGGTTCCCTGTAATGTTGCGTACAGAACTCCTCATTTACAAAGGAAAATGGCTAAATATTTTGCCTTACCATTTGAACACAGTATATGAATATTTTTGGCATTTCCATCACAAGGTTTAACACTGTCATAATACTGTAGCGTCTGTGGTCTCTTACAATGAGGATCAAAGATGAATTCAATGTTGATTGTAAGAGGGGGATAGCTTTTAGCCGCATGTAAATTAAGAGCCACGCCACAGAGTCTGGGGGAAGTGACATCTTCGACAGCTTTACGACCCAGTCCAAATAAAACAGGCAGTGATCAGGTCACATGACTCGAACCCTGTTCCCCCCCCCCCCCCCCTACATTCTCCCAGACAGAAAGGCGCCAAGATTCCTGTCAATACACACGGACTCACAAACACACACACACACATTCCTTATGAAGCTTTAATTAAGACTATTCTAGACTGTATACGAGGTAGCTTGGTGTGTATATGCATGCTCCTTGACTCATGCCTACTCAATCATGGCGTAGAAACAATGTAAGTTCATTTTAAATGCTTGTATTTCTGTGTAAAAATGTATCTCTGTTTTAATATCTCCCAGCCATAAGGTGTTTGATATCTAAATATTCCTATTTCTTTGACTTACTCAACGATGCACAAAATGGGATTGTGAAATGTATCATTAATATGTTTAGCCAACTTGGGAGTAAAACCATACAAAATCAACACCCCTTTACGACACCTCAGAAACATGCAAAGCAGGTCGTAAACCAAGACAAAGAGAACTTTTCCCGCTCAGAATTCACCCTCTGGATTGGGTAAAATAACCCAGAAGGGGGCGTGGATTAATTGTCTTAAAAGACCAGTGGAGACCACAATCGCTCTCTTCTGAAAATCTCCTCTTCTGAAAATCTCCTCTCTTCTAGTCCAGCCTCTCTTCCGAAATCTTCTCTTCTACAATCCGGTCTTCAACAATCCTTTTCTCCTCGCTTCATCAACTTACTAGCCCCAAGGGCCTTCTTCAGGAGGAGAACACGAAGCATCGCTAGAGAAAACAGCTGCTTCCCTCCCAACCTCGGAAAGAACCACCGGACACGCAGGACATTTGAACTCGGAACACACGCACACACGCGAGAAGTCAAAACGAAACCAAAACGAAAGCAAGTATTCTTATTTTCCAAATTCAAACTGCTGTAAAGAGGGTGTGTTATTTTCCCGTTGGGACAAGTTAACTCCGTGAAGGTTGTATTTGATGAACTGAAGGAAAGCTGCTTCTTACCCCTAATTCTTTGTCCCATCTCTCTCTCTCTCTCTCTCTCTCTCTCTCTCTCTCTCTCTCTCTCTCTCTCTCTCTTTTATCTCTCTCTAATTTTAGTCTATTCATTATTCTCTTTTATATATTCTTTCGTTAATATCTATATTTCTACTCTCTTGATGCATATTTAGTGTGTACTTTCTGTGTGAATCGTAGTGTTATTTTTAGTCTGTGTTTATTAAACCTCCAAAAGACATTTAATGAGTTGAGTCAATGAAACTTACGATCTAACGTTACCTAACTGCTTATGCTACTATTTTAGTAAAGTAAACTGTATGACCATTTGAAATATTGAACTTGTCCTGATCAGTAAAGTTAATGTTTCTTATGCGCTCGTAAAGCAGTAATCCCTTATTGAGAATTGATTTGAAAAGTCTATAACTAATTTGGTGGACAAACTTAGTAGGATAATTTCAAGCAATTCCGTAAAGGGTTACTTGTATTTAATTAAACATTTTTCCCTATCGGAAAATCTTAATACGTAATGAACAACTGGCAAATTATATTCATAAATTCATGAATATTGAATATTAAATCGCTTTTGAGTTAATTATTCCCCGAGATATTAAACTCAGTCATTGTTGTTACAATACAATGTCATTGTATGTTGTATTAAGAGTGAAGCAAAAAACTGTTTGAAATCTGATTTGAGCAGCCAGAGTGTCCATCTGAAATACATCCGTATAAATCGAATTTGAATCATATTTCAAAATACCTCCATATATGTAGAACATTTTCATGTCACGCTGAACAGAAGAAATGGTAAATAGAAAACATGACAGAGCTTGTAATAAAACAAGAATCAATGTTGGCATTGGCTTTTCAGAGGTAGAAATGTTGTAAAAGCAACACAGAGATTACGTTTTTAAGTTAGGACCATGTTAGTACCAAGGAAAAATTGTCCTCCATTCCGACTGGAGACAGTTGTAACTGCTGTTAATCTTATTGTGATGTTTCACAGAAAGCATGCTTCAGTTCACAATTTTTTCGAATGGCCAGTGTTATTAACAGTGGAGAAGCAAACCTAGTCCAATGGAGAGGGGTGCTACGAAGACTACATAAGGAAGATCTCTGCAGCAGGTCCTGCCTACTGTGGAAACGTATTTCCAATGAGGAATCACAGAATATGGGCATCAAACCATGTACAAGGGCTGACTGGCCTGGCCTGCACACAAGTTCTGAGCCTGGTGTCAGACACATTTTCCTAGAAACTGACTTAACTTGAAGATTGTAAGATATCGCAAAGGTGTAGGTGTCACCCAGATCTGCAGATGTCTTCCAGGATTAAACAACACCCCGAGTGGAGTGAGCCCTTTCTCCGAGCGGGCACAGCTCACCTTGGGACTGGTATACCAAAGTAATGACATCTGCTATCCAGTGCGCCAGCCTTTGCTTGGAGACAGCCTTTCCCTTCTCCTGACCTGCAAAGCAGACAAAGAGCTGCTCAGAGAGTCTGAAGCTTTGCGTGCATGAACGGGCCACAGCAATGCAAGGGCTGGGTCGACCCCCTCCACAGGCAGCACTTTCTTATTCACTAAATTCACTAATTCCTAAAGGGAGTGGTGGGAACTATGGGCACATTTCTGGCTGAACTCAAGGCATTCACTGACCCCCATACAGAAGAAATGCACGTGGGTGAGGTGAGGCAATCATCCTGTGATCGCCATGGATGGGTGTCAACTCTGAATCTGATTCAGGATGAGCAAAAACTGCAGAAGCAGGAAGTTCAGTGTCATCTTTCTCTTCAGAGGACAATAGTCATTTCTCCAGTACAGCTGTCGACATCTGATTGTCATGACAGACTGGCAACTAGACCGACAGATGTCACACACTCACATAACGTCTAAGCATGCGTCATGGTGCTTTCATAGATGAGTGTTGGATATTAATATTTTTGTAAATAAAGTGGTACACATATGTTTTTGTGTGCAAATAAAGCATTTCTGTCACTTCATAAAATTGAGATTAAACAACTGGAGTCACATGGATTACTTTAATGATGTATTTACTACCTCTGTCAGGCTTGAAAATGTTAGTTGCATAGGCTGTCAATGGAGGGAAAGAAAGCCCTCCGATTTCATCAAAATTATCTTTATTTGTTTTCCGAAAATGAACGAAAGTCTTACGGGTATACTCTGGTTTAATTTTTGTTGTGATTTTTGTTCCCTTTGGTGTTGAACCCTTTAAGTAAAAATATTGAATAGTTGTAACCCATAAACTATGGCGAAATTTGTATTTAAATATATTTCAGACTATACAAGAAAAGGCAAAAAAATATTAAGTTACATGTTCTGATATATTTTGGCCATATAATTTGAAAGTGTCTCTGTAGATTTGTTAACAGTTATCAAAATATATTTTGTGCATTTACAAAAAAAAAATTACATTGTGTAATATTGTCACGCCCTCACAGCCATCAGACACTGCCACACCCACTCGTTCCCCATCAGCGGCATTCTGATCACCTGTGCACCCCAGCTTACCGGGCGTTCCAGGATGTCTTCAGTAAGTGGTTGTCGACCAAACTACCACCCCATCGGCCATGGGACTGCGCCATCGACCTCCTGCCTGGGGCTTCTCTACCCAAGGGCCGCGTCTTCCCTCTGTCCATCCTGGAACAGAAGGCCATGGAGGAGTACGTGCACGAAGCGCTACAACAAGGGTTCATCCGTCCATCGACCTCCCCTGCCGCTTCAAGCTTTTTCTTCATGGCCAAGAAGGATGGAGGCTTGCGGCTGTATATCGACTACCGTCACCTTAATTCTCAGACTGTCAAGTTTAATTATCCTCTTCCTCTGGTCCCATCCGCCCTAGAACAGCTCCGTGGGGCCACCATCTTCTCCAAACTCGATCTCAGTAGTGCCTACAACCTCATTCGCATGTGCAACAAGGGAGACGAGTGAAAGACAGCCTTCATCACTCCCTCAGGTCACTATGACTATTGGGAGGTCCCATCAGGAGCCGCCCGTGGAGGAGGGGGTACTGTCACGCCCTCACAGCCATCAGACACTTCCACACCCACTCGTTCCCCATCACCGGCATTCTGATCACCTGTGCACCCTCAGCAGTCATCACTACTTAAGCACTCCTTACCTTCACACTCACTGTCTGGTCTTGCACCGATTCACCCGTGACTACCTGTCCTTCATCGAAGCCTTCACCTGTACAATCTTCATCATCATCATCATCATCATCATCATCATCTTCGTCTTCACCATCATCCTCGTCTTCACCTCCTTCGTCTGAGTGTCACCATCCATCTAAGTATCACCTTTGTCTGTTACCTCTGATAATAAACTTTGCACTTGCACTAATCCATCCGTGTCCTCGTCTGTGTCTGACAAATATGTTTAGGCATTTAAATGTTTGACTAAAAATACAAATAAAATAGTGGAAAATGTCCTTTATCTGTACTGTTTTTCCTTTAGCTGATGTTTCCTGCTGCCCTATGTGTTATCCTCTTGTCTCAGGGAAAAGAAAAAGAAAACATTCTGATTCTGGTGACCCCTCTGTTCCTGCTTTTATATCTGATAAGGAGAACTGGCTATCATTTACTGCTTGTGAAGAAAGGGGTCAGATGATGCACTGAAAGTTTTGTGACATATGAGGACACAAATGGCATAGGTATGACACAGGTATTACAAGGAGAGGGTGTATGAGGACATTGGCCATGTCCCCACTTTTCAAAATTCTTATAAATCATACAGGGTGAGTTTTTTTTAGAAAGTAAAAATACAGAATGTTTCCTGTGATGGGTAGGTTTAGGGGTAGGGGCAGTGTAAGGGGATAGAAAATACGGTTTGTACAGTATAAAAAACATTACGCCTATGTAATGTCCCCATATGTCACAAAAACAAACGTGTGTGTGTGTGTGTGTGTGTGTGTGTGTGTGTGTGTGTGTGTGTGTGTGTGTGTGTGTGTGTGTGTGTGTGTGTGTGTGTGTGTGTGTGTGTGTGTGTGTGTGTGTGTGTGTGCGCGTCTGTGAGTGTGTGTGTGTGTGTGTGTGTGTGCGTGTGTGTGTGTGTGTGTTGTGGGGGATTAGTATTGATCCTCTGACATCCCTCCCAAATGTTGCATCGACCAGCCATCTGAGCATTTACACAAGCATTTAAACAAAGAACAAGCAGACATGCAATGGGGAATGCAATGGGATATTCTTTTAGATTATTTTGGATTTGACGGAATTTTCCTTACTAACATAAGGATTGAGTTTGATCAATAAATAAAAAACTAAATATCTCCTGCTACTGACAAATACATTCACCTGTATTCCCTGTCAAAAAAATAATTACATTAAGTATCAAAACACTGCAAACATTCCAAGAGCAACTGACAAAGACCCAAAACATACATTTCTGCTTATATAAACCTAATAAATAATACTTTATAATTACCTAAATAATGAACCTAATACAATTGTCTTTAATTATCCATACTTTGACCAAAATTGTATTTAATTTATGTTTAATTGTTTCAGAAAGACATTAAAGCTGGCGTCCCTTCATTCAGTCTATTTGGATACTTTAGTTATGGTCACAGCAATGGCTGTTCATTTAAATCACTGTGGGCCATTATACTCAGTGTGACAGATGTGACAGCAAAGATAGTTTAAGTCTATACCATAATGACAGTTGAATAGTCTTTTCTAAGAATCAGCTGTGATTTATTACATTTAAAAAGCATGCTGCTGTTGTAGTGTACTGAATGGCAGTGACTTTGTTTTCACTTTGACTCATTAACCCCACCTGTTGGCAAATATTACTTACAACTGACAGAACGCTTTAACTATAGTAATGGGTTCATGTTTATTTTAGCGCTGTCAAACTAGATTAATTACACATTCAGATTATTGCAATTAAACACTTTTTATGTTTTTAATACATTTTATAATATTATAATATAACATAATAAAGTTAAACTCCAAATTAATGTACAAACATAAAGTATATTTTAACCTGGTAAACTGAATCCCAACTTTTGAAAAAATCCTAAGAAATGCATACTCAGACTAAAACAGATACAGTTTGTGAATCCTTTGCACTAAAAGCATAATTATGGACTCATTTGAAAGCAGACACATAGCAGTTTACTGTAAAGTAAAAAAAAATAATAATCAAAAATAGCTATAATAAGCTTCAAAGTTTTGTAAAGTTATTAGAAATATATTTTTATGAAATATTTTTATGAAAATAGAATTGAAGTTGGCCTTGGAGGAATCTAGAAATGCACTACAGCTAAAGCCACGAGTTTGACAATGTTATATTTCAAATCTGAAGATGATTAGTCTAAAACTCTGAATTTTATTAAATATTTTACAAGATCGTGTCATGTGATTTTATTTTGACATTTCTCTAAAATGTTAACTAATGTTTATTGCCATGTCTTCTGAGCTTTTTATACAGTGTATTGTCTTTATTGTTTAGATGTGCAAACAGCCCCATTCAGTTTGTCTCCCCAGCCAGCCGGATCGCACGAAAAATGCGTATAAATATACGAGTGTGCAATGTCGTGGAATGTATACGCCAAAGCTTATTTTGGCGTGCATATGATACCCTGTTTTTTGCGTGCATATGATACGCATTTTATGGCGTATTATACAAACGAACCCCCCACCCCACTACCCTAAACATACCCTAGAGATATACGCCATAATGTTCGTATCATATGCACGCGAAAAACCGCGTATCATATGCAGGCCAAAACGAGTTTTGGCTTATACATTCCACGACATTGCAGACTCATATTATTTATAGGCCTACGCATTTATGTATGATCGGGAGCCAGCACACATTCACACTTCTGCGGACTGGTTATGGCTTTAAATATTATTCTTTTGTCTGCATTATAATTACTAACGACTCTCTATTCAAACTGTTCTATTCAAACCTCATTTTTAAATCAAACCTCTCACTTCACCCTCACTGAGACTCTATCAAATGCATTTCATCCAATAAGCATTTCAGTAGTTTTACATTTAGAAAATGTTCATAAAAATTAAGTATTTGCTCAGTGGCATGTGCATCTAGGGCAAGACAACAAATTATAAGATTAAAATCATGTTTTATTTAAAACTTACTTCACATCACATTATACTTTATAAGTCGAGTGTTTTATATAACAATCTGTGATCTCATGTAGCTTCAGGTCAAACAATCTGACAGAAAATGCACAATGCTAAAAGCTATGTGGAATAGCATTGCATTATAAATATAATCTATTATGAAACCACCCAACATGGCATAAAGAACACAGACCAACCATATTGTCGCGATTGTGTGTTGTGTGTGATCTGCATGAAATAGCGATCTGGACTTCCAGTTTAAGCATGGCTTGAGTAGATGCACACGAGTGTAGCTCCCGATCCCTTTCATTTATTTGGTGTTAATTTTTTCTACTATACGCTCTCTACAGTCGATTATCTGGCAACCGTTATTACTTGCAGTCACGATGGAGCAAAATGGCAAGTAGAAAACAATTTCAGAATAAAATTGGCAACAGAGACGGCGAAGCATCGACCAAGGCCGATGACATGGGGCCAGCCCCTGAGGGCATAACGGCTTTACCAGAAGATCTCGAAAAACTCCGGTCAGTGCTTCTTTCTGACATGACGCAAGTAGTTCACTCTCTTTTAAAAACAGAACTGGCCGGCGCACTGTCACCCGTGAACGCAACATTGGAACAAGTGAAATCCTATTACGAAGCACATGACAATCGACTCCGCGAAGTTGAAGATGGACTTAATGACTACAGTGATAGGCTGGTGAATGTCGAAGCTTCAATGGATACGCTACGGAAAAATAATGTGTTTCTGAAGGAAAAGCTGGATGACCTCGAAAATCGCTCACGGAGATCTAATATATGAGTGGTGGGCATCCCTGAAAAGTTGGAAGGATCAAACCCGATTCAGTTTATGACTGAATTTTTTGAGGAAGTACTGGGGAAGGAATTCTTCACGAGTCCTCTTGTTCTTTCTCGTGCCCATCGAATCGGACCCATCTCAACTAATAATGCGAGGGCCAAGCAGACCAAACCCAGAGTGTTTCTGGTTCTTTTTCACTTCTTCCAGTACAAGCATCGCATCCTCAGATTCAGCAGGCAGCAGCTTGAATTATTCTTTCGCGGACACAGAGTGTTTTTCCACAAGGATTTTAGAGCTGAGTTGGGGAAAAAGCGAGCGGCGTTTAAGGATGTGAAGTCTCAGCTCTACGAAAAGGGAGTCAGATTCGGTCTCTTGTACCCTGCAAGGCTCCGTGCTAAACTCACATTGTATTATACTTCCTTTGATGTTAGTTTACATACTGTGGAAGTGTTTCATTATGATTTACCTGCGTTATGATTTACCTTTTCTTTTACAAGAAACACATTTAAGACTGGATGGTCACAATAGAATCCGTAAGATATGGGTTAGTCAAATTTTTAATTCCAAGTTTAATAGCAGATCAAGAGGAGTGGCAATTTTAATTAATAAGAGGGTACAGTTTATACCTTCTGACACAATCTGTGATCCTAATGGTCGTTACATTATTGTCTCTGGATCTCTCTTTCAAGTCCCAGTGGTTTTAGTTAACGTTTATGCTCCCAATTGGGACGATGTTCACTTTGCAAATAGTCTCCTATCAATAATTCCTAAGCTAAATACGCATCATCTGTTATTTGCTTGCTGTGTTTTCGATCCTCAGTTTGATAGGTCCAGCACTAGTAGTAATGTATCTGATATGGCAAAGGCCTTTTCTCAATTTATGTTACAGAATGGCTGTGTGTGTGGAGCCTTGGAAATTCTTAAACCCATTGACTAAATAATTTTCCTTTTATTCTCATGTCCATCATTCCTTTTCGAGAACTTTTATTTTTTTTATAGACAATATGTTTATATCAATGGTTAAGAAAGTTGATCGGATACCACTCAGCTATAGTGGTATCCGATCATGCCCCAGTGGTTCTGGACCTGCACTTCTCTTTGAACATCAGGGAAAGACGACTCTGGTCATTCAATTCATTACTGCTATCTAATGATACATTTTGTAACTTTGTTTCAACTAATATAGACAATTTTCTGGAATTCAATAAAACAGATACAGTGTCTTACTCATTACTTTGGAAGACTTTAAAGGCTTATTTGAGGGGGCAAATACTATCTTATAGATCATATGCTAATAAGGAACGTAAGAAGGAACTGCAAGGACTCTCACAATCCATGTTAGATGTAGACAGACAATATTCTGAATCACCTACTGCTGAATTAAAAAAAAAAGAGTTGACTTGCAGACAAAGTTTATTTTTTTAACCACTACTCATGCAGAACATTTAATAATGAGGGCACGTGGTCTTTACTATGAGTATGGAGACAAATCAAGTCGACTCTTGGCTCACCAGTTAAAACGCCAAACTGCCTCCCGTCTTATTTCTCAGATAAAAAACTCTAATCAAATTTTAACTAGCAACCCAAAAGAAATTAATAATATTTTCAAAACCTTACTCATCATTATATACTTCGGAATTCCCATCAGATCCAACAGATATGGAGCATTTCTTAAATAATTTAGATATTCCTACATTGCAATTGGATACAGTGATGGATTTAGAACATGATCTGGAGATTGCAGAAATTAATAGGGCCATTATGGCAATGAAGAGTGGCAAGTCTCCGGGCCTTGATGGGTATGCTATTGATTTTTATAAGAAATTTAAGGAGAAACTTGCGGCAATTCTTCTTGAAGTTTTTAAAGATTGTTTGGCGGTAGGTTTCCTGCCTCCAACCTTTGGGAAATGGATGAAGCATCCATTTCACTCCAAAAGACAAAGACCCTACTCTGTGTGAATCATATCGTCCTATAGTAGCAAAAGTGTTAGCATTTCGCTTAGAACACGTCCTTCCCTCAATAATTTCAGATGATCAAACTGGATTTATTAAAGAGCACCTATCTTTCTCTAATATTCGTAGACTCGCCAACATAATGTATATTTCTGATCCTTCTCCGCACCCGGAGGTAGTCATATCCTTGAATGCAGAAAGGCGTTTGATCGAATTGAATGGCCATATTTGCTTGCAGTCTTTAAAAGGTTTGGTTTTGGCAATAATTTCTTGTCTTGGGTTAAATAAATATATCATTCCCCTTCGGCGTCCATTCGGACCAATTATTCCCGATCCAAATTTTTCCCATTAACTCGAGGGACCCGTCAGGGATGCCCACTGTCCCCGCTTCTTTTTGCCATTGTGATTGAGCCTCTTTCAATAGCTTTGAAAAGAACCACAGCATTTCAGGGTATTATGAGAGGGGGTATTGAACAACGGGTGTCTTTATACGCCGATGACCTTTTGCTTTACATCAGTGACCCCATATCTAGTTTTCCTTTAATTATATCATTATTAGGTCGGTTTGGTACCTTTTCTGGATACAAATTAAATTTCCAAAACAGTGAATGCTTCCCCATTAATAATTCGGCCTTACAAATTCGTCAAGAATTATTACCCTTTCGTTTCTCTCCAAATGGCTTTAAATATCTTGGAATTCATATGACGCGCTCCTTCTCTTCTTTGTTTGAAGCCAATTATAAAGTTCAGTTAAAAGAAGTAAAGTAAAGATCCCCAGGGTTAACAAACATATTCTTCAGAGAACTCGTGATGCAGGTGGTTTAGGCCTTCCAAGTTTTACTCACTATTACTGGGCATCAAATATTCAGAAGACATTATTTTGGCTTCATCGCCCAGAAACGAATTGGTGTTTAATTGAAGCACAAACATGTCACTCTTCTTCACTCCCTGCTTTAGTGTATTCTTCCTTACCTTTGAAAGCTTCGCGATTTACATCCAACCCTGTGGTACTTTCCACTCTCAAGATCTTTAATCAGTTTCGTTGTCACTATAAATTCACATCAGCATCGGTTTTGGGTCCTATTTACAAAAATCATTTATTCCCTCCCTCTACACTGGACTCATCATTTAGACAGTGGGGAACTTCTGGGTTGATATGCATCAGGGATTTATATACTGAAGGTTTATTTAACAGCTTCAAGGACCTCTGTAGATTGTATGACCTCCCACAGAACCACTTTTTTAGATATCTTCAGATTCGCAATTTTGTTGAGAACAAATTTCCTCTCTTCCCTGACCTTCCTCCTAGTTCGCCCTTAGATAGTCTTACTCTCAACTTTAATAATAAAGGATTAATTTCAAGATTGTACTCCCAGCTCATGTCTTTGAATGGATACAACGTGGATAAAATTAAATCCAGATAGGAAGACGAAATAGACATAACATTTTCTGAGGCTTTTTGGAGAGAGGCACTTAAAAAGGTTCACTCATCATCTTCCTCTGTTAGGTTAGGGCTCATACAGTTCAAAGTGATACACAGGGTCCACTTGAGCAAGGCATGGTTAGCTGTAATATATCCTGGGCTAGATGCAACCTATAATAGATGCTCTTTCTCCCCAGCCAGTCTGATGCACATGTTTTGGTCTTGCACCTCTCTAAATAACTACTGGGCAGTGGTTTTTAAAACTATCAGTGAAACCCTTGGGGTGTCACAGCTGCCATGTTCTTCAATAGCTATTTTCGGAATGCCCAGTGACACTATGACCATTACTTTAACTGCAAACCAAACGGACGTTATTGCTTATACTTCTGTATTGGCCCGCAGAAGAATTTTGTTGAGTTGGAAATCCCCTACCTCTCCTTACTGCTATTACAGTAAAAGTAAAAATAAAAGGAAGGAAAAATGTAACTTTCATTGTTTTACTGTATGTTGACTTACTCCTTCAATAAAAAGAAAAAAGAAAAAAATAAATAGTGATCTGACGATCTCTGGAAGCTGTTTGTTTATGTCAGATAGTTCCTGAATGTCACATGGTTTGTCTGTTCTTTACGTGCCATATATGGACTGAATTGTCAACAGTATAGCTTTCCAGCTCCCTCCTGCCAGTATGAACTGAAAACACAGCACATCACAGTCTAGCACTCATAATGATACATCCGTGGATTTTGGATAAAGATTGAATAAATAATACTTCTCTGTATAGAAATTTGACTCAAACATATGAGAATCTATCAATAGTTCTCCACATATGCACACATTTAAAGTAAAAGCCCTGAGGGAGGTTGTTTTGTCGAGAGTCTTCATGACGACCACAGAGGAGTTTTTTATGAATGGAAGCAAATGACGCACTTATTACAATCAAAAGGTAGCGACGCCGATGATCATATTCATAAGTCCTGGCACATATTAACACACACGGTCACTATAAGACTTTGAGAATAAAACAGGTAAAAAAAATTAAACTTTAGTCTTAGATCTTTTTAATGATGTATAGTTTGTCAAGGTAATTACTTATCTGATAGTAATTTTGAGCTAATTTAAGCAAAGAGAGCTTCAGCACGTCCACGTCCCTGTGAAGGTTAAGAGGTGTTATGAATTGACTTTTTTATTACTGTTGTAAAAAAATGTATACTGTTGTCTGAGGTCAATTTATGACGTCCGCATGGTTTTTACATTCTAAAACATCATAATGAATAAGTAATGGGCTATTTTCTACACTGATTTTGATGGGCGTGCCACACTGTAGACTTGGAAGTAAACGTCCACTGTTAGGATTGGATATTGGATAGGACTGGATATCTGCATATCTAATGAGCTTCTCCTCCCCTGGCAGTTCACATCTGGGATTGTTTTGACAGCGGCAACCAGAATGATTCTCTCACAGGGCCCGCAAACCATCTCTATCAAACAAACACAATGATTTATCTCTCATCCACCCGCAGTTGATTGAAATATTATTTTTGTATTACTTGGCCCAGCCGATCTATGGATATAAGTGTGAACTGAACACGTGCACGTCCTTCAAATATTTAATCAAGAGAGTTAACAACGCAGATCAATTAAGGAATATTATTTAAGATTTACCGGCTGGTGGGCTTACGTTTTGGAAGCCCGTCTGGAAAACACATAGCAAAAGATTCCTGAGGCTTTTAAAAACTCCCAGCCTGGTTCATTACTCAAAACCGCAATCATGGGTAAGACTGCCGACCTGACTGCTGTCCAGAAGGCCATCATTGACACCCTCAAGCAAGAGGGTAAGACACAGAAAGAAATTTCTGAACGAATAGGCTGTTCCCAGAGTGCTGTATCAAGGCACCTCAGTGGAAAAGTCTGTGGGAAGGAAAAAAGTATGGCAAAAAACGCTGCACAACGAGAAGAGGTGACCGAACCCTGAGGAAGATTGTGGAGAAGGACCGATTCCAGACCTTGGGGGACCTGCGGAAGCAGTGGACTGAGTCTGGAGTAGAAACATCCAGAGCCACCGTCCACAGGCGTCTGGAAGAAGACTGGGGAGAAGGAAATGCCAAAATGCCTGAAGTCCAGTGTCAAGTACCCACAGTCAGTGATGGTCTGGGGTGCCATGTCAGCTGCTGGTGTTGGTCCACTGTGTTTTATCAAGGGCAGGGTCAATGCAGCTAGCTATCAGGAGATTTTGGAGCACTTCATGCTTCCATCTGCTGAAAAGCTTTATGGAGATGACGACCTGGCACCTGCTCAGTGCCAAAACCACTGGTAAATGGTTTACTGACCATGGTATTACTGTGCTCAATTGGCCTGCCAACTCTCCTGACCTGAACCACATAGAGAATCTGTGGGATATTGTGAAGAGAAAGTTGAGAGACGCAAGACCCAACACTCTGGGTGAGCTTAAGGCCCCTATCGAAGAATCCTGGGCCTCCATGTGCATTTTACATGAGAGACTTAGAGTCTCCACACTCATATGGGAGGTCAAATCGAAGGTCAAGACGGCCTTAGAAGGGCTAATGCTTCCGCCCGCTGGACCACCGAACCGATTATTCATTGCGGAGGGTGTTCGGTCCGACGTGATTCGATGGGGACACTGCTCCAATGTCGCTTGTCATCTGGGGGTTAATAGAACTACATTTTTGGTTAAGCAACGATTCTGGTGGCCCGGTATGGCTCGTGACATCCGAGATTTAGTTTTGGCCGGTTCAGTCTGTGCCATGGTGAAAACATCTAACCACCCTCCAGATGGGCTCCTTCAACCACTGTCCGTCTCTTCAAGACCTTGGTCCAATATCGCTCTAGATTTTATTACCGCCCTCCCAGGGCAAGACGGTTGTTTTAACCGTCGTGGACCGATTCTCGAAGATGGTACATTTTATTCCCTTGCCCAAATTACCTTCTGCCAAGGAGACAGCGTTAACTGTCGTCGATCACGTCTTTCGTTTACATGGCCTTCTGATGGACGTGGTCTCCGACAGGGGACCCCAATTAGTGTCCAAATTTTGGCAAGAATTTTGTAAATTATTAGGGGCACTGGTTAGTTTGTCTTCGGGGTTACATCCTCAGAGCAATGGCCAGACTGAGTGAGCCAACCAGGACCTTGAGAGAGGGTTACGATGTTTGGCCTTCAAGAATCCTTCCTCCTGGAGTCAACTCATCTCATGGATTGAGTACGCACATAATTAATTGTCAGGTACGGGCCTTTCGCCTTTTGAATGTAGTTTAGGGTACCAGCCACCTATCTTTCCCAGTCTGGAATCCGAGGTCACGGTCCCCTCCGCGCACGACTTTCTCCAGAGGTGTCGTGACACTTGGAGTAGAGCCTGTGAGACTTTGCTCCAGGTGGGAAGACGCACCAAGGCCCAAGCCAATCACCACCGGTCTAAGCCTCCCATTTATGTTGTGGGTCAAAAAGTGTGGCTTTCTTCTAAGAACATTCCTCTCCGCTCCGTGAGTAATAAGCTAGCCCCTAAATTCATTGGCCAATTTACTGTCACCAAAATTCTTAGCCCGGTGACAGTCCGCCTCAAACTACCTCCCGCGTACGGGAGAATTCACCCCGTGTTTCATGTTTCCAAATTAAAACCTGTTTTTCATGCTCCCATTAATCCACCTACTACTGGGAACCAACTTATACGGTCAATCGTATTCTGGACACCAGACGGAAAGGACACGGATTCCAGTACTTGGTGGACTGGGAAGGTTACGGTCCGGAGGAGAGAAGTTGGGTTCCTCCTAGGGACATACTGAATTACTCCCTTATCAATGATTACAATTGACAGGTAGGTCCTTCTGGGAGCTCCAGGAGGCGCTCCTAGGGGGAGGGATACTGCCACGGTTTATAAATTCACCGTCTCTCTTCTCTGTGTCTTGTGAGGTTGTGTTGGAGGCGTGGTCACTGATTATGGGACTCATCACCTTCACCTGCTGCACTCATCAGCCACACTATTTAACCTGGTCTCTCCCTGGCACCCATTGTCAGATCGTTTCAGGCGCTTCTGGTGTGGCTTGCCTCAGCTTCTGTTCAACTGGGGGATTTCTCTGTTCTGGGTCCAGGATTTTGGCCTCTGGTTGTCCGCTGCTTCCCTGCTTCGCCGGCTCACCTGCCTGGCCGTCCGCACCTGACCTGCGCAGTGGTTCGCCTGCCTGTGTCCTGGAGCTTGTCTCTTTTGCTACTTTTTTTGCCTGTTATTGAGTCTTGTTTATTATTGACGCTCGCCGTCCTGTTTAACAATAAACTTGTTATCTTTTCGCTATTGGATCCTCCTGTCTCTAATTACAGCCGTGACAGTAACGCTGCCAGTTACATCCATAATTAGTTTTTCAGCACAGACTATAGGACACATTGCAAAGTCAAACTTGTTCTGTAAGCAAACTGAAGCTGGTCTAGTTGAGGAGAATTCTGTTCATGTTGGTACATATTCATGGGTTTATGTGTGTACAGAATGTGCAATTGTACAATCTTACACTCTCAGAAAAAAAGGTACAAAAGCTGTCACTGGTTCCTTTTCAAAAAGGTACATCTTTGAATCTAAAAAGTGCTTATTAGTCTCTCAAAGGTAAATATTGGTACTGCAAGTGTAGTACCTATATGGTACATATTACACTGCCTCGATTTTTGAAGGGTACCATCCCAGTGATCGCTTTTGTACCTTTTTTTCTGAAAGCAGATTCCTAGAAGTGCCCAAACATTCCCTAAAAGATAGGAATAGGGCTATAGGCCTTATGAGACAATGGCAGAAAAATAATAAGAGAAACCTTCAGCATTTGTGAATACATTGTTGATAAATGGTTGAAGTGCTTGATTAAAGCGCCTACAAATGGCCATAGAAATGTTCAACACAGAACGCTTTGCTGTTTATTTTGGCCTACGGTAGAACAACACATGCTCACTGTGTTATAGTCAAAACTATCATGTAACATTCGAAATAGCAAACTTAATATTCATTTAAATATTCCAGGAACGAGCTAACAGGGTTTGCTCAATTCACATTTTAGCCATATTTCTTTTTAAACAGAATAGTCCAACAGAGGGCAGCATGCATCAGCTGAAGATTGTGTTTTAGGACCAAAAACTTGGTTCAGGATGCTGCATTTAATTAGGCTAACTTTGTATAGTACTTATTTGAAGTCTCCAATTAACGCAATGATTTCAAGACGTTTTTTATTTGTTTGTGTTTTTTTAATATAATTTGGTCAGTCAGTTTTCTCTCTAAATCAGATTAAGCAAAATATGTCCATGTGGGATAAAAATAAGGACTAAACTAAATACCAATATAAACTCTTTGATGTTTAAGGCCAACTTACATACTGTATTTGGAAATAAACCTTATTAAATAAAAAATACAGTAGGGCATATATTACTGTAAGTGCAGCATTGTGCAATATTTTACCTAAACAGCTCTATCTTTTTTTTATTTTCTACAGCAGGCTTTGATCCCAAAATCACCCTTGTTGATTTATACATGACATTTTCCATAGAAGAATAAAAACACAGAAATTAAACAAATCAAAATGTATAATAAGATTTATCTAATAAATCTTATTTCGGAATTCAGAACTATTGCATGCTTTTGTTTATCCAGTGATTGTTCTGAAACATTGCTTATTTGCACGTGACAGGCACCAAAACACCAAAACACCAATCCTTGAAAAGAAAACTAGTTTTGAACCGGATTTGTGTGAGAGTAGAAAGTTCTTTCTTTCTGCTTAACTGTCTTTACGAGAACACAGTATCAAAAACCACATCGTCCCCCTCCTACACAATCCACGGATACCGTGTTCGCTATCTTCCTCCCACAAAGGTCATCAGAGACTAAGAAAAACACAGGTATTCTGAATAGTAAACAATGAGTTCGGGCAGGATCATTTCAACAGTGTGAGCATGTGTTCAGGTCATTGCCCTTTGATATTTTACAATGTTTGCATCTCTGCTAATCTCTGAAATGTTATTTAACAATGAAATGAAAGATGATTCATTATAGCAGCAGTATTCATTCTCATTGAGGCTTTCATAAATATAAAACAACTATATCTGGCACTGGATCCTTTCATTGTTATTTTTTTCTGTTATTGTCATTCAAAATTTCAGAATTGTGCAGATTGTAAAGATAATGTGAGTATGCTTGCACAACATGATAAGCAAAAAGAAAAACAACATTCTGGGTTATTTAGTTTAGTTTGATGTTCATAATAACATTTTTTAAGGTAAAAAGCTAAAGTAAATATAATTTTAGTTAACGCCGTATGTGCCACCTGAGACCAGGTTAAGAGCAAAGTGCTCTGCAACTGATTTAGCAACTGCAGCCTGTTAGTAACAGCTCAACCAATCAAACATGTGGAGTATTCAATTTAAGTTTTGCATTTATAGATTAGTTGACATCAAGAAAATAAAGACCACAGGAAATGTGAAATGTGAACATGCCGTTTTTACGCCCACATGCGTCAAAAACCATTCTTGTTTGATGGTGTGAATTCTCTGTCACTGATATAAAACTGCATTGTCCACACTTTTATGTTTTGAACTTGTTTTCTTTTCTCTGTGTATTGTCTGATATTGTGTTTGTATTTTAGCCATAGCACAACACCCTGCTGACTGCAGTGCTAAATACAACTCAAGTTACGGAGGAAAACATATCATAGAGAAGTATTTTTTTATTGTGTGTGTGTGTGTGTGTGTGTGTGTGTGTGTGTGTGTGTGTGTGTGTGTGTGTGTGTGTGTGTGTGTGTGTGTGTGTGTGTGTGTGTGTGTGTGTGTGTGTGTGTGCGTGCGTGCATGTGTGTGTGTGTGTGTACAAAATTATATTCGACATGACAATTGAGGGGGAAAAAAGAGTATGAAATGTAAAAATGCATCTTGTATGAGACAGTGGTGCTCCTGCTGAATGGTCACTTTAGAGCATTTGTTTCATAAAACTTTTTCTGTGTTGCATTAAATTAGATAGCTACATTGAAGGCTGAAGTTTGTACTGTGCATTATTTTGTGAGTTTGTTTGCATGGCAAATAAATGTGCACGTGTGTGTGTGTGTGTGTGTGTGTGTGTGTGTGTGTGTGTGTGTGTGTGTGTGTGTGTGTGTGTGTGTGTGTGTGTGTGTGTGTGTGTGTGTGTGTGTGTGTGTGTGTGTGTGTACGACCTGGTAATCCCTACGTTATGGGGACAAAACATTTTTAGGTCCCCATGAGGAAAACATCTTATAAATCACACAGAAGGAGTTTTTTTGAGAAGGTAAAAATGTGTGTGCGCGCGTGTGTGGGTGTTTGCATATTTTATTTAATTATATAAAAGATGCTGTGATTATTAAATGATCACTAATTTAAAGATTTTGTACAACTGTAGGCTACTGTGTATCTGTTAGTGGTAATCAGACAGTTTACATGCATATTTAAATGAAAATCTTTAACAAACACAAATCTTTAAAAATATAGCATATAGTTGGGTATAAATGTATGACACCACATCTGGGGTTTCAACATAAATGTAAATGTGGAAATAAACTATTTTCTAATTATTATTTTAAAACGTTTGCAGTTCTGCTGTCCTTAAAGCAATATGAATATACCAAATACTGAAAAATTCAGAAACTCAACATTTGACTTAATTTGTAGGCTAATGCTGTTATTATTATAATCTGTAATGAACCAAAATGTATTAAATTAGAAAATGCTAACCAGAGTTATTTTTAAATCAGACTGAGGAGCAAAGCTATTATGGTTAATTTAAAACAAAATAAAATGGGTTATAAAAATATGAGACTCAAAATCTAATTGAAACCTATGAAAAACAAAGTTATAAGATTTTGATATGATGTAACCTAAACAATGAAACTTTATGGTGTAAAATAAGAGAGCAATAAGGCACGAGATACTGTGCTGTATTGTGAATACGGCACAGCACAGCTGAAGGGATTCAAACATGAATTAATTCTACATAATATAACATAGCCTAATTTATATTGATAATTAAATTATATTCCGTAATATAAAAGTATAGCAACATTGCAGTGTATATTAATGTTATGTAAATAATTTATTGCGTTTACAATAAAGTGCACTGAAACACGTGGTCTTTGAAAGACGACGGCTGATTCAACTGCAGCGATACCGTCACAAAAACTACAAGACCCATAAGCCCAATAAGTTTGTGTATGTGTGTGTGCGTGCGTAAGTGATTGAGTGCGTGTATATGCGCGTGTGCGCGCGCTTGTGTTGTCTGCCGACTCGCCTGACGTCATCGCTGGAACTGCCCTGTCACGCGCTGTTAGTAAAAGTTGGGATAGGAGCTCGAGCCTTGAAACGGAGAGCAGAAGCGAATTTACGGACGAACTCGATCAACGGTCGCGCTGACGCACAACGCTCACCCCCCCCCCCCCGCCTTCGCGCCACGGGCGAAAAGTTGAAGCCGCTGCGAGTTCGCTGAATCTCCTCAGAAGGTCGAGCAGTTTGGATTATTCTGAGGGAGAAGCAATAATATTTTCTGCACGGACTTAGAGAAGTACAGCACGGAGGAAAAGTTCAAAAGTTTTGCCTCTATTATTTGTCAATGTAGTGAGTTTATTAAAGAGTCGGCGTACATAGACGGGGTGAGCCCGAGCTGTCAAACCCGATGACTACTGCAAACTGCCCCGGGAATGAAGAGCTGGACTTCAGACTGATCTTCGGGGAGGACGGGCAGCAGCCGCCGTTAGGCCCCGCAGGTCAGTGCCTTTACTTCGGGAAAACATATTATCTCACACTCCTTCAGTTTAGATTAGCTCATGAATCATGCATCGAAAAAGTGAGGAGGTCGATAGCAAACTGAAAACCCGCTATCAAAAGCAGCAGAGCCGCGCCGTTAAAAACGACAGCACTCACCGGCTTTTCGCTTTTCACACCAGCAGCTGCAGTTTTGTTTATTTTTTTGTGTGGTTGTAAATTCAGCCAATGAAAACGAGAAGCGGCAAGTTTAGGCGGCTGAATGAAAATATAACAAACAAGCACATGTACAGTCTTTCGTGAAGATTTTAAGCCGGTCACAGCGGCTCAACATTAGTTAGCCGCCTACCCAGACAGCCTTTTTGGACAACATCGGCACGTTGAAGTGATTTGAGACACACCACGAATATGACAGCTGCTGCACAGTGAAATGCTATAAAAGTTTGTTATCACTTGCCTCTACCTTCAGTTAGAGCACATGGAAAAAGTTTCAACCCATAAGTTTCCACTAATACTGAACTTACAATGTTTCATTTCTCCATTTTACTCTTATTTACACAAATACAACAACAGTAACTTGGTT
This sequence comes from Pseudorasbora parva, assembly GCF_024679245.1. Lineage (NCBI taxonomy): Eukaryota > Metazoa > Chordata > Actinopteri > Cypriniformes > Gobionidae > Pseudorasbora > Pseudorasbora parva. The sequence continues at coordinate 39,504,048 of NC_090172.1, forward strand.
AGTTCTGTCACCGACTTTGCAGGTCATACAAATTGATTAAAATGTGTGATTGTTTAAATAAATTAGTCCTTATCACAGTTCAGTTTAGGGAGGTGTATCTGTTTTTCCTTTACCACAATAGAAACATGCCTTATGTCCATCTGATGACAATTATTGTGTTCATCTCTAAATTCATAACTGCTAAATATGATATCCTCTTTCCAGAAGTATTCTTGCTATTTCCATTAACATAACCTACACAGGTATTCAACTATCTAATTAAGCAATATTACATGCTAGTCACATGAGATTAGAATTAAGTGTTGCTGTACTTAGGATGATAGTTAATGTGCTTGTTCATTCAAAAAAAAGTTTTAATTGTTGTTTAATATCTCAGCAAAACTTTCTACTTAATGTGGAAATGTAATTGATAGGGTTTTGATCATTTGATGATCACTTTTTTCCCCCTATCCTCATTATTTTGTTACATTTTTTACAGTCATCTTCAGTTTGCGACCACCAAGCATGGCATATATGTGTGTGTTTGTGTTATTGCCTAATGAAAAAACGTGTGTGAGAAGTACTAGCAACCCTATCAGCCTCTGTCAGTGTGCTCGAGTGTGTCGTGAAGGAAAGAGATTTGGGTATAGTGAAAGCAGAATGCCTGTGTGGGTGGACCCCTGTGTGTTTTTGTTTAAGTTTTGCATGTTTTTTTTTTTAAAGTATTGCATGATGATCAGTAAATTGCATATGGAGATTTCATACATTGCCTAGGCAAAAGAGGACTAAGCATTTTGTTGTATTTTAAAAGAGCAATCACCATGTTTTGTTATTATATAAAATACTGCAATATTGTTTTTTGAATAGTAACTTTGCTGCTTCGTAAACTTGAGAAATGAGTGGAAACATCACTCGTGTGCCTCTTATTCATAGATTTTACCTGACACATACCCGCCTGATGGTCTGTATGGAAAAGAAAAGAGAAAAACTTTAATTTAAAACAGAAGTTTGTGCAAGTGGTTTTAAGTGTGTCACTCTGTATAATTCGGTCTGTAATATGTTTTGTACTCTCGCATTCACAGGTTTAATGAGAGATTTGTGAATTAGAATGGATAGCATGCTGTGTGTATTTGGTGTTCAGCTACCATATAATCCAACTTTATTCTTAAAAACTGTAGAGAATAATTTCAAATGGATTTTGCAGAGGATTGAATTATTTAAGAACTTAAATTTATATCTTGCCCCTTTCTTTTGCATAGCCTATTGGTAGCCATTGACTAGGATACATGTAATGGACATGTTAGGAAAGTGTCATATCTGAATAAAAATGTTTTTTTTTTTTAATGTTAATAAAAATACTTTCGATTTAAGTTGTTGAACAGGTTTTATCCCAAGGTATGCAGGTTTCCTCTCATGCAAGAAGTCTTCAGGATTTTAAGGCCACTAAAGGGCAGGGCTGTTGTTACTGTACACACTCATCTGTGTTTTCTGTGCTTCTGGTTGTTTTTAGACAAATATAACTGGGTTGTATAGTCTTGTGTTTGTTAATAAAGTTGAGACAGTTGAATTTAGGTCAGGACTCTCTTTGTAAAATGTCACAATATAATCACATCCTATGAAATTTTAACCACTCAGTCTATTTGTATTTTTTTTTAAATGTTTTGCTATATTTTTATTTTTATAGGTAACTAATTTTACCACACAAAAACATATCTCTAAAACTAAAACAGAAATAAAAAAGTAAATAAAACAGAATTGAGAACTTTCCAAGCAGCACATATGGCCACTGGATGATTGATAATTGTAGGCATTCAAACCTTTATAGATTCATGGGCAAGCTGTAATTTATGCCAATTTATTTTAAATATATAAATATTAAAAGTTTATGAGTTTATCAAGCATGTGCAAAATTCAAGCATAATACTGTAATCCGCCTAAAAAGTAGTATTAGTTAGATGGAGGAGAAAAAAAAACCCTATGAAATTGTCAAATTAATTAAAAAACTAAGATGATAATACAAATCTGCATATGGATGATGTAACAGGAGTGCTGACGTTCAGGAGGTGCGTGTAGCGTTAGAGACCGTTTTAGTGCACATGAATGCTCTTTCTCACTCAGAATCAGTTGCATCATAGCGCTAGTCTATAACAAATCTGAGCTGTTGCTGCTTGTTGTGATAATTGCACTAACCGCAATGCTTTAACACACGTCATATTCTGGTACTACAAAACAAATTACGAAATATTTAATGACCTGCATTTGGTCCCCAAAATAGCTTAATCTGTATCTGTCACCCTGTTACCAGTTCTGTCACTTTTTATAATTTTTTTCACATGTAATTAGGGCTGGGCGATATGGCCCAAAAAAAATATCAAGATATCATTTTCCATATCAGTCGATATCGATAAATATCACGATAAATGTCAAATCTTTATTTCTTTATAGTTTAAAGGCATATTTTTGCTCCTGAGTGAAATATGTAGAAAACAGACAGTTAACTGTGATTTTAAACTATCCTTTATTGTCAAAACATGACAAACATTTCCCAAACAGGATAACAATTTATTAAAACTGAGGTAGATTTATTTATTAAAATCTTAATTGTGGTCAGCCTTTTTTTACTCTACACTGTATATCAATAATATCATTACTTATTGTGTAAGTAAAACACTAAAAACGCAAACGGGCAAAAAAAAAAAGGTCCACTGTGCGTCGGGCGCGCGCGCATCTCGACGACACACACACACACCTCACCGACAGTGGGCTGGTCGCGAGAGGAGGGAGAGAGCCAGTAAGGGCTGTCTAGTCTATTTTATTTATTTTAAACATCGGATGAAATTATTTCTCTTTTGATACAGGCGATGCTGAGTCATTAATACATCACCAAAGACAAACAATTATGATAGCGATCATGTACAAGTCCGATGTTTTAGTGATTATAGTTTGGTAACGTTAGCTTGTTGTAAGTCACCCACCGCAACTAACAAGGTAATAAGCCTGTGTGTGAATGTAGTTAATGTAGATTTAACACTGTGTTGGGCTCAATGTTATATGGAAGAACTTAGAAGAAGCACGATCATTTAATAATTAAATTCCGTGTGGTGAACGTGAACCTATGATAAGCATGCATTCCACGTAACGTTACGTTGCTGTTTTATGTCGGATGGGATCGCCAAAATATCTCCAAACCACTGAAGTTGAGCGAACTAACTTGTCAATGATATCTGTGTCCACCGAGCTGGTCGTGGGCTCTGAGTTTTCTTCACTATCTCTCATTTTTATTGCTCCACTTCACTCCGATCCTCCAAGCCTGTCAGTCACTGACTGTAAACAGCAGCGCTGAAGCCCGGTCTGCAATGCGCATGCGCAGCATTACACATAGCGCGTAAGCATTATATCGAGATTTTATCGAACTGTTGTTATCGTTTTATCGAGGAAAATTATATCATGATAATTATCGTTATCGTTTTATCGCCCAGCCCTACATTTAATCGATTTTGTCTATTTAATTGTTATGTAATTTTAGGCAAATACAGTTCCTAAATTTTATTCACAGGGTTAATCACACTCCATAATGCTCTAGTTCTGTTATGTTAGTTCTCACTGTTGTTTAGTCCAAAGTGAAATCTCACAGGAGGACTGTGCTGGTTTGGTTAATCTGTGAATATTTGCATAGTGGCCATTGTCACCTTGAATGACCCACCCCAGATGAATTTGAGCACACAAGGCAACTTTTAATTTTAACTTTTCTGGGCAGATTTTCCTGTAAAGAAACATAACTGGTGTGACATGGCAATTAATTTATTATTGTCTGCAGAATAGTATAAAGTAAACCATATAATTTAAATGTATAATCAACTTTATTTAATTGTTATTAATTATTATTTAAACGTCATTTATATTTATTTTAATACAATTTTGGCCCAATTATTTTATTTAAATTTTTCAACAATAAGTTTCACTGGAACAAAAAATTACTAAATTACCACCTTTTTCTTTCAAAGCAAATTCATATCATGTTACTGCAAATCACAATCTCTTGATCAGGTTCCGGACTCTATGGATTTTTGCAGATAATTGGTGCCAATTAATCAGCAAAATCAAGCAAAATCAATGCTGATTGTCATTTTTGGGTTGTGTCAGTATATGGAATTTGTGCGAATTTGTGTGAGTGTGTGTATATATATTTATATAATATAGATTTTATTTATAATGCACTTTTCATTCCAAAGAATCTCAAAGTGCAACAATGGTAAAGGGGAAAAATAACAAAAAAAGAATAGTACAAGCAATCAGCCAACTAGTAACAGTTAAAAGCTTTTCTGAACAGAAAACAGAGCTGATGGTGGAAGTCTCTGAATGCTCTGCGGTCCACTCCATGTTTAACATTTCTCCCAGCGCTAGAGGCTTTATTACTACATATTCCCAATTCGGCAGTGTCCTGATGACGTCGCTGAGCCATGACGCGCCACTGAAGACCAGATGGAGGGATCACTGCAGCACCACGCAGGAGGCAAACAAAGTTTTACGGGCACTTCTGTGGACTCTGGGGTTGGCGCAGAAGTCCAAGCCGTTCCACAGGCGTGATACAAGACGGAACAGCGACCCAGCCGAGACTTAGCAGCCGAGAAGCGGAACATCCCAACATAATGCCGGATACTGATGATGCTACCCTGGTGCAAATGCCTCCAATCAACCGGCAACCACCATGCAGTTCAAGCCCTAGGGAAACCACCGGTGAGCAGCCGAAACCCAGGAGAGAGAGCAGCCGCAGTGAGCAACATTAAATGTCCTTCAAACCAGAAGCAACCGCAACAATTCAAACTAAAACAGCAGAGAAGCGGTGAAAAACGGCAAATGTAGAACAATGTCCTCTCAGTGGCTGCCAGCAATCAGCAACAGTCCCAATTGTAGCTCTGACTGTTTGACTAGTCAGAGTCACAATAAAATAAAATAAAATCTAAATCTAACAGTACAGTTAACATGATTTTTGGGTGGAGAAGTGGCGAACAGACAACGCCAGCATCCTCTCCCCCTCGTTTGCTATATACATATGTTTTAGAAACTATATACGTTTTATATGAGCACATTTGAAACATAACGGAGAATGCAGTGTGGATAATCCAATTTATCCTAAACATTACATGCTTTATATTATTAAAATAACTGGTAAGATATAGTTAACACGTATTAAAACAGCTTGCCCTGTCAGATTTTCTGACAGATCTTGTGCTGGCTGACAGATAAATTCTTACGCTGTTTAATGCGTCAGAGATGTGGTATTTTCCTCAGTACATATTTCACAGTATATTCTCCATCTGTAAATGTTAGAAAGTCATGCAAATATGTCCATTTTCCTGTCAGGAGAAGACAAGCCTTCTGAAAGTGAATCTCTGCTAAAGTTCAGACTTCCGTAAATGAGCACCGTCACACGTATGAGCACCAAACAAATGTTGCATAATAATTCGGACTAAAATATACATATTGCTAAAATATTACCTTAAAACACAAACTAATGCAAATTCAAAATACAGGTAAAACACCTGTAAAAAAAACTATATGGAAAATTCCTTCATATTTATACAGTACATTGTGCCCTATTTTTACAGACTTTTTTTTTTACCATGTATGTTTTCATGGTTTTGTACTGTTTTCTTTTTTTTTTTTTTTTTAAGTTCAGCACTATTTTATGTTTGTTTTCATTCAGTATCCATTTTTAAAACGATTGGTTGTTTAATGAGTTATCTGCCAGTGTGGCATTCAAATTCAAAAGCAGAATTCTCTGTTATAAACTATTTCAGATCAAACAGCGCTGATGTGGAAACCAGGAGAAACTTTGTGCCAGTTTTAGAAGGCTTTCCAGTCCACAAATCACCGGCATTCACTGTGGATTTAATTTAGTAATGCTAACTAACCATGGTATTTTGGCAGAGATAGTCAAATGTTTTAATTCATTTCAGGGTTCGTACAACCTTTTGAAAGGGAACTTCAGCCACTATTTAAGTTCTTTTAAGTGATTCACTTTTTGTAGCACTTCAAAGTTCTGAATATTATCCAGTTTAAATATGTGTGTGTGTGTGTGTGTGTGTGTGTGCGCGTAATATATATATATATATATATATATATATATATATATATATATATATATATATATATATATATATATATATATATATATATATATATATATATATATATATTTAATTAAAAATGTAGATTGTTTTGTTTTCAAAAAAATAAATAACAATAAAATAAATATATATATATATACACACACACATATATACACATATATATATACACATATTATTGTGAGAGTGTGTTTGTATGTGTGTGTATATATATATATTATATTATTTTTATATTACTATTTTTTTCAATTAAAAAAAAGTTAAGTTTATTATTAAAAAAAGTTTGGTGACTCTATAGTTTGGAGATTATAAAATATCAGAACACAAACCATCAAATTTATGAAAACTGTCTGACTTGCTTGCTATTATTGTGTTATGCTATCTCAAAACCTTAGTCTCGAAAATCTAAATAAGACAATAGACATAAATCTAATATTTTATGCCCTCATAATAAAGGTGTTGTCCCTTGTTTCTAAGATAGTGGTTTGGTGTGCAGTAAAAGTGGCCTCTCCCACTGTAGAGGTGGCAGTAGTAGGGCAGAAGGTGCTCTCTCAGGGCTTGGTAAAGTCAGATAGTGTGGAGCTGTCTGGCGCAGTGCCCAGACACCGCATGTGGTCTTCAGATGCCAGTGGAATTCAAGAGGAGGGGCACAAGACCCTCCTGCTAGACAGAAACAGAAAAGAGGGTGGAGTCTTTCTCTGTCTCTTCATCTTTTTCATCAGTAGTTGGCCTAAACTGCCACCTGTAAGTGTGTTTTCTTTCATGACCTTGCACCTTTGCGTCGATCTTCTTACGGTCTTCAGGCTCTGAAAATCCAGGTTGACAGAGTGCATGCTATCAGTCTAGAGGTATTTTAGTAGTGGGTAGCTAAATATCTGTGAAGTAAAAGCGGGGTGTGCAGTGTTTAACGTCTGCTAGCATGCATCTGCTCATCTGGCTGCCTGGCTGGCTGTCTCAGTCGTGGGAAAGACTGAAATTACATCGCTCTCAGGGTGGGTTATTTTAAGCCACAGCAAAAGTGGTAGAGGGCAGACTGCAGGTTCGCTAGTCCCGTCAGAGGAGAACTCCCCCCTCGGCCAGCAAGTGCCACCGGACAAATCGCCACACCTTGCAGCCCTGCACCGCCTCGTGCTGTGTTTGCCGAGCAGCAGAGAAGTGTTAAAATGCTGTGTGCTACATCCCCAGGTGAGGTCGCAGACTCAGGTGTATCATTGTATCAGGTGTATCACGCTTGTTGGTCAGGGGACGAGTAATGGGGTGTAGCTCAGCATGGCAGTTTTATTTAGACCACAACAGTGTAACTGCAATCTCCTAGTATAGGACGTTACCATAAAATCTCTTGTGACATTAAAACAATTTAAAACATTGAGTGGGATTTTTTTTATGGGAAAAAAAATAAGCATCAGTGTTTTTGATTTCTCTTTGGTTTATTTTTTTTTCCTTTCTAAAACCATTACCCCTAAATTTAAGTGTTACTCTTTAGTGTATAACCTGTCCTAGATCATTGTGCTACAGACATGAATGATGCCTAAAATTGTGCATCTTGAATTGGAGATGTGCGATTACTTTTCTAGAACATTGGGCTGAAGAATTTTGCCTGGCAAATGTAAATTTTTTTTTGGGGGGGGGGGTCTATAGTCCTATAGACTTGCATTGAAGGAGAGAATGGGTAAGGGGTAGGCTCTTTCTGATTTAGCCAGTAAGAAACCCCTTAGTAACCACCCTAGCAACCACATAGCAACACCCTAATATGACAGCAAATATTCAGCAGAAATAGTTTGTGAAAACAGCATAAACATCATCTGCTCAAAGATGTAAGAGTTTGTGTTAATGAATGTGTTTTTTGTTTGTTTTGTGTTTTAAGACATTCATATTCAATTCTGCCCAAAGTTTGAAGTGGGCTTAACGTGCTGAGTCATTTTTGACTGCAGCACCGTGTTAGCATGCAAAATAAAGGTGTGAATTATCTGCTTACAGGCGATCCATCGCTGAAGGACCATGAGGAGATATTATGGATATTGTAGCTTCAGAAAGTTGCTAAACTGCAGCATTAAAGTCTAAATGGAAGTTAATGATTTTCTTTCACCAAATTTCAGTCCTTAGCCTTATTATTCAATTGTTTACAGAAGTTGGTCTGTGCAACCTTGTTTGCCAGCAGGTGAACTTCAGCAGCTGTGCCAGCTCGCCTCTGCTGGGTTAAAGGCATCTTAAACACAAACAATGTTTTGCAGAATGTTGGTAACCAAAGAGTTTTGGTTACCATTGACTTCTATGTACAAAAACAAAATTTCTCAAAGTATCTTCATTAGCTCCACAGAAGAAAGAAAGTCATACAGGTTTGGAGCAAAATGAGGTGGTCTCTCAATGCCTTACCATTGACCGATAAGTTACTCATGTCTAACTTATTCTTTTATTTTCTGTAAAAATTTAAGTTAAAATGCTTCCTCTTTCTCTTTTTCTCTGGAAATGCAAAGACATGTATTGCTAATGCTGCAGCAGAGCACTGACAGTTGTTCGTGGTGGTTACATTCATGTGGCGCTGCTGTTCTTATTTTGGGCTTCATACTGATTTGCTGCCAGAATGTGGTGTTGTAATACATGACAGTGAATCAGCTTTACATGCATTCAGGGGACTTGATACTAATCGTAAGTGACATCAGCATTTCAAGCGCATGTCCCACAAGTTGTTTGCAGAGCTTTGTTTGGGGCACTTTAGCTGTTAGCTTAGCAGCAAGAGTACCATGCATACATGCAGCCTTATTGGGTTGCAGAGAAGGTGTGTTTTTTTGTTACAGAATCTGAACACTGTGTGAGAGGGGACCTGTAATGTGGTGTGTGTGAGGGGCTTGTTTCCTGGGGCGAGGCACGAGCAGATATGTGTGGCATTTGTCTAGTTTAAATTTAGTGTAACTGAAACCAATAACATTCATTGGATGGTAATGCACAGGGAACGTTTCTGAAGTCTGAAAGTTTGGGCCATAGTAAGAGGAAGAGAGGTGGGACCTTGATGGGAGCACAGGTGCTCGGCTGTTTTTACATTTCAAATGGAATGCGTTAGAGCCTGTAGACCCTTTAGAGTGTTTTTTTTTTTTTTTTTACAGATAAGATGACTCGTGTTTTACTTTACAATGAATAATATTTTACTGTTAAGTACATACTGTTCCGAAGTTTGTGGTTAGTAAGGTTATACTTTTATTCAACAAGGATGCATTCATTTGATCAAAACGTGACAGTAGAGGTTTTGACATTGTTACAAAAGATTTCTATTTCTAATAAATGTCCTTAAAAAAACACACACAAAAAAAAAACAATCTATTCATCAAAGGATCCTGAAAAAAAAAATCACAGTTTATAGAACTGATGGAAAGTGTTAGAATTTTTACAAATATAAAATGATGAACATTTTAATTCATATCTTTGTATTAATCATTTGTTTGCTTTAAGTAATATCTTTTAAGTAATTATTTTAGTACAATTTAGAACTAGAAGCAGTTTCAGTCTGAAGATAAAGCATTATCAGATTTTTAAATAAATAAACCTCTGGTTATAAGTCTGTTCTGTATAATGAAGTCTGGTTGGCTGCTGTTTAAAGCTACTGGATCACATACTAATTATTGAATTAACTGATAAAAGTGACATTCATTGGCCCATGGCAGTGTTTGGCAAAGGGGCAGTGTTGATTTCAGACTTTCTGTTCAGCATAGGGCATTACTGTGCTGTATGTGTCAAGTTGCGTGCATATATAAAAGCCTATTATTTCCTCATCAATTATCTGCCAAAGAGATGTATTTTGCTGGTATTATTTTCTTAAACAATCTCTGTGAAATCATTAAGGAATCCCAATAATTGTGTGACTGTATTGTATTTTCTTTTTTATATCACATCGGAATTTGGTAACAACTTTAAAAACTTGTGAAATGCAGTCTTGAGTACTCATATTCACATTTATATCTAATGATCTGTATGCGCACTGGATTAAATTTTGGATTTAAGATGTATGGGATTATGAGGCTAGATTATTTGATCTCCCAGACCAGTCTTTTCTTACCTCACACTTGTTTGCGTTGTACCTAAGGTCCCTCATTCTCCTCCGAGTCACCGCTTCACTTCCTTCCCCTTCTTTTTCTGTCCCCAAGGTGCTGTTGCACAATTTACCCTCGGGCCGTTATGTAATTAAAAGTGTGTCTGACAGCTGGATGGTTTTGTGTGTGTGTGTGTGTGTGTGTGTGTGTGTGTGTGTGTGTGTGTGTGTGTGTGTGTGTGTGTGTGTGTGTGTGTGTGTGTGTGTGTGTGTGTGTGTGTGTGTGTGTGTGTGTGTGTGTGTGTGTGTGTGTGTGTGTGTGTGTGTGTGTGTTGTATTGTATGTGGTTGTGGCGCATCACAGATGAGGCTTTGAAACTTTTGTCGGCTAAGATGAGTGTACTTTGTAGGGCTTGTCAATTAATCAAAATTAAACTGATATCGCAATTTGACTTAGTGCGATTTGTGAAATTGCAAATGCAAATGTCAAATGTTGTCCCAAAAATTCACATTTTTATCGTAATATTTTATAATAAATCCTTACACCTTTATGATTTAAAATCATATGCTGTCTACATGTTAGGTAACCCTGCAAATAAGGTTTCTGTAAAATAAATAGACTGTTATTAATATCTTTTCATTTTGTTATATTCATACCTGTCAACATTTGGGTATCAAAATCCGGGAGAGATCGGGGTGGGGGGTGGAGGGTTATGGGTGGGGTTGGGGAGTGGCATAAATCCTCACATAGACCCATATAATAATACTTTTAATTTGTACCTGCTCTTCTTACTTGTATAACAACTTAACAAGTAGGAAATATACTTGTTATCAGTTTGCACTTACATACGTCATGAATTATATATAGATTAATCCTTATTAAAGGTACTGAAGTTATTTAGTCAAGAGCAGAGCATATTTAGTGAGCAATTACTTTTGTTCTTTACATTGTCATTATAAGTGGTTACTGTCACTTTAAGAGATCTTTCGCTGTCACACATGATATGGATGTGAGATGCTGAAGTCGCAGTTACAAAACGCGTGACTGTCCCCCACCTGCTCCTCTTCAGAAAAATTAAATTCGCTGTCCCATTGATCACGTTATTTACACAAGGGTTTTGTTTTTTTGGCAGGAGTGCCTTCCTATCGTTATCTCCTTCATCCGTCTCTGTTTTGTTTTTGTTTTTTTCCCGCGTTGTCACTCGTCATCTGACCTCACACACTAACCTTGCGACAACTGTCACAGTACTGTAGGCTACTGCAGATGGCAGTTATCGTGAGGCTAGTTACAGAGCTCAAATTGGAAATGTTTTAGTTTTTTTCTTTTGTATTATTATTTTGTAATAACGCAGGTTAAATTACGGGATATTTACAGGAAAATACGAATACGGGAGGACGGCGGGAAAGAAGGGTAAAATACGGGACTTTCCTGGCCAAAACAGGATACTTGACAGGTATGGTTAAATTGATTATATATTATGTTAAAAAAAATTAGCGCAATTGGATATTTTCCTTAAATTCTGCAGCCCGAGTATTTTAATTTACCTAAATTTTCTCACAGGTTAACCGTTGTGTGGTATTACAGGTATCCTCGGTGTTTTTTTTTAAATCATTAATTCTAAACCTAAAGTAAAGTAAAATGCACATGGCCGCTTTGGCATTCATAACGGTGCTGGGAAGTGTAGTTTACATCCCTCTTTGCAGCGCTATTTCTCAGTTTCTCATACCTTTTTTTCTTTATTGAATTTTTGTCCTTTTTCAATTCTTTTTTTTTTTGACTGCAGTGAAACCAAGGTCCCTCAAACAGTGGGCAAAATAACATAATGATCAACTAGGTAAATATGCAGGTATATGGTCATATTGTTCAGCTATCTGTCAGCTTATCAAAGTCTTTTTAATTTTTTCTTGCTCTGATGACCACTTTGAACTGTCAAAATTGCTCAAAAATGACGTTCAAATATTTCCTCTAAAAAAACACGAATATTCCAACTATTCGAACATCTGGTTGCGCATTTTGTCAATGACAGGACAAATTAATACAAAGAGACATAACTACTTGTATAGGTAGTATATTTAAGTTTAATCATATTTGACAACATATTACTTACACAAAAACAAGTAAATCAACTAATGGCCAAGACCGCAGACCGCAGTATTTCTCTCTCAAGTCCTCACCCTCACGCTCTCTGCGCATAACGGTTTATATGAACAAACTTTAAGTGCTGCTGATCAAGAGTTTTAGGCAAGCAATTTAAGGTCGCGACTCTTGTCCCAAATATAGCATGCTTCATTCAGTGATTGAAACAAATATTATTAAAATTAATTGAAGTTTTACAGCATGTTGTTGAACGCTCCGAGTGAGCTGTACTGTGGTAAACATGGAACTTTTCCTTGTCATGAAACGGTAAATAATCAAACCAGTAGAAGCAGTGCATTTATCCTTTATTCATGCAATATCTATTCAGTCAGTATAGTAGCCTATACTTTAGTAATGTTTCTGTTTAATGTTAAATAAAATGAGGCATGGTATGCTTGCTAACTTTATCTTACATAGCTTGCATACAACTTTATCTCACGGCTCAACAATTTCACCTCCTACCGACCAAAATCCAAAGTACTTCCAGACATGGCTTTTTAGATTATGAAGTTAAAATCGCTTTCTTTGCTGCGGTTGAGTTGGGCTCTGCACTTTCTGCCATCTTCCATGCAAGACGCGTCAACTTTCAGCAGTGCCTGACAGTGCGGCTCCTGTGACCTGTCCCTGAACCCTTAGCCCATGAGCAAAGCGGGCGTTTTTTCCCACTTAAAAATGTTAAATATAAATTTTCACCTTCGAAATTCGTTGTTTAAAAACTATTTTAATATATTTTTGAATTTAGAACATTTGTTGACAGCCCTACTTTGAACTAAGGTGATATCAGCATCCATTCAGATACAGTACAAACAGGTGAAAAGCACTGTTTATGATTCATAAGAAAGGCATTAGGGAGGCCTTTATTCACGTTTCTTGGAATTGTAAGCTGCTTTGTAATGTGAACTGGAATTGGCCAGACGACGTAAGATTTGAAACCGACTCTATTGCTTTGACTATTTCGGCAGTGATTGACAAGGTTGGGCCTAAATGAACCTGAGGCGTTCCCTTGCCGGCTGAGCTTTGTTTATCCTGTAATGTTATCACAGCATGAGATGGTTTAATTAGGGAGCTTTATTTAGAAAGCAAACATACGTTCATGTTGGCTTAGGCTGCCATCACCTAGCACAGCGGACATCCGCAGCTTGTTGGTGATGTAACTGGCTGCCGAACTAGGGCCACAGCAGTGACTCGCCTGCACGGGAAAGAGGATGCAAAAAACTAGTGAATGTTGCTATTTAAGAAATGGATGTAATCCTACTTGAAAGAAAAGATTTGACTTAAAATTTGACTTTTTAAAATAATTCCTTTTTAAAGACCCAACATTATTAAAGTTAGAAAGGCTTTAAATTTTACATTACATTACATGAGTAATCAATTTTTTTTATGTGCATTATGTATTATGACAAATTCCGTCAGAGGGAGTCAACAGCCTGGTGATTTGTTGTTTTTACATACAGCATGATCAAATCCTTGTTTAATATTAGCCAAACAACATTCAAAAAATGTCCACTTAAAGCAGCACCAGGTAACTTTTCAACCTTCATAATTTATATATTTTCAAGACTCTTGTGATGATACATCGACTTACAATAGGTTGAATGACACGTCTGCCATAGCCTGATGGGGTCTGTATCGTTTTTAATCATACTTTTAAACTTCGGGTTTCGGGTAGTAACCCGAGAACAAAAAGAACTACAAAATTCGACTGCTTTACGGCATATACGTCACTTCCACCAACACCCACACTTCCTTAAATTCGGAAGTGCAAGCCCAACTTTGTTCGTCGGATAATATAGTCATGTCCGAAGCAGCACAGACAAATAAGAAAGCAAAGGTTTTGTTGGAGGAAAGCAATAAGAGGAAACGAAAAAGTGATGGGATTAAAGGCAGGACGAGGATCAACATTGGACCAGCGTTTGCTCGTTGGCGTGAGCTGAAGGAGGCGTGCCCGACCGATGCTGTCATGCTTGTTATGGTGAGTACCTACCACTCAAACATTGAATTGAAGTATCATATAAATTCTGTAAATCGGTAACCAATAGACTACTACTATAATGACGCTGGCTTGTAAACGTGAGCATCGCGATTATTTGGCGTTTGAAAAAAATAAAACCCATGACATTATATTCATATGACATGTTGAAACCTGGGATGAAGACATTTCACACGCGACGCCAGAAGAACACCTGCATGTGAACTCCTTCTGCAGTGTTCAGGGTAACTGTTAGTGCTGCACCAACCCGCGGGGCCGCTTTTATGAAGTTATTTGGCCCGCCCCGCACCGCACCACTGTATATATTTTTACAACTCGCCCCACACCCGCGACCATTAAATAGACATACGGGGTCCGCGGGTTATGAGACGACCTGCACATCACTAGTTCAGGGTTGTCATGTCAACAAATGCACGTGCGATGGCATCCCCTGTTGTAGGATGACAGCTTACAACAGTAGTTGAGGACATTATTTTTTCCCAACTGTAGGGGGACCCAGAGAGCAAAAGTTACCCAGTGCTGCTTTAATACTTAATATTTGGTCACTTCTTTATCACAACGTGCAAACTCAGAGCGATGGTTTAAATGTTTATTTTGAAATCGTGATGAATAAAGTGTTTGCATATTTAAAAGCATATTGATTAGGGCTGCAACAAATTATTATTTTGGTAATCGATTAATCTAACGATTATTAGAACGATTAATCGACTAATCATCGATTATTGCCATCGCCGTTGATGACTAATCAGTAAGTTTTGAATGATTATTCAGTTATTTAAAACATTGAGGTATCCGACAATTCACTATGACGTCACAACAGCAATAAACGATCTTCCGGGTGGCAAAAGCCGAAGCGTTCCTATGACAACGCTAGTAAATTGCTTGGGATTCAGACATAGTTAACATGATTATTGAGGGACTGATTAATTAATTCAGTAGATAGCATGAAATGCCTAACCTTGCTCCAGTAGATGTAGCGCTAGTCTAATACCATAATTTTTAAATGAGCCTCAGCCTACCATTGAGTAGTTATTTTAGTGACTGTTGCTGTTTGACTTACAGTATGTTAGGCAATCGTAGATGGTCTATTTCCCTGTTATTTAACTAAAAAGGCTATGATCGTTTTCTGTTGCTTGGTCGGGGTCGGATCAGATAGCACAGACGTGAGCTTCTGACGGTCAAAAGGATAGCGTGCTGTAGACTAGCGCTGCTCTGCTAACGTTAGGCATTCACTCAAACTAAACTCGCGGTGATGATGAAGCCAATGTGGTACACGCATCAATCATCTGTCATCAGCCTACAACTATGTTTTGCTTTTCCTATTTCTTCCATTGACATTCGATCAGTAGCCTACATGACACTAGAAGTTATGTCTCTTCCTACTTTTACTTCAGGCAGTGACTGGCATAAAATGAGTTCGATCTTTAAAAGAAATCTAAAGTTTACTAATATTAGTCTTGAATTTCCCCAGCTGAAGATAATTATGCTCTGCTATGATTTTGTAGATGAACCGTTTTGAGAATATTTCTCTGTAGCGCCACTTTTGACGACGTGCACTCGCTTTAGCCTCCTCACCCACAGGTTTTGCTGGATATATTTACTTTTTTCTAAAGGAAATCGATACAATCCTACCCCTTTTGCTGTATATATGATGTCGCAACCCCAAACACAAGACATTTTCATCATAGTTTCAACTTTAATCAACAACAATGTTCTTAACTATGTAACCGTTTACAGTAGCCGTCTGGATCTCTTCAGTTTGTCAGCAGAAGCTGCTCGCGTTCTGCCACCCGGAAGTATCTTTGTGCCGATTGTTTACAAACATTCTGAAATGCGTATACATATTCTAATATAAAAAAAGCTTTTTGAAATTGTTGTTTTAAGGAACTTTGAGCCAACTAAACAGGTCATTCTCTTTAAGTTCTCAGATTTCTGTCCAACTCAAATCGCACAAATGTGACCAGTCACGGAAAGTAGGGACACAAGTCGGTTCTGGGGCATTTTGAGTTATTCACAGATTCTGAAAGTGTAGTCTCCAAGCTTTCCAACGATGTGTAACACATGGAAATCTGATAATATTATGATCTGAATTTAGGCATTTAGAAAAGTGTAAACGAGAGAAAACAGCCTCTAAAGTTTTGCAGTTCTCACCTAGGGCTGGGCAAAAATTTTTTCGATTAATCGTTTTTAAAAATCTGGTCGATTCAGAATCGATTCTCAAAGTCCACGAATCGATTTTTCCCCCATATTTATTTCCGCTAACATTGAGCATAAGATTAATGTAAATCTAATTACTAGTCTTCTCCACTAGATGTCACCCATTTGCCTTGAGTGATCCTACAAAGGAGCAAGAGGCGCACATCATTTATCCATTCAGTGTTTAAATGGCAGCTCCCAGTGCGTTGTCGCCTTTTATAATGCTGAGGTGAAATTAGGGGTGGGCGATATCTCGATATTTAAAATATAGCGAGATATTTTTTCAACTCGATATGGATTTGGACATATCGTATATATCGATATATTGTTTATATTTAATTCTGATTCCGCCACTTTGCTTGTTTGTCTTCCCTGTGCTGTGCTCGCCCCCGCTCGCACTGAAAATGTTTGGCAATTCAGTTTTTTTTTACCCTTTACTGTTATTTTGGTGAAAAAAGAGTGTGCTTTTAATGTTTTTAATGAACATAAAACAAAAAATAGGAATGACCTTAAATTTATTGAGGTAACAAACATCACATATGCTTTTTAGGACAAATATGATGCAACATAACACTGCACTTCAAGTACTTCAAATATTAATGGTTATTAGCTTTAAACTTTCCGGTAAAATACATTATAGTAGTTTATATAAGTTAAAATGAAAGTGCTCCATTAGCTTTTTCTTTCAAGTAAAAAAATGAAAAAAGAACTAAAAAAAAAATCATAAGAATCATCTTTTACATACAGTAGTATTAAGTAAAACATTTAAAGCTGAAAATTAACATGAAAAAATAACACATTTCACCATGAAATCATGTAGTGAATTGTTCTGTGTGTTTAACAATCACCATTATGATCCAGAGCTGTGAAAAATAAAAATACACGAAAACACAACACTGCCAGAATTTTTTTTCCCCAACTTCAAAGGCCCCTTTAAATGATTAAAACTAGATGCTTATCTTAAATTTAAGGTTACTTATCATGTAAACTACCCATATACAGCATGTTAAATGCATATGTTTGGCACAGAGGGGAAAACGGTCGCATTTGCAGCAGATATGCATTGCTGCCTAATGTGCCCATTATAAATCAAAGCACGAGATGACAGGGGTCGAGCAGAACACCGGAAAATCTGACAGAATGGACAATATTTGTCTGTGCAATACACGAGCCGCGGTTCAGGTGCGCGCGCGACCAATGCTGCCTGAGCACAACGATCGTGTGGCTCCCGCTCTCTATACGCAAAGCTTCTGCGCCGCCTGCGCGTGCAGTGTGAAACTGCCGTTAGCGTCGAGTTTCTTAACTTTTTCGCTGCCGAAAGCAGAGCCGTCGAGACCAACTTCGCCATACTTTCATTGTTTTGAAGGGCGAGCTGAAATGACGGGAGGGGTTGTGTCGCGAAGATTTGCTTCCCCCGGTCTGCACTTTCCTCAGACATACGTTCTCCACCCACACGACACAGAATTTCATTACAAATATGTAAAATTCCGGGGAAATCTGCATTAACACCAGATTCCGCTTTTATATGCAGATTCCGTGTTAAAATGCCAATTCCGCGTTAAAATGCCAATTCCGTGATTCCGTCCGTGATTCTGTGATCGTGGAAATTATAGGGCCCTAGAGTAGCCATGCTTCCCTCGGAGGGCGGGGGCATTAACAAAAGAAACAAAAGCCTGCTTATCCCGTATGAAAATACACACGGACAATAACACGCCCCTACTGCGTGCTAGAATCTCCGAAAACAAGCCGATTTCAACCTCAAAATTTACGCTTTTAAATACATCAATACTGCTTTCTCAAAACAGAGAGGCTTCTTCGTGATCTCAACTAACAGATTGTGCAAAAAAAACGAAAATCACTAAATTTGAAAAAAAAAAATGCTTCTTTCGCATTTTGCGCGAAAGTTGTGCTGCCGACTTGTGTCCATGGTTTCTGTGACGGGTCACAAATGCTTTCTAAGCATTGTTTAAATATTCTGTTCTCTTCACACTGAAAATAAATAAATAAATGAGCTGCAATTCCTCTGACGAAAAGTGATCAATAATCAATAATCAATAATGGCAACGGGGCGAGGGACTGCGAGAGCGGGCCGGTGACGAGTGGTAATGAGTACCAGCTGCACGACACACTGGTCTCGTCTCGCGGCCGAGTGACGGGAGCATAAAAGGAGGAGCGAAAGACGAGAGAGGACCAGGCCTGGATTTTATGTTATATTTTGTTTACGTTTTGTTATGTGTGTGTGTGTTTACTTTTGTTTTGTTTATTCATTTTGAATTAAAGTTTGGTGAATGTTCCCACCTCCTTCCTTCACATCTACGAACTGTGTTACAAGGACATTTATTTGAGGACACAAAGAATGCTAAAATGTTAATCTGCAAAAAGTTATTACAAGTATAAAAATTACAATCTTTTTTACATGACAATTGAGCTGACAGATTCTCATTCACCTTTTAATTAACAGTATCAAACAGTAACTGACATGAATGATCCTATCTCCTTTTGTAAGTCGTCATGCATATGGAACAAAATACAGGCAAGTGATAAGACTATAATACCTAATAGTGTTACAATAAGGACTCGTAAGCTCGATCAAGCTTTATTCTATCCAAAGTAAATCACATTACTGTAATTATTATTTATACTTTAATCATTATTATTAATATTATTAGTAGTATTGCCTTCTCTTATAAAGAGATTTTCCGCTAATTAGTTATTTTCAGCTGGAGAACTCTCCTCTCACCGGCTCCTCTTGTGCTGGGATGTTTCATCTATAAGTGCTTCAACATGCACGTTGTGCTCCCGTTAGAAGCAAGTTGTCCCTTGCATGTATTGCACACGACAACATTCTTGGTTCGAAGTGTTGTGAAACTTTCCCACACTTTGCTAGATCGGATTCGTTTGCAGTCTTGTCATAATTTGCTCTGTTTTCTATTACCACCATACAGGGCTGGACTGGTAATTTGGCATACCGGACATTTTCCCGGTGGACTGACGTACTTTGGGGCCGATAGATTTTTTTGGGTTTTTTTTTTTGTTTGTGTGCCACTGACATGTCATGCAGTGACCGTGGCCCATTGGTTTGTCTTCTGAATTGACAAGCCGAAGCGAGAGAGACCTCCCCTCCATATTAGTCGCTTTTTTCTATTTATTTATTATTTGAGCGCATGGAACTGCAAAAGGAGAATAACTGCACAGCGCAGCCGCTGACGAACGTACGAACGGCACTTTGACTTCGAGTTTTGTTTTATACAATCGTATGGGAACATTACATGTTCTGTGTTGCATCAGCTGAAAACAGCCGCGAGCATGTGTTTATAATAGTGCTGCAACGACGCGTCGACGTCATCGATGACGTCGACTACGGAAATACGTCGACGTTCGTGAAATGCGTCGACGCGTC
The DNA here is from genome assembly GCF_024679245.1 of Pseudorasbora parva. Lineage (NCBI taxonomy): Eukaryota > Metazoa > Chordata > Actinopteri > Cypriniformes > Gobionidae > Pseudorasbora > Pseudorasbora parva. The sequence continues at coordinate 39,523,901 of NC_090172.1, forward strand.
GTGTCAGACGTTCATCTCGCGTAGTGTTGGCTTCTGCTCCTGGTTCTATCACAAAAACCTAGACCGCGAATATCAAAAGTATGGGAATACTTTAAACAGAGGCCAAACAGTGTTTCCCACACATAGACTAATTTGTGGCGGACTGCCACATAATCAATAACGGCCGCCACATTCGTCATTCATTCATTTTTACGCTATTTATAAGACGCACGTCGCACGCATATTCGTTTAGCTGCATTTCCTTAAATTCTCTCTCCGCCCTTTTGCGCGTCTCTTACTCACTCACACACACACGCGTTGCATTCGACCGTAAAACAAGTTTTATTGCATTTTGGCGCATTTAGTATGACATAGCTTTTAAAACCAGAGCAGTTGAATAACAGAGTTGCGACACGCCTTCATCACGCGGCAGCGCGCGGTCACGGCGCTCATATAATTCTAAACAAACCAGCGCGGTGTCAATCAATACAGACCAGTGTTTCCCAACCGGGATCCCGAGCAAAAGTTGCGGGGACGCACTTACACTTCGGTTCATCTCGCATCTGATGACGCATCTTTATTATGGGTTGTAACTTGAAAATAATGCTGTATGTATGTTTCTGTCGATGGATACACGTGCTGACTCCTCAGGTATACACTACAACAACAGCGATAATAAAAGTAAAACGTGGGCAAAACGGTCTCTCTTTGTAAACTTTATAAAACGCATGCGAGTGCTGCTGTACGTCCGAATATGAGCAGTCATTTTCACCGTCATCACCCCTGTGTAGCCAGAAGACGCGAATGAGAAGATCTGTCTCTGTGCACTCGTCCCAAAGCGCGCAAATATTGATTTATCGTTCAAATCCTGTGCTTAAACGGACAAACTCACAAAAAGTATGTCAAAATGTCATAGCCTACTCTATGCCTTAAGTGAACTTTATACAGAAAATACGACGACTATCCGTGGGTCTTAAAGGGGCAGTAGCATTCACTGCTGTCTGTTTAATGTCAAACAAAAGATAAAGACATCACTCACTGCTCCTGACTGAATAGCTTTTGTAAGTTTAATAAGGATTATTTTTTAATTTTAAACAGTTAAATGTGTGGTTATTTTACTTTTGATTACTTAATTCCATTTCTCTACCTAAAAACTAATGTTAGACCTACCTGAAAAACCTGAAAAGCATTGTTTATTTTATTCTCATCTTTGCTCAATAGTATTTATTTGTGCTGCTGCTTCTATTTAAGTTATCTGTTCTTATTTTCTTTATTTTCATTTGACAGTAGTCCTTTTTCCCCTGAACATAGCAAATACCGAACTGTACTGAAACGTGAACCTAAAACCGTGATACAAAGCGAACTGTGAGCAGTCTGTACTGTTACACCTCTAGCGTAACTTATGCGAGGGGGTGCCACAGAATTTTGAAAAATTTCAAAGGGTAAAAAAATTAATCGTTAGATTAGTCGACTAATCGAAAAAATAATCGTTAGATTAGTCGACAGAAAAAATAATCGTTAGTTGCAGCTCTAGTTTATAACAGTACACACAACCACAATTTACCTTGCAGCTAACAGCGAATAAATATGTGGTGTTTTGGAAGAAACATATTTAATAAAATTGTTGCTATTATTACTTGAATTAATATTGCAGAATATAAATAACTTTTTATAGAGGCTGTTTTCGTATGTTCTACAGGTGTTTACAATTTCTTTTTAATTACAAATATAATAGTTTATTATATATGTTTTATATATTAAGAAACAATATAGCCATATAATGAGGAGCATGGTTTTACAGTCTGTTTTTACCCTGTGACTACCATGATCTTACATTTAAATGAAACTGGCCTACAGTTAAACTACAGTCTATAAAACAGCTTTAAAGTCTAGATCCCATGAATTAAGGACAACTTTTTTTCCTCTTTAAAAGTTTTATGAACTTTTTAATAGAGCTAATGAAATTTAATTAAATTATATTTCAATAATAGCCTCATGAAAGATATATATCAATGTCTTACTTAAATTGTTAACTCTTGAAAAATATGATTCTTTTTAAAGGGGTAGCTAGTTCAACCCAAAAATGTGATCATTTATTCACCCTAATGTCATTCCAAACCTAAATGAATTTATTTTTGTGTAACATAAAATAAAATAATTTGAGTATGTTTTTTTTGTTTTGTTTTGTTCATACAATATTCAAACTGTAGCCTAACTATAGCCTAACTGTAGCCTAGCCTTATTTATAATTGTCCTAATTGTATTTATTTGCTCCAATTTAAGGCCCTAACCCCAGCAAAAACATTCACAGGGAACTCAGGGGCCGGATGTGCTGGGTTTGCCAGAGCTGAATTTTAGTCCCAATCCAGCCCTGCCACCATAGCATTTATAAGGGCTGCATTACACTCTAGCTCTACAGCGTCATAGCGGTCAAATCGCGATATTTCAGGCCCTTACATTAGGTCACGTGAGATCAAACGGCTATTCGACAACAAAGATATTTGTCGACATTTTTTTTTTTTTGTCAACGTTGTCGACAATGTCGACTAAACATTTCAGCCCTAATATTGATGCATTCTCCTGTGTGGTTTAAGCCCAATTTATACTTCTGTGCCGGCATAGCCTGTGTGTTGCATGCGTAGCCTGCAATGTACCCTGACGTGCACCTCTCCAAAAATGTAACAACCAAGCCGCAGTTTCTCTTGAAGCCAATACAGAAGTGACTTAAACTGCAATTCCTCAACTGGCCACTAGGGACAGGCTCCAGAAGGGAGCAGAATCTCATTAAGCCCCATGTTAAAATGCCCTAGCCTGACAAGCCAGACCTACATCAAGACGTTTGGTCTGGAAACTCACCATTGAAAGCTCAATCCGAGGGGCGGGATAAACGGCTGTCTTTCAAACTCCCTCTGCACGCAATAGGATGGCCTACAACCAACCAGAGCAACGAAGGTGAAACGGAGCTTGTTGACAGATTAAACATTCGCCATATCTGGTCGGCAAACCGAACACATCTTCCCTTTTTAAGAATGACTTCAGTGCCGTTCTTTTCTCAGAGAAAAGCTTTTCTCCAAGTCTTCCAGAGTCGAGGTCAAAGCTGATTCGAAAGGCCGCCATTTGCCAGTTTCTGTGTTTACTAGAAACACGCAAACGCAACTCGGCCGTCGTCATTATGGCCCCGCCCACCGACTCTATACACGATGTGATTGGCCCGGCAAGAGTTTGGCGTTTACAGCTCAGAAGTGTATTGAGAGTTGCTAGACGATACTCCCGGGCAGATTAGATTTGCTGCCGCTAGGGTGCGTCTACATTTCTAGGCTAAAAATGCCCAACTTTACAGCAGAAATTTTTTTTTTACAGTTACAAATTGTGTTTTTGGGTCTTGCAGCTAATTTTTTTGTAACTCATTCGTTTACATTATATAAAGCCTTAAAGTTCTGCATAATTAAGGGAATGGCCACTTTGATTGACAGGTGGATAGCCATTTATCCGCTGTCTGTTAGTCATCGCGTAACCTCCCTTTGTGACGTCACGCCCGCATAACCGAAATGGGACAAAGAGGCGGGACGTCACAAAGGGAGGTTGCGATGACGCGTTGTCAAGATGGCAAACGGCTAGCTCGTCTCTACTTTACGCTTCAAAACTGCACTTCAGAATCCTATGGGTAACATCACAGACACTACGTCCATATTTTATTAGTCTGTGGTAACAATGCATATATTCTATGCAGACCGCAAGCGCTGTGATTGGTCTGCCAGGACCACTCCCTCAGAGGTACACATACTTCCTCTGCAGCTGCATGTCAATGCAGATAAGGACACAGAAATAAACGAAAATTGACGCGTGGAGGCTACAGCGCAGGTATAAATCAGCCTTTAGGTTTATAAATGAGTTGCATTACAAATATGGTGAAATAATGCACTTTTTGTTCCCAAATGAACGTTAAAAGAAACCCAAACTCGCAGCAAATGAGGTGGAGTTTGTTAGCCGAGCTTCTGAGATACGTTCCACGCATTTAAATCATAGCATTTCAACATTTTGCATGAAACACAGAGCACGTCAAACTTTATGCATTCCCAAATAAACATTATTGGAAACCTAATAACCTTTTTATCAACTTTTTCAGCTGTATTATTGTAAATGTAATTATTATATTAAATGTATTATTATAGCTCATAAATTTAAAGAAAATATTATTAGACCTTTTAAACATTACTCCCTCGTTCTTGGTCATATAGGGTTGTACTTTTAAAATGCATCAAGGTGCCCTCAACTTGTGGTGTGTGTGTGTGTGTGTGTGTGTGTGTGTGTGTGTGTGTGTGTGTGTGTGTGTGTGTGTGTGTGTGTGTGTGTGTGTGTGTGTGTGTGTGTGTGTGTGTGTGTGTGTGTGTGTGTGTGTGTGTGTGTGTGTGTGTGTGTGTGTGTGTCTGTGTGTGTCTGTGTGTTATTTTTTATGTTCATATTTTAATATTCATGTGTCTGTGTATAATGAGTGTGTGTTGCAGGTCTTTTATTGATTTGTCTCTCCTTTTCCCACCCTCTACACTCCCATTTTCCAGAGTTTTACACGCCCATTTCTTGAGCCTTTTTGCACAACCTTTGGGGTTTAATGACACTTTATGGACTTTACATAAACAATTTGATTTTTACACTTTTTTTTAAATCAAAAGATCTATAGATCTTCTCTAGAGAAGCCACAATAGCAAAATAATTAAATTAATAATTGAGGATTCATTGAAACCCAGTTTAAATTAACCATTGAAGTTTGTCTTTTTTTTTTTTAGTCTTACCTACTTGCTTCAAGAAGTAAGACCCATTTATAGAGCCTGCCTACAAATAACCAGTTGAGGGTTGCAAAGTTATTTTAATTTTAAATTGATCTGTTGAATATTTTTAAGTAACCAGATAATAGAAAATTCTATTCTAATGTAAATGTGAATTCATTGCCACAAACAAACAAAAACAGCCTAAAGTGGCATTCTTCTTACAACTCAGTCTGATTGATGCATCCAACATCGACTAATGAGAGACATATATGTGTGCACACACTCGTATGTAAGCTTAGACAAAGACAGAAACATTCAGTCATGTTCACACACACTCTTAACTGTGTCTCTTTGTGTTCTTAAGCAGCTAAAGTTGTGCGCTACAGAGATGTTGGTGCTACAGGTGTGGGCTTCTCTGTGCGGCTTGCGTCAGAGACTCAGTGTTTAGAAGTGACGGCACTCTGCCAGCAGTTCTTAGAAGCAGGCAGTGTTAGGAGGCTGCCTGTTTGGTCAATTGAAAGCTTGTACTTAATGTCTTCATCATTTTTTTTTTTTATTTATAATGATTTTTTTTGCGTGTTTGTAGGCCATTTGTACAAAATAGTTTGATCTGTAAGAGAAACCCTTCATTCATGCATGTGTTTTATTCCCCGTTTTTTTTTTTACATAGGGAATTCTGGATTAGGTTATACCTTTTTTCTATGTACTATACGTATACACACACACACACACACACACACACACACACACACACACACACACACACACACACACACACACACACACACACACACACACACACACACACACACACACACACACACACACACACACACACACACACAAGCACTCAGGTCAGGACTTTGTGTAAGGAGAGTTCACGCTGGCTGTCGGTTCAGTGGATAACATTCTAATTAAGGTATTTCATGTTGGAGATCACAGTGTTTTTGTGCTTTTTACATTTTCACAATAGCCTAAAGCTTAATTCTTGAGTTATTAAATGATTTTCACAAAGCATCAGCAAAACAAATGACTCGTGAGTAAAGCTGGGGAAAGCAAAACATCACGTGCGAGTAGGAAAATTGTGTGACGCAAGACTTGAAAATAAAGCCAAAATGGAAAATCGAAGAAAGCAGGACGCTAAAATTAAGCTTGAGTGTTTTATTGAGTGTCTCGCAACCTTAAATTGCTTGCACAAAACTTGATCAGCACTCAAAGTTTGTTCTTTTAAACCGTTATCCCCAGTGAGGACGAGAGGGAGAGAGAGAGAGAGAGAGAGGGGTCTGCGGCCTTGGCCATTAGTTAATTTATATATAATAATTATATAATTTATAATAACAATCTACTTGTTATTGTGTAAGTAATACGTTGTCAAATATGTATAAACTTAAATAGACAAACTATACAAGTAGTTAATGTCTCTTTGTATATTTATTTGTCCTGTTATTGACGTAATGCGTGTCAGTGACAAAATGCGCGCCCAGATGTTCGAAAAGTTCGAATATTCGTGTTTGTTTTGGAGAGAATATTCAAACGTCATTTTTGAGCAATTTTGACAGCCCTGTGATACTCGCGCGGTGACTTACTCATTATATTGAACAGACACGTTCAGTTTTTAATTGTAGTGTCTTCTCAAACTCAGTCACAATAATCCAGTAGGTGGCTTTGGGAATGGCCTCACAGGGCAGCGAAGCATTCTGGGGATTGTAGTTTTTCATCCCCATGAGACAAAAATAAATGTTCTGTCTTTTCTCAGTCTAGAAGACACCAAATTCAAAAATAAATTCACATTTCTACTACATTGATGATGACCCAGTTTAAATACAGATTAATCTTCCCAGCGCTGAAATACCCCTTTAAATATCCACACAAGCATAATATGTTTGACATATTTGTCTGCAATTTAATCATTACCACTTACCTGACATGTGAACTGGACGCTCACAATTACTGCTGTTGTCTCCTGGAGAAACTCGCGAACTGCGCGATGTCTTTCCTTTTATCTGTAACAATTATTTCCGTCTGCGAAATCAAACGAGCAATACAGATCCTTCTGCGAAGTCAAACGAGCTCTTGTTCACATTCATTAAAATTAGGCATGAAATGCAACAATTAACTACATATGTTCATGAGTTATATATTAATATTAAATATGTATGTATACAGAATTGTTGTAGGATCCATCTTCTCATCATAATGCAGATGCCATCATAAACAAAACATCGAAAATACATCTAATTTCACAAATGTTGTTCTTATATAGGCTATTATCCAATGTTTCTAACAGCCCATTTCAACAACAAAAACAAAAGTCTATTTACCGTGGTAAAATGTTATGTGTAAAATATTGTGTTGGCCTTAATAGCCTACTTTTATAAAAATATTGACAGGATTTGCGTTTTTTTAGTCCAGTCAACATTTGCAATTCTAAATGTCAACTGGATTTGAAAACATCAATTCATTTAATGTTTTTCAAATCTATTTCTGCAGACTTAATATAATATGTCTTCTTAACTAATAAGCACAAGTAAGAAAATTAGTTCAACATATTTTTTTGCTCTTCCAACATTTTACTAATTGCCGTTTTTAGAGTGTATATATATATATATATTTCACTCGTTTTAATTTATTCAGTGTTGGGGTTATATTCACAAAACATTTTATCTCACCACTAAGAGTTCTCCTAAATGGCAGTAAAATGTCTTTGTGAATAGGTTTAAAGAGAAAACTTGTAACAAAGCTGCTAAGAGCAACTTTTACTATGAAATGGAGAGAAGTTTTAAGCTAAGAGTAAGGGCGGGGTTGACCCCGTTGCTATGGATGGATTTTTGGGTGGATTGCAGCAACAGCCATTAGGATTGTTTAGTGATTTGGTTTTAGTGACTTAGGAGTCCTCTTGACTACTCCTAGCGTTTCATGGATTTAGAAGCTAGTTTTAGTGCTAAAATGCTTTGTGAAATACTCTTAGAGCTCAAATTTAGGAGTCTTAAAATTAGGACTGACGCCCAATAGTTTTTAGTAATTGGCAATTTAGGAGCTACATTTAGCCTTATGTTGGAAAATGCAAGGTTCTGGATCTCAAATCTGGATGGAATTGGTCCTCCAGCTGGTCCTTATATGTACTTTTAACATTTCCGGCCTCTTATTGCTACCTGTCCCAACTTTTTTGGAATGTGTGGCTCTCATAAAATCCAAACTGAGCCAATATTTAGTATGACATTTCAAAATGTCTCACTTTCAACATTTGATATTTTTTATTCACAATTTGTACAGTGTCCCAAATATTTTATTCCGAGTTTTGTCAGAGCTACGTCAGCACGCCGGCTTACCATTGGCTGAAGCTGTTCATGTGAGCACCACAATGCATGCCTGTGATGCTGGAGCTGGCCAACGTAAACTTGCTTAGGACACAGACGTGAAGAAATTGTTGAATAAATGAGTATCATGAAAAATATTGATATCTTATGATATGGAAAAAAAAATATTATATTGCCTAGCCCTATTGCTGACATGGACCAGGCATCCCTTAAATATCATTAGAGAGCCCATGGTCCCTTCTTTCATCAGTGGTGGACAAATTCAGTCAGTTGCATTGTGAACTGCGTTAGGATAAGTAATGTTCTAACTTTGCAGCAGGCATAGATATTTGTAGAGGATAATTAATTGTGTGGACGTCATTACTAATGGAGTAAAGGGCTTGAGTTTTTCATAAATGTCACTTCCTGTTTTCTGTTCCCATCTTGTATGCATTCAGGGAATCAAAGCAATTAAACTTAGTGTGTGTTTGTGTGCTGACATGATTTCGCTCGCAATCCTTTACTTTCTTTGCACTGCCTGATCCGATATTGATGTCATTAACCACCTTAACATGCACACAAACACACAGACACACTGCGCCAGGTAGGGACAGTCGGTCTCACCTCTGAGTGACTTTATTGGTGAAAGCCTGTGTATTAGTAGTGTCACGGACTGAGCAAGGCATTGAGTGCTTCTCCGCGTACTGCAGCGATTTCCCACTATTATTAGCTTAGGAACAGCAAAGCCTCTTAGGGCTCTTTATTTAACCAGATAGCCAGTCTGATGTGGATCCAAACAGCAGGCAACAGTGGGACTCCTCTTCTCATACTGCATAAGATTGGTTCTACTTTCCTCATCATAGATTATTATTACTGCCCCAGGTTCAGTGACCCCACTCTAAGGGGTTTTGGAGCTAGATAAAATGTTTCTATGAACCTCAACCAACTGCTTCACTGTTTAAGTTGTAAATTAGAGTTTGTTGTTGTAACTATATTGCATGCCATATTAGTCACAATACTACACTTGTGCAGTTTCCCCATTTCCTTCCAGAAGATGGATCTGGGTTGATCTGGGTCAGATGTTCTCTCACTGAAGTGTGCTATGTTTGTACTGCACACAGATTAAATGTGACAAAGTTTGGGGTCAGTTTTTTTTAAAGAAATTAATACTTATTAATTACTCAGGATTCAGCAATACTATTCAGCAATACTAATACAGAAATACTATTCAGCAAGGCTACACAAAATTGATTGAGAGGGTCAGTAAAAAATATAATATATACAACTTATAATTGTACAACATATATTTCAAATAAATGCGGTTCTTTTTAAATTTTTCATTCATCAAAGAATCCTGGACAGGGATGGAAATTAGCTCCCGCCACCAGCCAAATGCGGGTGATTTTGAGTTGTGGCGGGTAAACTCGCTTCACCTACCTACCACCGTGGCGGGTTATTAAAAATTTTACTGTTTCACCTCTTTGTAAACTTTGTTTAATGCATGCGAGTGCTGCTGCTGTATGTTTGAATATGAGCAGTCGTTTTCGCCGTCATCATCACCCGGGAGAGAAGATTCTGTCTCTGTCCATCATCCGAATATTGAGTTCTCTTTCAAGTCTTGCGCTTGAACGGACAAACTCCCACAAAAAGTATGTCAACATGTCTATATTGATGAGTATCCAAGCAGACATAGTCTGAATATGCCTCAAGTGAACTGTATACAGTCGAGAAAGTCTCGAAAGATGACGCATATCCTTCATTAGGTCTTAAAGGGGCAGTAGCCTTTACTGCTGTCTGTTTAATGTCTAACAAAAGGACATCACTCACTGCTCTTGATTGAATAGCTTTTGTAAGTTTAATAAGGATTAATCTTTAATTGAAACAGTTAAATATGCAGCTATTTTACATTTGATTACTTAATTGAATTTCTGTACCTTTGCAGGCCACATGAGTGAGGTCAAGTTAAACATTTTATTTAGAATTTTATTTTATACTGTGGGTTGTTGCAATGTGGTAAATACATATTTGACTTATATGCATATATAACTTGTAATTGATTTATAATTTGAAACTTTAATATTAATTTATGCAATTGTAATGCCTTGATTTTTAGTAAAGTTACATTCATGGCATTAGCCTTAAATGCAATGGTACTAATAATTGGCATAATTTCTTTTGGTGTTTCGGACAAGAATTTTTATTTCGGTGCATCCCTACTGACAATGTTCTGCTCAGTATGTTGTCAACACGCTTCAGAAGATGGCAAAACTAATAGTTTTATTGTTAGGACTAAAAACCTAAAACTGGAAGCCATAAAAGACCACGAATCATCCAAATGCCACATCCAGGTAAAAAAAAAAAAAAAAAAAAAAAGAGATCCCTACTCATTTAATGAAATGTATGTCAGTTCATGGTTTGTGTGTGTATAAGAGAGAAAGAGAAAATATCATTGTAGAAATATTTCATTGAGACTTTAGATTAAATAAACTGCTTAAGTATTGTAAAGCTTGTAGTATTAATTTTCTCGCACAGTTACACATTGTCGGTTAAAAACAAGAAAGTGGTTGGTTGAAACATTGAGTGGCTGGTAGATTTTGAAATCCACCAGCCACAGTGGCCGGTGGACAAAAAAGTAAATTTCCATCCCTGATCCTGGAAAATATATAACGATTTTCACATAAATATTAAGCAGCTGTTTTAATATTGATAATAATAAATATTTGCCATCACAGGAATATACCCAGAACACTTGTGCTAATCGTTGTGTGGTTTTCCACACTGTTCCACGTTCAGATGATGCAGATGAAACATTACAGAATGTATCTTTATGACATTTATGATATATGATATTATGATATTCATTAGCTCTGTTAGGGAGTCTGGGAGGTCTTTTGGGGGAACAAGCTGTTCTTAAAGACGTTACTGTTAGTTTGCTCATTACTCATTTTCTGTTATTCTGTTCTTTTTCTCTCATATTATAGTGCTCTGCTCGTTCTCTGTCACTCAGTTTTCATATACATCAATTTATAAATCACAATAACTCATCATATAAGGCTTTGGCAGGACAAAAATGTAGGAAAAACCCTGACATTCACAGCGCATGTTCAGTCTGGCGCATTTTCACTTCATGCTTTTGGAAGCGTAAAGGGGTGATGAATTGAGAAATCAACTTTCCCTTGAGCTTTTGATATATAAAAGGTCATGCTAATATAAGAATATCCTCTAAGTTTCAGAGCTGAAAACTTCCTTGTTTTCGCGGGTGGCCAGTGTATGTGTGTGCATGCGGTTCGTGCTTATATCGTCCGAATCTTGCGGGCTGTGTGTAATATAAAAAATAGACAGAAAATGTATTTTTGTCTCATGGGGATGAAAGACTACAATTCCCAGAATGCTTCGCTGCCCTGTGAGGCCATTCCCAAAGCCACCGCTACTGGATTACAGAGACTGAGTTAGAGAACAGACATAAAATGCATAAATCTCTCGTCTCCGGGGGATATGAGTGGGGGAAGCACAATCATTTGATTATACTCCAGAGTTTCTACTGATACAAAGCCATATGCTAATCGCTGAAGTAACCATTGAAAGTGTTTTATATCTATGGAATTTATTATAGGAAAGGCAAGTCAAGAGTTGATTTGAGAGGCTAAATTGATTAAACATGTGGTTGACTCACTGACGGCCGCTGGTCGCTTAGTCGTCACTTAAAAAATTAAAACTTTAATTTAACAAACAAAAAAAAGCTCTAAACATTTTTCTAAATTAACTTAATAAAGAAACAAAATGAAATATAACTACTTTGACATTAAAAACAAAACTGAACTATTTTATTGGCTGCAGTAATGTCAACAAAACAAAACAAAAACACGGGCTCCAGTCGGACTTGGGCCGAGAATTTTCATAAGCTGTCGGACACGGGCCAGGCTATAGGGCCTCAACATCTCGGGCCAGGGCCAGGTTAGGGCCTAGATTTGAGGCCTGTGCAGGGCTCTACTGTGAGTGTGATCTCCCATCCCCCATGCTCAAGTTCAAAACATGCGGAAATAGCTCTCTCTGCTGGCTGTAGTCTTTAGCCTCTGGCCAAAAATTCCTCCGATGATGCAAATATTTTTTTCATAGATTTTTCTTTCCAGAAATAAAATGCATAAATCTCTGGTCTCAGGGCGGTGTGAGGGGGGGAAGCACGATCATTCAAATATACTCCAGGGTTTCTACTGATACAAAGTAATATGCTAATCGCTGAAGTAACCCTTTAACCCTTAAAGACCGAGACAGCCGCCCGCGGCTAAAAATAACTATCGTTGTAAAATGTTTAATAACTTTTTAACCGCTAATCCAATCTGTATGCTGTAAACTGCACAGTAAAGAGGAGAATCTCCGCTTTTCAAAGGTATAATATGTTTCGCGATTGATCATTCAGAGGCTCCATAGTCAGCGTGGATGCGTCATCAAAATATGCAGCATTGACTAAAAATAACTATCGTTCCAAAATGTTTAATAACTTTTTAATCGCTGATCCAATCTGTATGCTGTAAACTGCACAGTAAAGAGGAGAATCTCCCCTTTCCATAGGTATAATATGTTTCGCGATTGATCATTCAGAGGCTCCATAGTCCGCGTGGATGCGTCATTAAAATATGCAGCATTGATTTGTCCAAGAAACACACGTGGGTTGTTCCCCTGAGCCAAACAGAATTTTTTTTTTTTATTAGTCCCACCCCCCTGTGCCCAGATTCGTTGAAACTTTCATCAACTCAACCAATAAACACAGTGTTTGGTCTTTTGAACCACGAATCACGTTTCTCTGAAAAATGAACGTGGGTGTGAATTTGCATGCATCAAACTAAACAGAAATAAACGCGTGCAAAGCGCTCTCTCTCAGATCACAGCACACAGTCAGTATATTTCTCTATTTGTATGTAGTTTGTGTTTTACACATTTTCACTATTATATTTTCCTCAATTTGTGTTTGAGAAGATTATGTGCAGAGAAGTTGAAATGTCCGTTTATGAAAATAGCCGCCCACATGTAAACGTAGCCTCACTATATTCTATTTCACGGTTTGTTGTCACAACTTGATGTATTGTTTGTGTTTGTTTTTCATGCCCAAATTATAATATATTTCTCTGAAGAAAAATGTTTGTTTCAGTGTTGTTATTATATAACAATCTTTCTATTTACTTTATTACTTGAACTTTTTAGGACACATTATCAGGCAATAAAATACACCTGTTTTCACTCAAAAACCTAGAAACGCCTAGAATAATGTTATAATAAATGGCTATAACTTGCTGAGGGATTGTTACATGTAGACAAAATTTCATCTGGAAGTGTAAAACAACCAAGTCTAACTTTCTAAAGGAAAAAAATCCAAACTTCATGAAGTTCTGTTCGAGTTCACAGTAAAAACATCACATTTTTGCTGCCATTTTTCTTGAAAATATATTAATTGAATCCATTCTCAGAATGAATAAATGTAAAATTGGGACATCAAATGAGCTAGATGGAAACTTCAGGTTCTCCTGTTTAAATTGATATATAGCACTTGATGCTAACTGCTAGAATGGGGGAGAAAAACAAAGAAAAGTAGAGGCACATCAGGCGCCCCAAAAATGTTCTAGGTCTTTAAGGGTTAAGGAAGGCCTAACAGTATATTTACTTTTGCCTGCTGCAAGTGCTTTTGTTCTTACAAATAATGTGCTGAGAAGAAGCACAGGCTGATCTCTGCTTTGAGCAGGGTATGGACTCTGCACTTTGCAGTGGGTGGCGGGACTCTGGAGTTGCACACTGGACATTTTAGATTTTTGTCATAAACAGGCACACTACTGTCATCTGAAATTGGATGTTGGTCATGTGTTTTAATGCAGTATACTTTCTAAAGGGCCGTTTAATTAATAGATATATTAATAATATATTAATATATTAATTAATAGTATTTTAATGTATTATAACTGTGGATGATACTTATTCATAAGATCATACACTGCTTTTATTGCCTTGTTCGCCTTATTTTATACCTCCATCATTGTATTTCTTCATAGCACTATGCTAATGAACTTGCAGCCAGCGTATGGTGGATTAATCAAAGCCTTCTCTGCCACTTAAATGAAGTTCAGCATAAAATTGTGGGTGAAAGAAAACATGGGTTTTGCCTTTTCTTATTTACTGTTGGATTGAAAGATCTCATATTTGTTGCTGGAATGTTATATATATATGTTATGAACATTTTCTTAGTACTTATATATTACAAAGACGCTGCAGTATATCACTGCACTGTGTCAGACACTAGAACTCCCAATGGTCTGTTTCCCTTGGGGTCAGAGTTCACAGTTGGATTGGCATGTTGAGTCTTGTGTGACACGTAGGTTTGTCCCCCTTCCTGTCTGTCTAGCTCTGTCATCACAAATAGGCATGTCTTATGACAGGGAGTGTGAAGCATCTATAAATAAATTGATGAGATGGAGAGGGAGAGAGTGGGGTAAAAATAGAGAGACGAGAAACGGGGTAGAGAAACATAAAAGGGAGAGAAAATCAAACTGAGTGAGTCAGTCAAAAGTGAATTAGTGAGAGAAAGGTCATGATGATTTCATTTACGTTCTTTTCATACGTTTATTAAGCTCATGCTTTTCTCCCAAAAGCAGCATGCCAGTGGGGAATCACGATAATATTAAACAAGAACTGATTGCATTGCATTGTGAAATTGCAACGCTGTTTCTTTGACTCAGTTGGGTTAAATGCAGCTTGTAGAAACACATCTCACTGACTGCTCACTGCTGTCTGGCTGTGTCAGGCTCCCTCTGCCCAGTCACTGGAAGCTCATCAATAACCTTTAATAGACCACAGGCACAATATGCTCTGTGGGTGTGTGTCTGTGCAGTATTAGAGCATAATAGCTATCTGCGTGTGTGCGAGCCGGCGTTATTAATAAGGTCGGTCTCTATGTGGTGACAGGCTAAAGCATACGCCTATGTGCAAATTTGTTTCCCGTGTTTTTTTTTGCGCACGTCCTGAGATAGATGACATGAGAGGGGTTATTCCTCTCTGGATTTGAGCCCATCTGTCAGCCCACCCAAAATTCTCCCCATTGACTAACCCACCGGCTCTCTGTCTCATTATATCCGCTTCTAAATGGATCTAACTCTATGGATCTCTCTCTCTCTCTCTCTCTCTCTCTCTCTCTCTCTCTCTCTCTCTCTCTCTCTCTCTCTCTCTCTCTCTCTCTCTCTCTCTCTCTCTCTCTCTCTCTCTCTCTCTCTCTCTCTCTCTCTCTCTCTCTCTCTCTCTCTCTCTCCTCTCTCTCTCTCTCTCTCTCTCTCTCTCTCTCTCTCTCTCTCTGTCTGATGTTCTTCTCACCCCCACCTTCCCCTTGCGCTGATACTGAGATATCAGGACATTTGTGCTACAACGCTCTTATTGTTAACCTGTTGCTGGTGTTGTAGTGTCTGCAGATTCCCCAGTGGATTGTTTGCAACAAGCCCAAGTCTTTCCTTTTCAAGGCTATCAGAACAGCAGTCCAATAAAGGAGAGAGAGAGGAGAGAAAATAGCCTGTTCTCTTTCATCTCCCTTATCAGCAGACAGAGACGCAGACCTTGAAGTGCCCCAATAGACTATAATTATTTATGTGTTAGTTATACAAGCAATTACACTTTAAATTTTGGGTAAACGTTATGCAGTTTCTGTAGAATTTGCTTTTTCAGAGTGCTTGTGCTATTTTTTGATCATAGAAATGAATTTCCCAAACAAGAAAGTCTTTTAAATGCATAACAGGAAAGTGTGGTATCTCTCTCTCTTCTGTTTACTCACACTAGTAATTGTGTATTGTGCAATGTGTCTCCATCATTGCCTCTGAAAAAGGGTGCAGTAAAAACCTTAACTGTAATAGAAATTAGATTTTATACTGGTAATCGACAATCAGTATATCGCCTGCCCCTTGTATAAATATAAGAAGTTGTTAACACTTTTAAACAACTAAATATTTAATCAGGGCTCAACATTAACGCCTCTCCGGGACAAGTACATTTTTTTAAGGTGCACGTGAAAGATAATTTTACTTGCCCGACCGGACATTAGCCTGATGAAAACGTCAATAAAAAAAAATAACTAGTGAATCACCAAAGCGCAAGAATGATTCTGCATTAATTAAATGTAAGTGGCGATCGATAGTGAATAATAATATAATGTAAATTGTACTGACACTAACAGGGTTGCGCTGTTGAGACTCGCGCTGCCTCACGAAGAGAAAATGATATAAATGAGCACACCTCACACAAAGAAACTTAAAATGTGGGTTTTTATTTTTTTATATTTATAACATACAATACAATTAAGCAACATCACACAAACCAAGAATGCTGCATATAATCACAATTGAAAATGTGACACTGATTTCATATGACAGTTCAATAACAAGTAATTAATATTCAGTCACTTACATTTTTGTTCTTTTTCAGTAATGAAAATAGTTCTAAACAAAGATCAGATCAGAACCATAGCGAATTAACACTTAACCATGTTTGCATTCCTGAACAAATCAGCCAATTGAATGAATTGTTTGAATGCACGATTTAATGACTCGCTCATAAGATGGTCACTGGTGGTTTAGTTTTTGTGTTTAAAAGTATAATTCTTTCCAACATTTCTTAGTTGTAAATCCCAAAAATATTGAAAACAATCTCATAACATTATTTGATGCAGTTGTAGTTTTTCAGTGTAAATTATTTAATTTGATTGGAAACCACCCTAGTCTTACTATTC
Organism: Pseudorasbora parva; assembly: GCF_024679245.1. Classification (NCBI taxonomy): domain Eukaryota; kingdom Metazoa; phylum Chordata; class Actinopteri; order Cypriniformes; family Gobionidae; genus Pseudorasbora; species Pseudorasbora parva. Next base: position 39,540,694 of record NC_090172.1, read on the forward strand.
TTGTTATATTGATCAAATATAAGAATTTTAAATGAAATATGACGTATATATATTTAAAACGATTAGCTTTATAAAGGTTAAAATATCATAAAAATGCTGATTTAAATATGTCAAAGCTGACTGTACATTAATGAGAATATTGCTTCAGAATAATTTATATTTAAAACACTATATATATATAAATAAATAAATTTCTGGGCAAGTGAATGACGGTTTGAAAAGGCTTAATGTGGAGCCCTGATTTAATATTTTGCCTTTTAATCTTTTTTCATTTCTATGTATGTATGTATGTATGTATGTATGTATGTGTGTGACAGTATATGGCACATTTTAAAGGCCTCTTCAATCACACACTCACAAATTTGGTTTTGATTTTTGCATGTGTCTCTTTAGACTCTTGCGACAGAAAAAAAAAAATGCTGATTGAAAGACAATGCAAATTCACTCTCTGACAGTAGGTAGCACATATGGAAAAGCAGAAATACAGCTTTCCAAAAGGGCAGCAGTGCACAGCTTTCTGTTTCACACACCCGCTTGTCACGAAGAAGAAAGGAAGTCAAACAGTATTTACATGTTTTTAAACATCTGTTCAGATTTTTGTATTCAATATAGCGTTCATGAAGCAACGCCAAATACAAGAGTACAAAGGCAAACAAGCCAGTTCCAGACTCTATCTCTGCTTTTCATTGTCACTTGGCAAAATAGTCTGTTTGTGATCGCCACCAAAGTCGTTTGTAACTGCAGCTGCTCTGAGCATGTGACCAAAAGCGCAAATCTTGTTGGTTGGCTAGCTTTTTCCATAGTCTGTAAAAAACTGTTGCATTGACTAGGGATGCATGATAATGGATTTTTGCTAATATCCGATATGCTGTTATTTTTCAACTCATGGCGATAACGATATAAGTTTGTTTTTTCCACATTAAGCATGTTCATGTGCTTGTCCTTGTCCTTTGGACTAGTAAATTGGTTATTCACTTGTCCAAGGAAAACATTTGCTTGTCCGGAAAAAAGTTTGATTTGTGTGTGTGTGTGTGTGTGTGTGTGTGTGTATGTGTGTGTTGTAAATATAACTTATTCTGAAGCAATATTCTCACCAGTGTTCAATCAGCTTTGACATATTTTAAATCTGCATATTTGTGATATTTTTGTGATACTGAGGTCATTTTCCCCCTAATCTTATTAAATATAGGCTGTGCTTCAGATTTCATATTATATTCTTAAATATACATTAAATAAAAATAAGACACTATATGGCTTTTACCAATCAAATTAAATAATTTAAACTGAAAAATTACAACTGCATTAAATAATGTTATGAGATTTGTGTTTTTAATAAACAAAAGTTGAAATGTTGAAAAGTATTTTAAAGGGGTGGTTCCGTGTTTTTATTTTATTTTTTAGGCTTGGTTGTGTTTATGGGGCGCAGTATAACATGTCTTAATACTTAATATTTTTCTTATATTTGACCTTTATTCCACACCGCTGTCTCCACTGTCCTTTGAACGGCTCTTTTGTTTCCTGCTTCTATGAAGCCCATCCCTCCGAAAAACGCAATGGTCTTAGATTGGTTTGATGGCCAAATGTAGTTACATGTATTTTTATTCGCTGAGGTGCTAAGCAAAGGTTTTCCGGAAACGCCACGGCCCTTACCATTACGGGCAGAAGTCACATCTGCGTGACTAGCAAGGGTTTATGATGTCACCAACCCGGGAAGAAGCTCGCTGTAGTCCAAACTGGATGTTTTTGTTGGCAATAAACTGCCATAACTTTAAAAGACAATATCTCCATTTGCATTGAACTTTCAGCACTGTAACTTTGCAGATACTGTTTATGCTCAAGCAGCAACATTACAAACTAACTAAAGTTAAAAAAGTGAAATCGCATGCAACCACTCCTTTAAACTAAACCGCCAGTAGGTGTCAGCAGGTGAGTCTTAATGAGTGAGTCATTGAGTCATTATTTTAAATTATTTATTTCTATTCTAATTATTTATTATTTAAATCATTATTTATTTAAATTTAAATTATAACGATGAAATTATTCATTCAAAGGACTGATTCATTCAAGAATGAGCCAGTCATTTACACAGTCATTAAATCTTTGATTCAACCGATTCATGCAAACACTGAATCATTTAGTAACACTCCGTTGCTGTGAGAGAGCAGCTGCAGAGTTCTAGGCTAGCTGTTTGGAACTGTGTTACTTGGAATCTTTGTTTGGAACTATTTTCACTGCTGAAATAGAACAAAAACACTGAATATTGCATCTAAAATGAACTAAATCTTAATTAATTGTTTTTGGAACTGTTATATGAGATCCGTATCATTTTCAATCGTGATGGTATTCAGAAAAACAGCACATTTGGTTGTGTAAATGTTGTTTAACTGTATCATATGTTATAAATATAAAAACTGCACATTTTGAATGTTTACTGCAATTTCTCTGTGTGAGTATGGAATTACCTTTGTCTCAATAAAACTGAACAAAACTTTATAAAACTGAATAAAACCTTTTCCAAAACTATCAAAAATATGCCATTACAAAAGAAGAAAAACACATTGAAAATGAAAATAATGAACTCAGTCGTACAAATGTAACAGGATATTCAGTATGCTTCATTCTTTGTTAATGTTTTTCAAAGATTCGTTTTCGCAAATTGTGGATTGTGAATGCATTGCCAAAGATTTCGCTTTCGTTTCTCAGTTTTTCGTTTGCTGTTTGTTCTGACACAAACCTCTCGTGGGGGCGGGCTTAACAGTGATCTACTCTGATTGGATAAAGAGCTTTTGATGGACAGGTCCTCTCTGACCTGCGCATATTGGAAAGATCTCGCGGTGCTTTGTAGTTCGTAAAGATGAGCTCTCAGGAGAGACATGGAGCGGCGGCTTCATCTTCATCATCTTCTTCACCCGCTTGTTCTTCAAGGCAGCAATAAGTTTGTGTTATTGAAGTAACCAATAATATCGATACAAGTTGTATCCATGTACAGTGTGCAACAGTTCTGGCTTTATTTGATCCATGAGTTATTTTAAAACGTTTTATGTATATCAACAGTGGCGTAACTTTATTTTAAAAAGTTGGTGGACGTGTGTGTGTATGTGGGGTGGGGGTGGGGGTAATATTAAGATGTCCAGACATCAATATATAGTTAATTAAGCTAATATAAACCTCATGTTTAATTCTTGCATAGGAAAGAATTAAATATCCCACTGAATATCATCAGTGGTTGTATATCAAGAGCAGGGACAGGTTTTTTTTAATGCATTTTATTTTATGATTACACCAGAACAAATAGAAAGTCTTTGCAACGGCATTAAAGGTCCCGTTCTTCGCGTGTTTTCGAAGCTTTGATTATGTTTACAGTGTGCAATATAACATGAGTTCATGTTTCGCGTGTAAAAAAAACAGTATTTTTCACACAATTTACTTATCTGTACAGCGCTGTTTCCTCTGTCCTAAAAACGGCCTGATGATTTCCTTGTTCTATGAAGTCCCTCCTTCAGAAATACGTAACGAGTTCTGATTGGGCCAGCACTTCCCATGTTGTGATTGGACAGCAGCTTAGCGCACTTTGCCCGGAAAGGTCCCGCCTCTTACCATAACGGGGAGATGCAAGCGCTGAATGCGCGCTCTTCTCCACGTGGGAGAGCAATAAGACCACGCCCCCTATTTTGTGTCAACAAACGGTTCTAGTGACGTCATTACATTCCTGCACTTCCTGCTGTAGTCCAAACCAGCCGTTCGCTGTAGGCTTTGCAAGGGAACTTCTATTAAATAAAATATCTCGCTTGGCATTGAACTTTGAGCTTTATAATTTTACAGGTATTATTTATGCTCTAACAGCAACATTACACACTAACTAAAGTTTGAAAGCTGGAATCGTGAAGAACGGGACCTTTAAGCGATTAAAACGCTCGTCTGTGTGTAGACTGCACATGAACGTGCCACTGATAACAGAGAGCCAGATCGCCTCTTTTATAACAAACGATGAAATGCTGCTCTTCTAGTTAACCAGGGATGTTTTGTTTGTATGAGTTAGGTTCATCCGTGCAAGATGTTTTAATGTTTCAAAAAGTGGTGGGGACATGTCCCACCCGCAAATTACGCCTGTGTATATCAATAATCCGCAACAAACTGTTGCACACTGTACATGGAAAACTTTTATCGGTATTATTGGTTACTTCAATAACACAAACTTACAGCTGCCTTGAAGAACAAGCGGGTGAAGATGATGAAGATGAAGCCGCCGCCGCTCCATGTCTCTCCTGAGAGCTCATCTTTACAAACTACAAAGCACCGCGAGATCTTTCCAATATGCGCAGGTCAGAGAGGACCTGTCCATCAAAAGCTCTTTATCCAATCAGAGTAGATCACTGTTAAGCCCGCCCCCACGAGAGGTTTGTACCAAAAGAACAAACGAAAAATTGAGAAACGTAAGCGAAATCTTTGGTAATGCATTCACAATTCACGATTTTCGAAAACGAATCTTTGAAAAACATTAACAAAGAATGAAGCATACTGAATATGTGTTTTTCTTCTTTTGTAATGGCATATTTTTGATAGTTTCTGAAAAAGTTTTGTTCAGTTTTATAAAGTTTTGTTCAGTTTTATTGAGACAAAGGTACCGTAATTCCATATGTGAGCAGCACACATTTGTTTTGATTTCTCCTCGAGATGCTGCAAGCGTTAATGTCGAGCCCTGAGTACCATTTTGAGGAAAAACTGTTCTACAATTATTTTAGAACTCCTTGGATTATTTTTCATCATCCATTTCACAAAATGTTATTACAGATTTATAAAATGTATATAAAAGTAAGTGTTGTGTCTTGTGATTTTTATGATATCATTACTAATTTATTTATTCAGAAAAAAAAGTAACTTCAAGTTGTTTGTGTATTCTACAAGTGCGCACCCGGGTTCGATTGATCTCAGAGTTCAGTTCGTTTGTACAGAAGCAACCGAGTTCGTTACTAAGCAACTGGGTAAACAGCTGCTAATTTGATGACACAAACGAACCCCGGGGACCCAAATAATATAATATGAACACAGTCTGGCGTGGGGAGGGGGGAGCAATCGAACTCGGGTTCGGTCCAGATAATCGAACCAAGTGTGAAAGCACCCTTAATTACTATAACAGCGCCCCCAAATAGAAATAAATAGATATAACATTCTACCAGGCAGGGACTAGGACCTGGAGGAGGCTTCTGCTGCTGTGGAGGAGAGGCTGCTGCGCCTGCACGCGCTAGAGAGTGGGCAGTCACTGTTAACGGTCATGTCCTTCTGTACGCGCATTCACAATTTCAAGGCAGCATTTAAAAACTGTCAATCTAAATCACTATACATGCAATTTTTTGCTTGTTGACATACAAGTTCACTTCAAGAATGACCACACCGCTTACATGATCTTATCAGTATAGCAGTCCTTGCACCCATGAGCATATCACCCCAGGCGCATATTATAATGTTATCATATCGACAAAGCGTTTTTTTTTTTTTTTTCAGGAAAAAAATCTATATTGCAGATAATGCTGATTTATTTATTTATTTATTTATTTTTATTTTGTACTAATTTATTTTTTTTACATTTTAAGCATGTAGCAGCCGATTCCAATGTCGTACTAATGATATTGTGCATCCCTAGCATTGAAGTCATGTATTATTTTTGATTTGTGTTGTTTTATTTCATTTTTAGATCTAGAACCAGATGATAACACCTCATTTTACATCCTCAATGTGGGCCAACCTCCTTCGCTGGTGAACCAATCACACAGTCTCCAGCGACATGGAGGCCCGCCCCCAGCCCAACTCATCGCCACCTCCCCCTCCCTGCATGCCCACCAAAAGAACTATGAGCAAAACTATACAACTACAGGGGTGGGTGGAGGAGGGAATGGACCACCAAAGGCCTTTGAATGTCCTAGCATCCAGATCACCTCCATTTCCCCAAGCTGCCAGCAGGAGATGGAGGCCAGTGAGGATGAGATGAGAACAAAGGGTCCGGATGGGGACTACCACGACAGACCTCTGTCTCGGGACCACCTATACCTGCCTCTAGATCACTCGTATCGAGATTCGTCCCTGAGCCCGAGTCCGTGTAGCAGCCTTTCCTCACGAAGCTGGTTCTCAGACGCATCGTCCTGCGAATCCATCTCACATGTGTACGATGATGTTGACTCTGAGCTAAATGAAGCTGCTGCACGTTTTACCTTGGGCTCACCGCTCACTTCACCTGGATGCTCTCCGCAGGCTGGACAACAGGAGGAAGTATGGCAACAGCATCATCATCATCATCATCCGGCTTTTACTCACTCCATTTCTCACTCACACGGCCATTCTCTCTCGCCCCGCCAGTCGCCCTGTCACTCTCCCCGTACCAGCGTCACAGATGAGAACTGGCTGAGCCCACGTTCACCTTCACGGCCCTCTTCGCGCCCGACATCACCCTGTGGGAAGAGACGGCACTCCAGCGCTGATATATGCTACCTGGGCTCTTTATCACCACATCACTCCCCGACTGCCACGCCTGGCCCCTCGCCCAGGGGAAGCGTGACCGAAGATACCTGGATAGGAAGCCCATCCATGGGTATGTCCCCTTTCCAATGTTGTCCCTCTGAGGCTGACATCCCCTCTAAGACGAGGAAAACCTCCCAGGACTGTACAGCAGCTATCCAGCCAGGGAAGGCTGACATGGGCATGGATGACTCTGGGAATGTATCGCCTTTGCTTGACTCACCTGCTGAGGATGCCATGCATGGATTAAAGAAGGATGGATCCGGAGAGCAGTTTCTTTCTGTCCCATCTCACTTCACATGGAACAAACCCAAACCAGGACACACACCTATTTTCAGGTAAAAACCCTCCTCTGCTTTGAAAAGTCACAAGTAAGAGTAACCATTATGGAGTTCATATATGCAAAGCTCAAATGCTTCTTTCTTACAGGTGTTCATGTTTGTGTAGACATTAGCTCTTTTCCAAAATGTAGAGAGCTGACCTCTACATTTTCAGTGGCCTTCTAAGGCCCCGATCACACAGAACGAGTTTTTTAGGTTTAAAACCGCGAGGCGCACTGCACTGCCTCTTTGGTTGACATTTTTTCATTTAGAAAAGAGCAGTGTGCTGCAGTTTTTAAAAATTTTGCTAGGAAACCCCTGAATCAGCTTTCCTGTCCATCTAATCAAGGTAACAGTCACCACAACGGAAGGCTCGCCTCTCCATTCATTCGATTGGACAATAGAAAAGAAACGCGATGATGGGTGCTTTTCCGCTCAGAGTAGATTTTTTTTCAAATTCCTATCTATTCAGAGATCAATTTTTTTTAATGGTCACAATTAGTGCTCCTTACAAGCACAGGAGACTCAACTTTCAGTTAGGCATGGTTGATACCAATACTTTATTTTACCTTAAAGGCCAATAAGCAATAACTGGCAGATATTAAAATCCTATAATATTATGTCTAAATGAAAAGAAAAAATAAATAAATAAAATCAGTAATTTTAAATGCCACAAGTCAGTTAAGGCATCATTATAATGTAATATAAACAGGCACTGCCCCTTTGTAAGTGAAAACAAAAGTGCCCTTTTCAATCGCACCACAGTGCCCCCACGAATGCGATTTCTAAACCGCCCCAAGCGCGATTTCCACCCCCGGGAATGCGATATCGAAGTGAACACCCAACCACAACCCTTTTTTTTTTTTTTTTTTTTTTGCTTTAATCCAGAGTTTAACTATCGTATTTGGGTGGTTATACAAATGATAATAAATACGCCCAAAAAACCATAGAACCATGTTTAATATTCGTAAGGGTATATCTGTGCTGTACATTATGTGCAAAAACGTTACTAAGCAAAAGGACAGTTTAAATCCCTACATTAACATCATAATATTAAAGAAAAACAAAACCACAAAAAAACTTATAAGAGTAATGTTTTGCAGGAACACAGACACATTCACTATGGACACAGTAAGCTGTTACTGCCATTTCTTTATCCTGTAGAAAAATCGTTCATTTATATTCAATTACACACTGTTATCCCTTTACAGTTACTACTCTCATAAAAATACTTGAATTACATGTTGACTTTTAAACCATAATTTAGCATCGAATAGCAGATATTTCAGTTAAAGTAATGTGTTTGCGCTGAAAATGAATTCTTCCTATCGACTGCGTTCTTTCTGTTTTATGTACATGCGCGTGCGCGCCACACCATTGTTCGTTCAGTGAAGTTTGAAGTTAAATGTCAGTGACGTTTTTTCATGCAGAATGAAAATATTCATATGAATTAGTAACATTTACAGATTAGGATATAACAATGGTTATCTATATAGATCAGTGGATATAACCTGTAAAATGAATGTTTTGTGCTGAGGACGCACACGTCTGTCAAAGCGCATGGCCGAGTATGTTAAACACTAATGTATTCCCTTAAAAACTTAAAATAAGATTTCTCATGTTTTGGGCGATTGGACTCCAGCAGGAAGGAACTCTGTTTCTGCTCCACTGTTAGATGCATTTTGTCCATAGAAATGCTTTATTTAGTGCTGTAATTTGGCACAACTGGTGGAAGTTGTTGGCAGACCCGAATAATCAAAAATGAGAATTGTTGTCTATGATTTTTATTATCGATTATCGATTTTATCGACTAGTTTGTTGGAGCCCCACTGGTATTGTACCTTTAGCCTATATTGTGTATCCTTACTCCAGTAGAGTTTAGCTTGTTGTTAAGCTTCAAATGCAATATTATAAGTTCAAAAATTAAACTGGGCACATTAGACCAGAGCTAACCCTCTGTTATTGTTCATTTGGGAGTCACACTGTTGTCATTCATGGCTGATTTGTAGATTGTACCCCCCAAAAATTGTTTTTTCGTTTTTCTCATTCATTTCCTATGCCGGTCATTTTTAACTGGAACAACACAAGTGTGACTTTTTAAAATTAGCTTTTTCAAATCAAGTCCACAGTTTTTTTTTTTTGTGGTCACATAGCGACTGCCTCAAAAGTCACTGAGCTACATACCATTCTGTTGAAGTGGTGATTTTTTTTTTTTTTTTTTTTTTACATTTATTTTCTGTATAAAGGGTCTGAACAACACCAGAGCTAATATACATTTAGAGTAGCTTGAGGTTGTTGAATGAACCAATGAAAACAAAGAGTTAAAAGTGTGTCTGCTGTCCATATCAGAGCATCAGATAATAGCTGTGTTGTGTGTATGTGTGTGTGTGCTAGTCAGATGAAGATGCCTGTGTGTGTGCCCTGGCCTCTGTCACCATAAATCAGTAAAGAGAGTGCGGCTGTAGTGTGCGCAAACGTGTCCCTTCCCACAGTCATTTTGTTATCGACCGCACCAACACAACACTTTTTAACTGAGTCAGACCCCTTCATTAATAATCCACAATGTATAGTAAACACACTTGGTTCCATGTACAGCACGACTTGTTTCATATATGAAAATGCACAGTCACACAACCAAACATGTCAAGAAACATTTCTTGCAAAGCAACATGTAGGAGCAGTGTTGACTAACATCTTTATGGCCGTACCTTCATAGAACAGAAACATGATACTTGATCCCTGTAATATGAGCTCACAGCTCTGCTGTCTGCCATCGGACCTGTGTGTGTGTGTGTGTGTGTGTGTGTGTGTGTGTGTGCTGACTGCTCCATCAGTCAGCTGCAATAGAAAGATCTAGAAGCTTGACTGATTTAACAGATGGGAGTGCTATGGCAGGGTTGATGAAGTTGGCACAACATTGAGCTTTAGTCTATAGTAAGTCTAGTTTAGGACAGCTAGCTAAACATAACTCGCTTTCAGATGAAGACACACACCTGCCTGCTCTTAGGACTGCCGATGTGTCAAATGGATAATGGGTCTCATATCGGAAGATGAGAACTTCTCACAAAAAATTCCCATCTAATTTATAAAATATGCGCACATGTATTTGTTCTTAACCTCTTTTGAATGTTAATGAATTTGGAGTATTCTAAAAGAGCAACCACGTGCCCATGTTTAGTAATTTGCATAAAACATGCCCACAACATGTCCATACAAGGGCTTTACGCACACCCTTTCCTTTAACCACTCTCAGACTGGAGACGCACTGCAAGCGTGGTGTGAGTGTGGCGTTTCTGTTACGTGTCAGCCGCGGGGTGGCTGCGTGGCGTTTTCTCTGTCTTTGCACAAAAAAAAAAAAAAATTGAAGTACAGGGGAGGCCTATACTTCATGTTAAACATAAATATATAGCTGATTGATACAGCAAAGACAACGTCGGCAGTAGCCTATTGACCACATATCTATCATATTGACTGCGAAATAGGCTACAGAATATTTCGTTCTGTATTGACAGGTGCAATATTTCAAAATCGATAATTATGTTGTTTTTTTATTACTATTACAATTAGGCCTCTGCATTTATGTTAACCTAGAGACTTTCAAACATGAAAATGTAATTTATTAATATGTATTCGTGTCAAAATGACATATAAACATCTTTTCCAATACTATTTTGCCTGGAAACGCTTCCAACACGCTTGCGTGTCGCGTGAAAAATAGGCGTCTCTTCTCACGGCTCAAGACGCACCTGAGCTGCACGTGTCACACATGCAGTGTGCAAGCTCCAAACTGTTAACATGCAGGGAGCCGAAATTAAAACGGACACTCCACACAGCCGAGACGCTCACGGCACGCTTGCAGTGTGTCCCTGGCCTCAGCAAACATGAAGCGCTCTTGGTAAAATATAAAATATGGTAACAAAAGTACACATAATATTTTTAAGTAGTTTTTACAATTTACTTTTTAGTGGAATCTACATTAATGAATTTAGTAATATTTCCTAAGTTAAATAATAATAAATTAAGTTGATTTAAAAAAGAGTATCAATTAGAGTATGGATAACATGTTATGTTATATAAGAACATGCAGTCATTTACATCACAATCTAACCACAAGCTCTACTCTTCTGTCCAATGGTAACGTTTAAAACTTCAACAGTTTTGACTGTTACCAAAACTGTTTTAGACCTACCTGAAAATCACTGTTTACAAGGTTATATGGATCAATATTAATTTGGAGATTAAATGTAAATAAAATATGAAAATATATGACAAACTTTAATGTTTTTATCATGATCAAAAAATGATTGACAACACTAATATATACATGTGCACGCACGCACACACAAACACATATTATCATTCAAATGTTTGGGGTTGGTTGGATTTTTAAATGTTTTTGAAAGAAGCTTAATGCTCAACAAGTCTGCAGGATTAGATACAATACCTTGAAAAATATTAATTTCCAATAGCATTTCCTGTCCCATTATAAAAACTGAAAACTGCTAAATAGATATCAGGACTAGGCAGGCCAGTCAAGTTCCTCCACACAAAACTCATTCATCCATGTCTTTATGGACACTGTCCTCATGTAGTTTGGAGCATGAAATTGTCCAAAATGTCTTTGTATACTTAAGCATTAAGAGTTATTTTAACTGAAACTATAAAGTGCCAAGCCCAACCCCTGAAAAACAACCCTACACCATAATTGTATACTAAACATTACACTTGGCACAATGAATGTTCCAAAATTGACTGTTCACCTGAATACTCGGCAAAAAGGGCATTTTGACATAATTTTTTGTTTTGTGTATTTGACAGTTTAAGTGCCATAAGCCATGAAAAAGAGCTCAATGTAGTACTCATAACTTGTTAGAGATAGCTTTATGAGAGCGCCACTTATATAGATCAGTGGTGCGCACACTTTTTCTGTGAGCGTGAAACCTGCTGGAATGAGAAAAAATTTGCGCAATACCCTCAACCCTGCGCCGAAATTCAGGGCCTAACCCAACACTATTCAGCTAGAGCCAATGAGACAAATAAATGAGAGGAGGCGGGTGTGGTGTGTTGATCTTCAGGATGTTATGCTGAACTTTCAGTTCCATTTGCGATGTGTTTTGCAGTAGTCATATATGGGTACCAGGGGCCATTCTAATGTTCTCGCATGTTTAGTTTTTGCTCTTTTTTTTAATTTCATTTTTAGTTTTTACCATTTTAGGAGGAGTGAAATTTACAACAACCAGATGCATTTTGTCCAGTTTCATCTGGAATGTGAAAAAAGGCCCTCTGTTTCTCTTTTCACAATTGGATAATGATCATAAGAAATTATGTCAGAGAAACATCAGGAGACTAATGGCTTTTTAGAGACACATGAGCAGTTTAATTCTCACACTTTGATAGTATTACTAGTATTACTATTTAAAATGTAGATCTGTATGTAGGTATGAGGTACTTTATCTGAATCAAATATATGTTGAGGTGCACCGATTGCAATTTTATTGGCCGATTCCGATTTTTTTTGTTAGTGAGATCGGCCAATACAGAGTTTTGCCGATTCCGATTTTCTTTCTAAAAACTATAATTGACAGCATATAAAATCCGCTTTTTCTTAAAAGGAAAATTGTATTTTTATTATAAAATTAATTAGAAAAACATTATAATAGGATCTTCTCTCACTTAAACAACTCTCAAAAAATAAGTGTTCTGTGCTAGGAAAGAAAATCAGTTGCTTTATGAAACAAAACATTATAAATTATAAAACAAAATCTTTTTCTCTTTTTTACTTGTCTTACAAAAGTCAAAAAATCCTATGAATGAACAAACCTGAAGTGTACAATACTCCTCCAAATAATAGTTCAGTAGTTGGGTAATAAATGTTGCCAGTTAGTGATGTCATGGTACCATTCCGTCAGACCATAACATTTTTACGGTACTCTGTACTAGAGACCTGCACTCCCGCGGGAGTACCGCAGGACCCAGCACAACGAGTGAGGCGCAAAACTATGTTTGATGGGGGAATGCGGGTGCGGGCTGCAAGATATTATTGTGTGCATGTAATATTTTCTATTAATTTAATTTGTTTAAAGCAAATGTTTATTTTGACGGGTTGCTGTGAAGACATTGGAGTGTCTGTGTTCATATGCCGACGAGTAAATTTCTTAGTAAATGCTTTGGTCTCTTCGCTTGTTTAGCTTGAAAAAAAACATGTTTGCATGCGGCTGTGATCGTAAGATTGCCTGTGATGTCAACGTTGCGGACACGCGTGTAAAACGATCGGCTCAAAATCGAAGACGCACGTGACTGATCGGCTGATCATCGATCATGCAAAAAAATTCCGATCCCCAGCCGATCAATAGGTGCATCTCTAAATATATGCACATATCTCGAGTTTTGGTACATATCTCCAGTGTTGGCACATGTGCCATAGATTGCCGACCCCTGGTGTAAAGACATGCTTGAATAGTGTCTTCATATTCGACTTCATATTTTTGCAATTGACGAATCATCATTAATCAGAACTCATTCCTTTCTGCAGTATCAGGGTTCCCGCGGGGTTTTAGGCCTTAAAAAGTCTTACATTTGCAGAAGTATTGAGTTCTAGGTCTTAAATAATTTTAAACAGGTTTTAATTTTCCTATGTCAATGTAATGCTACTTCTTATGCTCATTGAAATGCCCCCGTAGCGCGCACACTGTGTGTGTGTGTGTGTGTGTGTGTGTGTTTGTTCCAGTGTTGTAGTTCTTACTTTCGCTAGTCCAACTATTGTTCGCTGTATTACTACTACAAATGAGACCAACATGCATCTTATATTGCAGTCAATCAGCTTTTGTGTTATTGCCACAAGCCTCTTTCTGATTGTACCCGATTGTACAGACGCATACAATGGATTTTATTCTTCAGCTGAGTCTGACAGTTCTTCCAGTTACGCATTCTTGAAAGCATATTTTGCTCACCATCTTGCATAATGACCAAATAAATGTATGATATATCCGATAGCACTGAAACGAGTTGATAAAAGGGATGTAAACTGCAAACTCTGATGTCAGACTGCCTATTTGCTGCCTGTCATCGCTTGTGCGGGTGTACTGTACTACTGACTTATTTCTAGGCTCATTACTCTTGAACGATCAAATACACACATTTTTATGCATATGTCCATATCGGAACTTGAGTAAAAAAAAGTTTGGGACGTGTGTCAGTAACTATTGGATCTGCGCACAAGGTCTCCAAGTGAGAGCAAACTAATATAGCTTTCCCGCTCCTGTCTGTGTGTTAATGTTAAACAAACAACAACACAAACAGGGGAAAAAACGGCACTTACACTTAAAGCACTTTTTTGTATCTGTATCTTTATGTTGTCATTTATTTATAAGTATATATTTTATTACTAACCATTTACTTGATTACTTAATTTACTTGAAACTTTTTTCTTATATTAAGCAATTGCTTATTGCTGTGATTTACTTTTTGGTCATATTTAACACTCTAAGTGATCATGTTATTAAAGATATATAGCACACCACCGGACCATCCGTTGTTGTAATGCCAAACAAGATTCTTGCATTTTGTTTGTTTTATTGCCATGTGTGACTATTGTGCATTTAGCATAATAACATGATTAATGTGGCATCCTAATTATGAAAAACAATGAAATCTGCAGATACCCTGAGTGTTAATTGAATCAAATTTATGTTTCAGTGATTTGTCATCTCGTCAACACTGATGAAAGTGTCTGTGTGGCACATTATATATTCAGATATTTTTTTATTTTTTTATATATTCAAATATGTTGTTTAATATATAATTGTATAAGTGAATAGTCCTGTTTATTGCCATATATGTGTATACTAAGGATAAAGTTTAAATATTTTTCCTTTTGTTCAATTGTGCATGTATAGGACAAGTATATATTTTCACCAAGTAAAGTTGTTTGGTGTCCACAGGCCACTAGGCCACTATCATTAGGTCACTAGCGTCACACACAGCCTTCTCACATTTCCCCTGACGATCCATCTTGCGTTACCATGGCAGTGGGCATGTAGCCTACATGTCACATTACAGGACATGGGTGATCGGGAAAGAAAGAGGATGTGGTAGAGAGCTAAACTTAGATAAAAATCTTGAAAAACAGTTAATTGACTTACTCTTGTTATTCATAACTTATGTTTTACAAGTTGATTTAGAAAATACATAGTTTAGCATATCCTTAAATGAATGGTTCACCCAAAAAATGAAAATTATATATAAAATGACAATTTATTAACCTTAATTTCGACACAACACTACTGTATATTACTTTTTTCTACTGTGGAACAATATTTAAAAATCTTTTTTTTTTTACATAAAATATCTCAAATGTAAGCTAAAACCGGTAACTAAAATGAGGAAATTGTCAGTTTAAGATTTACATTACTACTGTATGTTACTGACTATGTTAGCATTTAAACTGCCTTTACAAAAGGATGTTGTATAGGGTTGCACGATTAATCGAAGAAGAAAAAAAACGCAATCGCAATTTGGGTAATGTGCGATTATGAAAACTTAAAGGCTGCGATTTTAATGAAATAAATAAATGCCCAGTGTGTTAGCAAAGAGCGGCTCTGTGATCAGGAGTAAACGCTGCTCTGTCTGAAAGACTGCGAGTTTGAGTCGCTTATAACGTGCGTTTAAAAAACATCTTCAAACTAGTGAAGCGTTCATAAACCTGTTCAACAAAAGACAACGTTTAATAAAATGTTTTACCTCCCTTCATATCGTTAGTCGAGTGTTTGTGAGCTGATGTGGCTTCTCATCACAGAATGAGGCAGACCATGTGTTATTTTATAGTATTCTATACAGTGATGAAGTCTATGTCAATCAGCACTGCATTATAATATACTTTATTATTATGAAAATACCCTAGATGGCAGCCCTAATGTTCTTTGTTCACAAGTCCCAATTTTAAAACTTTTTACATCCAATTCACAGCTCAAAAGATAATATCATATAAATGTTTTCTTCTTTCTAATGTGTCCTGTATCTCAGTGGACAGGCATATTGAAAAACATTATGGCACACATACACCGCAGCTGTACGATTTCATTGTCAAATTTGTTTAGGTGCAGATGCAAGCTGTGCTAAGACATTTTTTTCTGGTCCCAAATCACATTGTCTTGCATAGTGCTTTTTCATGGGGAGTGGGACCCATTTCTAGCACCAGCACCAACTCTAAAGCAAAGTAACATGAAATCAATGCATCCTGAACTGTTGCATAGCTTCTCAATGATTGATCTGGTTTTGTATGTTTTCATTTTTATAATCAATCTACGACCCATCACTATGCATTGTGTAATTGCTCTGTTTATGTTGCTCTTGGTCTGTGTACAGGGCTTCATCCCTGCCTCCCCTGGACTGGCCGTTGCCAAATCAGTATGGGCAGTATGAACTAAAGATTGAGGTTCACCCCAAAGCTCATCACAGAGCTCATTATGAGACCGAAGGCAGCCGAGGGGCTGTAAAAGCCGCGTCTGGGGGACACCCTATCGTCAAGGTGAGTCTCCACAACAGGACTTTTACTGATGATGTAATTTTCCCTGGCTATATTTCCTGGTCGAAATCATTTGTTTGCTGATTACCACCAGTGGTTAAACTTGGTTTTGAATAGTCATACGAAGCCTTGTAGACTTGATTTTTTTTTTCTTTGTATACTCATTATACTGGCCACAAAAGTGGGAACAGAGCATGATGCCATCCGTTTCCCTACAGGAAGCAGATCTTGAGAAGGGAGACCACACATAAAGTGTCTGCTATGTGGCCTATTAACCTCGTTACTGGTCATAAAATTCCTTTTACTGGGTAACAGCTAGTGAGGGGCTGTTTTGGTTTCAGTTAGATGATCTAAGTAGACAGTATAGCAGTCTGATTAGAGACTTTATTTCATACTGACTTAATCTGTGCTACTTGTACTAGTGGCTCACCAGCAGGAGCATGCTTCAGTAGAGGTGATGGCATCATTTATGTAAATTGAAGCCAAAATAGGTAAACTTACCTGGCTGGCACTCTCTTGAGGCTATAGCTCTTAGAGAGAGAGAGAGAGAGAGAGAGAGAGAGAGAGAGAGAGAGAGAGAGAGAGAGAGAGAGAGAGAGAGAGAGAGAGAGAGAGAGAGAGAGAGAGAGCTTGTTGGTAAATATTTTATGGTCTTGGAGGCAGTGGCCTCTTTTGTGGTAGCTTTAATGAAGCACACATATACAACTCTGGAACCGAGATCATTGAACGTGTGTGGAAGAGAAGAAGGCCCTTTCCCCTGAATCATAACCTCTTGCTTTGACTGGTCCATTAAACAACCACAATTACAGACCTGAATTTCTGCCACATCACACCTCAGACTTGTGTCTTTTTTGCCTTAATTGGCCGTCATTCCTTGTTTATGACCTTCGTTAGGTTACCTGCATGATCATCTTTCATTATCAGACATCTCATCTCTTTTATACTGCAGGGCTGCCTTTACAATGCCCTTTGTTCTAATTCTTCTTGGTTAGTTTGAGCCGTTTCTTTGTACTTTTTCAGCACTGCCTCATGAAATTTGTAGATGTCAAATGCAAAAGCAAATCATAAAATATTTGTGGATTTCCTAATCTCCCTGGTGTAGATTTCAGTTTGTTTGTATGGGTTGTTTATATGGTGTTTTTTTGTGTCTAAGGTTTCATACGTATGGTAGTGAATAATAAATTTTTAAAATATAATTATAAATATTTCAAAGTAGTTTTACTTAATTCATAATTATATTGTTAATGTGTTAATTGAGTACACTTGAAATTCATTCAGTGCTCATTACATTTCTGACAATTAGTGGTTGACCGATATAGTTTTTTGATGGCTAATGATGAATATATCTTAAAGAGCAGGGTTGACTGATGGCCAATATTAAGCACGTGTGTGTATGTATATATATATATTTATTTAAAAATAAATATGAAGAAAAAAATCTTTAAAATAAACATGCCTATACTTTAGATGGCAACTTTTTGATTCTGCAATCATATTACAGTATTTTTCACAAATAATAATTGTTTAAAAATAAATTAATAAAAAGGAGGTAAACACTGTACGCTAACAGGGTACTCAGTAGGGCTAGGCAATATGGCTGAAAATTATTTCATGATATAAGTGTTTCATATCGGTTGATATAGAAAATTATTGATATTTTTATGACCTATTTAAAATAAGGACCAGGAGAAATTATACCAGGAAAAATATATTGCCTTCAAACATTTTTATTTTAAACTTAAAGCAGCACTAGGTTACTTTTCAATATATAAGTCACTTCCACCAACACCCACACTTCCTTAAATTCAGACGTGCGAGCCCAAACTTGTTCGTCGGATAATATAGTTATGTCCGAAGCAGCACAGACAAATAAGAAAGAAAAGGTTTTGTTGGAGGAAAGCAATAAGAGGAAACGAAAAAAGTGATGGGATTAAAGGCAGGACGAGGATCAACATTGGACCAGCGTTTGCTCGTTGGCGTGAGCTGAAGCGATTATTTGGCGTTTGAAAAAAATAAAACCCATGAAATTATATTCATATGACATGCTGAAACATATACCAACTGACTTTACCTGGGATGAAGATATTTCACACGCGACGCCAGAAGAACACCTGCTTGTGAACTCCTCTTGCAGTGTTCAGGTTAACTGTTAGTGCTGCACCAACCAGCGGCGCCACTTTTATGAAGATATTTGGCCCGCCCCGCACCACAGTATATTTTTACAACCATTAAATAGACATACGGGGTCCACGGGTTATGAGACCCGCGCATTACTAGTTCAGGGCTAACAGGGTTGTCATGTCAGCAAATGCACACACGATGGCAGCCCCTGTTGTAGGATGACAGAGCTTACGACAGTAGTTGAGGACATTTTTTCCAAACTGTAGGGGGACCCCGAGAGCAAAAGTTGCCAAGTGCTGCTTTAACCTCCCTCTGATTATAATCCAGTCAGTTAAAATTGCAGAAATGTCCACACAGCCATGGAAAACGCTCAAATCATTCAAATGCAAATATGGTAATGCGCAACGCGTCCGCACGAGCATGCCCAGTGAAAATGACGTGTGTCTCAGTCAGCTCCCTAGTTCAATAGTCAGGTCACTGATCAGGGAGTCAGCCCATTGACCGACTCCCTGATCAATTTAACTCATTTATTGAAAATGTTTAGAGAAATTAGAACATTTTTAACAGATTGTTTATTTAATTATATACATGTTCTCCCATCCATATATTCTGTTCTAATGTCAAAAGTAATACTGGGTTCACTGGGTTTTACACGATTCTTTCGATTTATCAACAATTTCCTTGCTCGCTGGGGCACTCATTTGCCACGCATCACTTCACGCCTCTTCTGTTACTAAACCAAACATTTTACATAATTGGCAGTTAGCTAGTATTTGTCTCATAGGGATGAAAGACAACAATTCCCAGAATGCTTCGCTGCCCTACGAGGCCACTCCCAAAGCCACCACTACTAGATTACTGAATCACTTTCCCACCGCGTTCATCTTCACAAAATCAGTTCAGTCACCGCGCGAGTGTCACAGCACAAACGCTGCAGGAGTCAGATTACATTCGTCGTGATGACTGAGCTGAATGAGCTCTCGTGATGAGAGCTGAGGTAAACGCGACCGCGCTCGCAACAGTCTTTCAGAGCGAGTGTTCAGTCTGGCGTGTTTTCAGTTCATGCCTTTGGAAGCTTAACTTTCATAGGAATGAATCTGAGAAGTTGAAACACTTACTTTGCTGAATGCCTTCAGCTGCGAGCTGAGCTGTGAGTGCGATCTCCCACCCCATGCGCGGGTTGAAAACATGTGGAAATAGCTCCCTCTACTGGCTGTAGTCTTTAGCCTCTGGCCAAAAATTTCTCAAATGACACAAATTGACGATATTTGCATCATCTGAGTATTTTTTCCAGAAATAAAATACATAAATCTCTCGTCTCAGGGGGATATGAAGGGGGGGAGCACGATCATTCGATTATATTCCAGGGTTTCTACTGATAGAAAGCCATAGGCTAATCACTAAAGTAACCCTTTAACAAAGGCCATAATCTAATGAAGACAGAGAAGAATGTGAGCGCTGTGTGATCAGTCACTGGCGTTTTCACCACCACCCATCAAAATTAAAGTCTGGCACGCCGTCCAAATAAAAGTCACGCTTCTAACACATCGGCCAATCAGAAAAACATATCGTCAGATGCCAATATGTAAAAAAATTATACACTCACTGGCCACTTTATTAGGTACGCCTGTTCAACTGCTTGTTAATACAAAAATCTAGTCAGCCAATCAAAAGGCAGCAACTCAATGCATTCAGGCATGTAAACTTGGTCAAGACGATCTGCTGAAGATCTGCTGAAGAACAGAGCAAAAGAATGGGGAAGAAAGGTGATTTAAGTGACTTTGAGCATTGCATGGTTGTTGGTGCCAGACGGGCTGGTCTAAGGATTTCAGAAACTGCTGATCTACTGGGATTTTAACATACAACCATCTCAAGGGTTTAGAGAGAATAAGAGAAAATATCCAGAGGACACCGAGTGCCAGCTAAGAACAGTGAACTGAGGCTACAATTCACACAGGCTTACCAAAATTGGATTGTAGATGATTCCATATTTCTTCCTGTAAAAGAAAATGTTCCCGGATTTGATGATACTCGATTTTTGCTGTGGCATTCAGATGATAGGGTCAGAATTTGAAGTAAATTACATGAAAGTTTGGATCCATTCTGTCTTGAGTCAACTGTTCAGGCTGGTGGTGTAATGGTGTGGGGATATTTTCTTGGCACACTTTGGCCTCCTTGGTACCAATTAAGCATTGCTTAAATGCCACAGCCTTCCTGAGTATTGTTGCTGACCATGTCTATCCCTTTATGACCACAGTATACCCATCTTCTGATGGCTACATCCAGCAGGATAATGCAGCATGTCACAAATCTCAAGTCATCTCAAACTGGTTGCTTGAACATGACAGTGAGTTCACTATACTCAAATGGCCTCCACATCTGCCAGATCTCAATCCAATAGAGCACCTTTGGGATGTGGTGAAACGGGATTCGCATCATGGATGTGCAGCTGACAATCTGCAGCAACTGCGTGATGCTATCATGACAATATGGACCAAAATCTCTGAGGAATGTTTTTAGCAAATTGAGTCTATTGCCACAAAGAATTAAGGCAGTTCTAAAGGCAAAATGGGTCCAACCCGGTACCAGTAAGATGCACCTGTGGCCAGTGAGTGTATTTATTTTTCAGTTTACCTGAAAAATAAAAAATACAAATTCAAATGTGTCAGTTTAAAATATACAAACATGTTTTTTTAAGTGCATAAGGCACAGAGTTTAACAGTTTAATTCATTTTGTCAGAGAAATGGGTAACTCATAGTTTCACTATATTGTTTGTATGAAACTATTATTATTGAGACTATGGCAAGAAAATTAGATGACATTTTTTAAGGATATCATAAGATGAGAAGTTTTGCAATGCCAATTTTTCTGTAATATGGTATTATAGTAGTGAAGGTCATAATGTGTGACACTATTCATATAATTTTTTTACCATTAAATGGAATGCAGTTAGGCCACAGATTGCATTATAAACTGAATGAAATAAATAATCTTTTCATGATATTTAATATTATAAATTCATTTATATAATATGATCAAATATCATTATTATTAGTTCAAATAATAATCATATGGTAATTTTGTCTGTATAAAATTAAAAACATTTAAGTTAGAAATTATTCATTTTTTAATCATAGTTTGGTTTGTCAGAATTATTTGAACATGTTCAAGAGACATGTTTCAACATATGAATAGCATATGATCAGAGGCTAGACTAGACTTTTACTAGACTACTGACAATTAGTAAAAAAGTTTCCTGCAGAAAACAGAAAATACGTTTCTCTTCTTCATTTATAGAGAAAAAAAAGTGCATTCATGATTGAGCCTGTAAAAATGTAACATTATGTTAAAATTCAAAGTTCAATTGTCCTTTGCAAAACTGATTTTTATGTCTTGTTTTCTGAGATTTATTTCCCAGCCTTTCATGCTTAAACATCAACCACCTGTGCACGTAAGAATCAGTGTTGTGCGAGCGAGCGTGCCTTCCTTACTAGTTCAGAGTATTAATGACTAACTCTTTAACATCATAGCTCTACTTCCCCTCACACTAGGACTGAGGATGCATAATTACCTTACATTAATGAAGTCTGTTCAGTGGTAGACACACACTGGTCCACCCACAGGGGAAAACTGTGCTAAAAAGCCTGGATAAATATGTGGGGTGGGGGGTTATTTGATCATATTTGAATTAAATAAATGGGCAAAATTAGCTTGTAGACACAGATGCGAGTCTCAAGTCTTAAGTATAAAGCTATTATGGGTAATAATATACTGAACAGATATATTTGAACGGGGGGGGGGGGGGGGATTAAGGTTAACATGTTTAAGCTATTGACATCTATACAGATATTAATTTACAAACTCTCTCTGAGAACTACTGCTAACACATGACGCGAATAGGAAGATCAGCTGACCAGCCTATGCTTCTGTTTACATGTGTGTGTTTGTGTGCTCACAAGTGCTGTGCCATTCTTTGCCTTTCTTTAACCCATTTTGAATCATGGGTTTAATTGATTTATTTGATTTAATTTAATAATTGTATTGCCAAAATCAGCCAGAATTTTGTTTTATTCCCAGTTATGATTTACACTCTTTGTTAAATATGATTTAACATATTAGGTGGATACTTGATGTTTACTTGTTTTTAGGGCTCTCTGTGTAATGTGTGGTATCTGAGTAATTTGGTCAATTTTAGCAAATCATTAATAAAAATGATGGTAAAAATGAATTTAGATTTATTTAATAATTTCAGATTTCAATTGATTCATATTAGTTAACGCACTAAGTATTAATGAACAATATTTTTACAGCAATTACTCATTTACTCATTACTATTTTTCATTTGAAAAAAATTGGAAACACTTTACAATAAGGTTTCATTAGCTAACATTAGTTAATTTATTAACTAGAATGAACTAACTAACCATGAGCAGTACACGTGTTACTGTATTTGTTCATCTTTGTTAACGTTAGTTAATACAAATCCAGCTGTTCATGGTTTGTTCATGTTAGTTCACACTGCATTAACTAATGTTAGCAAGATTTTAATAATGTATAAGATTTAATAATGTACATTACAAAGGTTAAATAAATGCTTTATAAGTGCAGTTCATTATTAGTTTATGTTAACTAATGTAGTTAACTAATGTTAACTAATGAGCCTTATTGTAAAGTGTTACCAAAATGTTTTACATAACTTATGTGTTATTCAAATGTTAATTGTAAATTAGCAATTGTAAAGGAACATTAACCTTGAAATATAAATACTGCTTTAAAAAGTTAACTTGAAATTAATGTTAAACAAATAAAAATTAGCTTATGTTACACAGTTTCTGTAAAGTATTGTTAACATTGTATTTTCAGACTTGTCTTTGTTTTGTGTTCATTTTGACTTTTTATATGATTTGTTTGATTGTGGTTTTGAAGCCTCCTAGTTCCATTTGGGAAAATCTGCACATGGAAAATGTCCCATACCTTCAGACCTTTCAGTGAACAGCTGTTTGTGATAATGTTTCCCATGATGCTTTCTGGGGCATGCGCTGCTGGAGTCTTAGGCTGCCACTGTGGAGTATCTGTTTTTGTGACGTCAGCAGGTGACACCGCAGACTCCATCTGTCCCGGGAGTGAGCTTCTCTGCGGTGACTGGATCTTAGAGACAGTGAACAGACTCATTGAGCCATATTGCCGTCAGCAGCACTAAGGCTGCCAGTTAGCCAGGAGGACAGACCCATACACCTGTATGCCAGGTGTAAACTAACATAGACTGTGTGTTTATGTGTGCATTGAGGCATTTGACAGAGAGGGCAAAGGAGGTTGTACCTCAAAAAAGTTTAAATGATAAAATAGAAATAAATCAAAAGAATAATGAAATATGAGATTAAATATTGTGTGGATGGAACTATATTTAAATTAACTTGAAATTGTGATTTATGAATGAACTGTTATGGTTACAATAAAGTTGCGCCACATGACTGTTATCTTTGTTACCCTTGCTGTGTTTACTGAGCATTTGTTGACTATTACCAAAAAGGTGGCTATTACTAAAAGGCAAACAAACAGCCACTAGTAGCTAATAAGAGAAACACAAAATATACTTGTTGTTATAATATTGTAGTTATTAATACTGTTCCATATGCCTTTAACGCAGAAACCATGTAAACATCAAAATAAAGTGGACCATCAATTTATACAGGACAAAAAAAAAAAAGCCTCTCTTCTGTCCTGTGGCTGTGGGTCTGGTGCTGGTGCTGCTGATCTGCACCTAGGTATATCTCAGGCTACTGGCCCGACAGTGGAAACACAGCTATATATATATATATATATATATATATATATATATATATATATATATATATATATATATATATATATATATATATATATATATATATATATATATATATATATATAAAAAGTTTAAAATAAAAACATCACATACATTTCTAAACCACAAAACATCTGATTGTTTACCATTTTAAAGTAGTTAAAATGGCTAAATTAACAATGATAATAAACAAAAACAAAAGCACATTAACTTGTACGAGATGCAGTACAGGCCAAAAGTTTGGACACACTATTTGTAATGTTTTTGATGAAGTTCCTTCTGCTCATCAAGCCTGCATTTATTTTATCAAAATTACAGAAAAAGATTAAAAATTATATTGTAATATATTATTACAATTTAAAAATAATTGGTTTTCAAAATGATCATTTATTTCTGTGATGCAAAGCTGAATTTTCAGGATCATTCCTCCAGTCTCCAGTGTCACATGATCCTTCAGAAATCATTCTAATATGATGATTCATTTTCAAAGTTGGAAACAGTTCTGTTGCTTAATATTTTTTCATAACCTGTGATACTTTTTTATAATACTTTGATGAATAAAAAGTAAAAAAGAAGCAAATAGAAATCTTTTGTAACAACAATATACACTACTGGTCTGTAATTTTTTTTACTTTTGGGGTCAGTCATTTTTATTTTTTTAAATAAATCAATTATTTTATTTAGCAAGGATGTGTTAAATTGATAGTAAAGGAGATTTATATTATTTTAAAAAATATTTTTTTTATTTTGAATAAATGTAGTTCTTTTGAACCTTTTATTCATCAAATATATTAGGCAGCAGAACTGTTTCCAACACTCATAATAAATCAGAATATTAGAATGATTTCTAAAGGATCATGTGACACTGAAGACTGGAGGATTGATCATTTCAGTAACGAAAATTCAGCTTTGCATCACAGAAATAAAAAATAATATAAAGTATAATACATTGAAAACGAAATATTTGAAATTGTAATAATATATCACAATATAACATCTGTATTTTTGATCAAATAAATGCAGGCTTGATGAGCAGAAGGAACTTCTTTCAAAAATATTACAAATTGTAATGTGTCCAAACTTTTGGCCTGTAATGTTTGAGGAACTCAAACATTCACTCGTATGAACATTCTAACTAGGGCTGGGCGATATGGAATAAAAAATAATCACAAAAAAAAACATGAGGAATGATACTACATTTAAATTGTCATTGATATTATTATCACAATAAATACCAGAAAAAAAAGAAGAAAAAAAAAAAAAAAAAAAAAATATATATATATATATATATATATATATATATATATATATATATATATATATATATATATATATATATATATATAAAATATTTTCTGGTATTTATTGTGATGATAATATCAATGACAATATAAATGTAGTACCATTCCTCATGTTTTTTACAACAGGTGAGAGCTGTACGCATTCTTGAGAGTTTCAGAAAAACATAAAATGATCTATAATAATAATACATAAAATAAAAACATTCAATAATTAAAACAAAACAATCCATAAATCCAAACACCAGCCTTTTCAGAAATTGAACAATTGCAGATATACTTTTCTTCTTTATTTTATTCTACAGGCATCTCACAAAGCACGGCAGGGCGAGTCCCGGAACGCGCTTATGGTTTAGTTTGAAGAGCTTGAAATGTAACTGCAGATTTTCAGTCCCCCTCTTTATCACCGTTCTACTGCTTAAGCCCTATTTGGATGGGATTAGTTTAATGTGGACGTGGGGGTGATTTTAGTACTGTCCGAATGTGCCATCTCGTTACATCTGGTTACTCATTACAGACAATGTCAGTGAAGATTACAGAGACTTTTGCCTTCTGTAAAAAGGTCCGGAAAAATGACCTCAGGTAATACTAATCTCGTTCGAATAGACCCGCTGTAAAAATGTATGGTAAAATTCAGTCATTTCCGGTTTAAAAGTAAAAAAAAAAATGTGTTTTGCGAGCATGCTTGAAGCATTCGGTTGCGTTGTAGGTGGTTGGACAACTCTGTGGCAAACGTCCAGTGTTTTCTGCATATCATTTAAAACAAAAAGAGGCACAACACTTATTTTAGCTCTAAGAAAGTGTCTATTACCAACACAGTCAAATCATTAGACTGGACCTAACTGTTTTATAACACATATATATATGAGACAGAGATCAGACTGGCGCTCATGTTGTGTTTGCTCACGTAGTAACATCAACGTCATACACACATGACGACAAGGAGGTTACTGTGGTCCGTAAAGCGAGTTACTCGTCCCACTTCTGCTAGTTTTACTGACATGTCTTATCCCGTGCATATTGGGCTTGGCCATTAATATTACAGACGTCCTGAGGTTAAATTAAATTACCCCATGTCCCCATGTTAATCTAATCCCGCCCGAATAGGGCTTTAGACAGCCAAGTTTTACTATAAACTAATTTTGCCACAGATTAATTACCCCTTTAATATAAAACATTGGCATATTTCAGATAACTTGGGTCATGCGTCTTTCCCAGCAGCAACTGTCCCCTGCTGGTTTCCATATGTGTTTTGTCCATAGAAATGTGTTTACTACTGTAGATTGCCATGAATGGAGTATGGATTCTGTGCACAGCGCACATTACCAATTGATAATCGGAATTGATTTATTTTTATTATTGATTGTTATTGGTGTTATCGATTAGTTGTTGCAGTCCTACCTACAGCCTAGCCTCTCTGTAGCTGCTGTCAGTCTCATATAAACATGTACTACGACTGGCCCAGTTATGTGAATAGTAGATCTTACACAGATCATGAGTTTAAGAGAAGGTCGTGAAATTTGCTTTACAGGGGCAAGAGCAGTCTAATGTTACAACCAGAAATGCATACTTTACCACTCCAGTTATTGTGTTAGAAATCAGAGACGTTATTTGTGGTGAAATCGAGAAACGTGTGTGAGTGTATCTATCAGTTGTGTAAGTCAAGCTGCCATAACAGAAGGCTGTGGATTGCAGCGTACAGTAGCCAGACAAACACCAGCAAAACAAAGTGACAGTGTTTACTGCAAGTGTTTGGACTGGGCTAATTCACAGTTCAGAGATCTACGAGGAATGCTGTGTAATTCCTACAGACCTTGTTTGCTTTTCGCTGGGTTCGCCGTTAACCAAAATCAGCACATGTTGGTTGGAGGCGTAGAAGTTCTGAGCTAATCTGGAAAAGACTTGTAATGTAAGTGTATTTAACCAGTTCAGTTGTGATCTTTCACTCACACACAAAGCCGCGCACAAAGGGCAACAGAGTTTACATTTGCCGTAGGATCTGTTCATGTGCTTTATTCTCAGAGAAAGTCACTTGTACCTTTCACCTAGAGCTTTTATGTGGATAAAAAAGGCTCAGTGTAATCAACACAGATGGTGGAAATAGGCTTTATGAAAAATAAATTACCCTGTATAGCTGTGTTTTTAAAAGGAAAATGATAGAGGAATATTCTGGGTTAACTCTGCTGAGAGCATCTGTTGCAGCCTGTCAATTACCACAGATAAGATGCCTAATTGCAGTTGTAGAGAGGTTAAAAGCAGAAGTGTGAAGCCTATGTTTTTGTTAAGCACTCGTCTGAATGATTCTTTTGAGTTGGGAATACCATTCTGAACATGCCCATAGTGAATCAACATGCAACAATGCTAAATATTCTGTATTGTAATCACAACTTAATAATTAATTCCATGAGCTTATTGTTTCTTCTGTAAATTCATACATTGTTAGCTACTGTGTGATTTGTAAATGTATATTTCTGAAATGCATAACTTGACAGTCAACTATGATAACAGATTACTCTAAATTGTAATGTAGACACATACATTTTCTGTAAAGCTGCTTTAAAATGGATTTATTTTGAAAAGTACTATACAAATAAATTTGAATTAAATTGAACCGAATTACCAAATTTAACTAAATAAAATAAAATAAAAACCCGCTTCATGCCTGACATGCTGAAAAAGCTCTAATTTTGCCCTTACAACCCTTTAGGGATGTTCAGCCTAGCACTAACTGTACTTTCAGACCGCCACCGCAGAGAGCGTCAAAATTCGCTCTGGCCGTCCTGCCAACGACGCTGTAGAAAGATTTGTGGACATGCTGGCGCTCTGACGTAGATCGAATGCTTGGTCTTTTTTAAAACTGTATTTAAAGGGGCTGCAAAGCAAACAAGCATGTTGATGGACAGAGTGACCACAAGCATGGTATAAATTAACCTCATGAAATCGTTTAAATGTGAAAGTAAGAGTGAATTGCATTCCCGCTGAAAAACAAGCATTCTAGCGCCTACAAAATAGTGTTGCGTGCCTTCTTAACAAATTAGACATCACTATGAATGATCTCGTCATAAATGATAGGGAAACCCACACAGCAATGATCTACTTCTCTATTTTGCTTGGGAACTAATGTGGTCGGAACCAAACTTTATAGCCCTGCGTTCACTGGATTTCTTTCAAGTGAAACAATTTTACATTCCAAGCGGCTGCCGCCGAACCGCGTCATAGCTCATTACCATAAAGTTGACCTAAATTCAACTCCTCAACACCCAAATCGTCCAAGATGCACCACGCCGCTCTTGCCGAAGCTTCCCTACGGTTCCCACTGAAAATGAATGACTTTCAGCCACCTTGCCGCTCTCGCCGCCGGCGGTGTGAACTGTGCGTTAGATGATAACTTTTATTCTGGTTATAACTTTGACATTCTAGTTATGGTTTACCAATGCAATTCAGCTACAGGAAGTTTGTTCTTGGTTTTCTTGTGCAAAAATCATGCAAACTGTTTTTATCAGGGCCCTTAATTGATTATGAGTTTTATTTTATCAGTTTTTGTTTTTTGTGAAGAAAATGTTATACTTTTTGTTTTTGTTTGAAAATAAAATTTTCAATTAAGCATTTGGCGCATATATATATATATAATATATATATAATATATATATATATATATATATATATATATATATATATATATATATATATGCGCCAAATGCTTAATTGAAAATTTTATTTTCAATTAATTTTATTATATGCGCCAAATGCTTAATTGAAAATAAATATATATATTTTTTTATAGGATTATATTTAAATGTATTACTGAAAATGAAAATCATATCTGTGGTAAAACAATTTAGAGGCTAATCCCAAATAGACTGTCAATCAATCTTCTCTCAAAGATATTAGCTTTATTCAGGGTGTCCGTGGGGTTTTAAAAAGTATTAAAAAGTGATAAATACAAATTGTCAAATTTAAGGCCATTAAAAGTGTTAAATGTGGTCTCAAAAGTATTATTTTTTTCCAAATTAGGTATTATTTTTTCAGACTATCAGGTGTCCTTTTCTGGTTACTTCATTTAAACATGGGCTTTAGCATATCTGGGCACATAATCAAAGATCTTTCGTCTCCGTCTCAACGTATGTTTGATGCTGACGTCATCATATTCAGTGATCGCTCGGCATCATCTCAGAACACTGCGCGCTCAACAGAAGTGGCTGGCTTACGTTTTATTTTAGACTTGCTTCAAGGCATATCTTCAACGACTGTCCTCATAAGAGCAATCTTAAATTATTTATATAAAGTCTAAAATGAATAAAAAGAGTTCTGAGAGGATGAGGCGCGATCCATAGACAGTGAGATCCGCGTGTCTGTCTGCTCTTAAAGGGACAGCAGGGAACAGAGAAAATGACTCGCTGCTCTTGACTAAATAACTTTTTTAGCTTTAATAAGGATTAACTATTTTATTTATAGTTTATGCAGTGCAGACTGCATATAACTTTGATAACTGTATTAAATTTCTGTATATTTCCTAACTGTTAAGACAGGAAGGGCAGGAGTAAACATGACATTTATTATGGGTTTATGTTAGCATTGTTTTAAGTTTACTTAAATTAAAAACTGTTATATTTTTGAAGCTTAATAATGAATGTAAAAAAAAAAAAATCAGTAGCTGTATTAATATCAGTAATACTGGCCTTCATTCATAAAAAGATGCCATTTAAACAAGTATTTAAAATATACTGTCTTTATGTTGTTTCTACAATAATTTGATTAACTGAAATTATTATATTAAAAACGTAATGC
Source organism: Pseudorasbora parva (assembly GCF_024679245.1). Lineage (NCBI taxonomy): Eukaryota > Metazoa > Chordata > Actinopteri > Cypriniformes > Gobionidae > Pseudorasbora > Pseudorasbora parva. The sequence continues at coordinate 39,571,079 of NC_090172.1, forward strand.
TTCTCCTTAACCAACCTTTGTGAATGTTGAGATCTATTTTACTGTGTCTGAATGATAACTTATTACAGATTTCCTCCTGGTGTCGATTCTAAATCTATTCTTTTTTGCATGTTATATATGTCAAAATCTGTGTAAATAATAGAAAGGTCGCTGATTAACACTTGCAATTCAGTGTCTTGATGGTTTTAAAAATATTCTGAAGGTAGTAAAAAAGGTATTAAATTTAGTAGTAAATTTAACTTAAGGATTACTGTATATACCCTGTTTATAGTATTGTTGTAACATGGCTTAGTATCAAATAAATCATTATGAAAAACAAAATGGCTGAACTTGGTGACCCTCAGACCTCGAGATGGGTGATTTCTCTGTGCAGAGAAGTTTGCGAACAGTTAAAATCTTTGCTTTTTTTGTTTGTTTGTTTTTCTGGGGAACAGCCCTGTTGTCTGTATACCCTCATGAGTGCAGTGCTGTTGAACAGTAGCCTGAGGCTGTATCTGATGTGGATTGAAGAGTGAAGGGTAGGACACAGCACAGTGAGAAAGGAGGGGGTGAGAGGGGTACACGTAAGGTAAACGTAAAGTACATCCAGCTGGTTGTTATTGCAGAATAAACCCCGAAAGGGTGATCAGGTCCCCAACGTGTACAGAGGTACATTATCCTGCATTTTACACTTCTGCATGCTAAATAAGCAAATAAATATACATGAAATATTGAATTGAATTTAAGTATTTTATCAGGTCTTCCGCAAAGAAAGCATTTAAGGAATACAGTACATTCATACGAATTATTACGTGGAATTTTGCCACATAATTAATTTTGGGGATAAGAGATATTAAATTGAGATAAAACCTTTCTAAAATCGTACCTTTTTGTTATCTTATAATTCATTAAAGTGTACAAACCGTGTACAGTGGATACTTGGATAACATCATTAAATAAGTGTACACAAATTCGATTTTTTTTTATATTTTATTAGCTCATTAAATACAAAACGTCCATGAAGAAAAAAGTTCCTAGCAAAAGTATATCGCTGACTTCAGTTACCTGGATGAGCCTGTGTTATGTGTTTTTACCAGTTTAGCGAGAAAGAACATACTGCTGGCTGGCCCAATTGACCAATCAGAATCAAGTATTCCACAGATCTATGTAGTAAACCATGGTAAATGCTATACTCACTTTTACAAATATCAGGGTGTCCGCGGGGTTTTAAAAAGTATTAAAAAGTGATAAATCAAAATTGTCAAATTTAAGGCCATTAAAAGTGTTAAATGTGGTCTCAAAGGTATTATTTTTTTCCAAATTAGGTATTATTTTTTCAGACTATCAGGTGTCCTATTCTGATTGAAATTCTATCTGCGTTCGCGTTAGTTCGTTTAGATATTAGTTCGTTTAGATATGGGCTTTAGCATATCTGGGCACATTATCAAAGATCTTTTGTCTCCGTCTCAACGTATGTTTGATGCTGACGTCATATTCAGTGGTCATTCGGCATCACCTCAGAACACGGCGCGCTCAACAGAAAGTGGCTGCATGGCTTACGTTTTATTTTAAACTTGCTTCAAGGCATATCTTCAACGACTGTCCCCATAAGAGCAATCTTAAACGATTTATATAAAGTCTAAAATGAACAAAAAGAGTTGTGAGAGAATGAGGCGCGATCCATAGACAGTATATAAGCAGTGAGATCCGCGTGTCTGTCTGCTCTTAAAGGGACAGCAGCCAATAAAGCTTCCTGTCAGGGAACAGAGAAAATGACTCGCTGCTCTTGACTAAATAACTTTTGTAGCTTTAATAAGGATTTACTATTTAATTTATAGTTTATGCAGTGCAGACTGCATATAACTTTGATAACTGTATTAAATTTCTGTATATTTCCTAACTGTTAAGACAGGAAGGGCAGGAATAAACATGACATTTATTATGGGTTTATGTTAGCATTGTTTTAAGTTTACTTAAATTAAAAACTGTTATATTTTTGAAGCCTAATAATGAATGTAAAAAAAAAAAAATCAGTAGCTGTATTAATATCAGTAATACTGGCCTTCATTCAGAAAAAGATGCCATTTAAACAAGTATTTAAAATATACTGTCTTTATGTTGTTTCTACATTAATTTGATTAACTGTGAAATTATTATATTAAAAAAAATATTCAAAAACGTACAAAAAATTTTTTTTTAATTGCGATTAATCACAGAAAAAATGTGTGATTAATCTAGTTAAAGTTTTTAATCGATTGACAGCACTAGTTTTTAGTATTTTGTTTAATTCAACAACTTATCACGGTTATAGAAATGTAATATTTGGCTCAGGTTTTGTTGCTGGAAAAAAACACTAAATCATTTAATTGCTGAATTACCAATTATTAATTGAAATCAAATGTGTATGCAGTAATGCTTCTCCTTAACCAACCTTTTTGAATGTTGAGATCTATTTTACTGTGTCTGAATGATAATTTATAACAGATTTCCTCCTGCTGTCGATTCTAAATCTATTCTTTTTTGTATGTTATATATGTCAAAATCTGTGTAAATAATAGAAAGGTCGCTGATTAACACTTGCAATTCAGTGTCGTGATGGTTTTAAAAAATATTCTGAAGGTAGTAAAAAAGGTATTAAAAAGTAGTAAATTTAACTTAAGGATTGCTGTATATACCCTGAATATGTTTGTGTGGGAGTCCTAGTACAGACTTTTACATATACTCTGTGTGTGTGTGTGTGAGAGAGAGAGAGAGAGAGAGAGAGAGAGAGAGAGAGAGAGAGAGAGAGAGAGAGAGAGAGAGAGAGAGAGAGAACTGACCTTATTTAAACAACAGGTTAGTCAGCCTCCTGAGTCTGAGTGCTCTCCATGTGAACATCTCTATTTATCCTATTTCTCTCTCTTTCTTTCTCTTTCTCTCTCTCTCTCTCTCTCTCTCTCTCTCTCTCTCTCATTCACTCACACAAACACACACACACACACACACACACACACACACACACACACACAAGCATATGTTGTGTAAACACAGCATCGGGAAACAGACTTCTACTGCATCCAGTAAGGACAGAGAGTATGTCAGCATTAGTCCACGTTTTTGGGCAAGAGGTCACTGTGTGTATTTGTGTGTGAGAGTGTTTTTGTGTGACCTTGAGTCTCCTCCCCACCCCCCAGGCTCGGGTTTACCCACACACACACACACACACACACACACACTCAATCATACTCATGCATGCACACACACGCACCGGCTGGCCTTCACCATAGCAACCACAGAGCAACACAGGGAAACAACTTGCCAGCAGCGGGTATGAAGGAGAGAGAGATGGAGAAAGAGAGAAGAGTGGAGATAGATATTGAAGAGAAATAGGGGAAGGAGACGTGAAGCTTTAAGGAAAATTCAAGGTGTAGAGGGTGTGTGAAGGGAGTTAAGGCACAATGAAATATGCAGCCTAAAGTACGCAAAAGTGCTATACCATAAACATGCACTGCACATGCTTTTGTAGTATGCTAGATTTCATCTTCCTGCTGTGTTTTAAGACCATCTGATTCTGTGTTTTAGCCCGGCAATGCAATGAGAAACATTTGCAATCAAGCATCTTTATTTAGTCCTCAATATGAAAGGCAACCCAGGGAAGCTATTTTTGCCCCTGCTAGCTTTATTTCAGCTATGGGACATGTGACTTTTCTTAATGTCAGCAGTTTAATATAACCAGTGTCAGGGAAGGGAGGTTACAGGAGTTCAGGGACAGTCGTCATGTAAAATCGCACACAAACACTGGAGTTCTGATGATGAGAGTATGAATGAGAGGGTGTTTCCTTTAGCTGTTTGCATTTGGAGAGAAGCCACATCAACTCAGTTGCTCATTCAAGACTCCTAGTTTCTAAGCTGTTGTCTGTTGTTAAATCTGTTGTCCCTTTCCGCTTTTTTTCCCCTCGCAGCATGCGACCACCTCTCTGCACTTTTCTTCAGGATTAAAAGAAGTGGGAATAGACTGTGGATATAGTCACTTCACAGTGTGTTGCCGTACAAAACACAAATTACTTTCCGTCCCTTGAAAAATGAATCACCATTGAGGATATTAAGCAGCTGTTTTCAACATTGATAATGAAAATGCCTCCTGAGCAGCAAATCAACCTCTAAGAATTACTTCTGATGGATCGAGACTGGAAAATTCAGCTTTAACATCATAGGAATAAATGACAAAAAATTATTACATTTTTCAATATTACTGTTTTCGCTGTGTTCGCTAGTGAGCATAAGAGACTTCTTTCAAACGCATTTTAAAAATTACTAACTTTTTTTTTTTTAATAATAGTGTATAAACACACTACTGACAAATAGAACAGGAGATCAGCTGATTTTTTCACTTTAATGGAGGGAAGGGAATGAGGGGGGTTGGCAATAGCTTCTGAATGGAAATTACAGAACGAGAGAAGAAGAGAAAGAAAGAGTGCAGGGGTCGTGCTGAAGTCAGCAACACAGGCTGAGCCGCAGGCCTTCAGGAACTCCTTGAAGATGTGGCGCCTTGTAGCTCTAAATGTCTTGAAACTGAAGCAGTGCTCTGGAACTTTGCTGAGGCTGCAACATGTTCATGGAATTTCCAAAAGTCATAAATGTTCATGAACTGATGTATCATCCTGTAAAGTTATTTTACATTATAATACATCATACTGACCATTAGGGGTTTTGGATACTTCTTTTTATAGCATTCGATTTAAAATTAATGGATTTGGGAACAGTAAAGTAAACATGAAATGTAAATAATGTTAACTTTAATAATACACGTTTTTGGTCCTAATGGGCATAATTCATAAGTGTACTTTATTTCAAACAGCAGTGTTTGTCTTTATAATCTTTAGTGAAATTGTAATTACTGGCTCCATGGAACATCCATTCTTCAGGGTCCAGTCAGTTCACAAATGATTACTGAATTATTATTTTTTACTCTGTTAGAAATAAATCATAATTTGGACGTAATATCATAATTAGTAGGTTGTTAATGTGGTTTCATGTTGATTTAAATCATACCATCGTTACAGTATTAGATGAAAATTCACCTTCTGACTTTGTCAAGAGTTTGCACAAGGTTTGATTGATTGAGATGATGGTGCACTATTTACATCACACTGTGCAAGACTAGAGAGCAGGTACACTATATTTAAATTATATTCAAATCGTTATCTTCAATTGTAATAATGTTTCACAATATTACTGTTTCTGTATTTTTGGTTAAATAAATGCAGTCTTTGTGAGCATAAGAGACTTCTTTCAAAAACCTTTAAAAAAAAATTACTGACCATAAACTTTTCAATGGTAGTGTAAGCTGATCTAGCTTTTGCCTAAACCTAGTTTGCCCAGTTTCACGCACACATAACACAGTTTTGTTTTTTGTTTTTTTGTGCAAACAATGAAAATGAATTGTCCAGTTGGGTTTGGAGCTATTCCCTAGGGGAGTTTATTCTCACCACTGAAATAAATCTTACAAGCATGCGCTGTTGGTGGGGTCATGGTTCATTTCAGTTAAGCTTCACCCTTTTCAGGTCTTGAAGCATATAAACATGGCCTCTGCTCCGAATCCCCCATTGCCTGCAGGTCTCTGTCTGCCGGGGATTGTTCACCTCACAGAGTTCATAGCACTCACAGAAACAAGAGTGCACGATGGAAAAGCATTACAGAGCAGGATGAAACAAACATTTTATGAAGAAGAGTGACCAATAATGTTCCATTCAACATTTTTTTTTTTATTCTACCATCTAATTTTCTTCAGAATTGTAGAAAATATGGTAACACTTCACAATAAGGCTAAATTGGTTTACATTAGTAAATGCATAACGAACTAACAATGAACAACAATTTTTACAGAATTTTAAAATGTAGTTTAATGTTAATGTTTAATGTAATGTATTATATTGAGAACATTTTTACACAGCTCCCTGGAATACTTGATTCTGATTGGCAGTCGTGATATGAAAACAACTATCGTCATTTAGCCTGACAAGCCAGACCCACATCAAGATGTTTGGTCTGGAAACTCACCATAGACAGGGCTCAATCCGAGGGGCGGGATAAACGGTTGTCTTTCAAACTCCCTCTGCACGGCGTGCACGCAATTGGATAGCAATACAACCAACCAGAGCTAGTTGAAAGTAGGGATGCACCGATCCGATACTCGGAGAGATCGGAGAGACAGGACCGATCCAAATTCGATACTGTGCGCATGATATTCTGTGTTATTGTTAAGCCACAGTGCCCCACAAAAGGCACAAAAACCTTATAAAGCATCAACGATTCGTGCACTATATTATAAGTGTTCTGAAGCCATTCCATCGTTTAATGCGAGTACAGATTAGTTCACGTCAATGCTTCCCTCCACTGCGGCTGTCAGTCACTCTCCATTCAGCTTTAAACTGTCGCGTTCGGTTACGACACTCAACACGATGAAACTTTCCTAGATTATTTATTGTTTCTGTTATTATGCTTGATCTGTAGATAACGCTCTAACGTTATGGTTTCTCAAAAAAATGGCTATCTGCTGGCGTTTATTGCTGTAAACCGTGTTACTTTCTACCGGGTGTCAGTTAGATCACAACACTGGACTAGTTATTATATTGTTTTTCATACACAGTAACTGAAATGTTAAACTGTTAAAATAAACGGCTTATAAGAATACTGCATAGATATACTACGCGTCTATATCTTGTTTTAAACTTCTCGATGCGGACGGAGTGCGGCGCGCTGTGAGTGAGCGTCTATGACTGTGGCTGTGAGCATGTGACTCCGTGTTGCTTCAAGCGCATCATCCTGCGCACAGGATGCGCATATGCCGCTCTGTATTATGCTACTGTTGCGCTATGAAAGCCTTATTAATAGCCTTTCTTGTTCTGCTCTATCTATATGTTGCTGCCTCATTAAAAATATGCACTATACATTTAAAATAAATGCAATTTCTTGGTATATAGGCCCTATTTCTATAAATATATTTACTTGTTTTTCATGAATATATTTTGTGTAACATATTTTACCAGATTTACAGCTAGTTATTCACTTTTATGGTTTCCTTTATTTTTTTCCCAACTAAATGTTTAGATTTTATACAATTATTGTGCACTCGTGATTTTATAACTTTTGCTGCTGTATTATTCACTAATCTAATTTATTCAATTCTACACACTAAGGCTTAGAAATTCTACATAGACAAAACTGCATTGGTATCGGATCGGTTTAGTATCGGTATCAACCGATACTCAACATTTTTAATATCAGATCGGATTGGTTCTGGAAAAATGGTATCGGTGCATCCCTAGTTGAAAGATTAAACTTTCGGCGTATCCGGTCGGCAAAACTCTGAACACATCTTCCCTTCTTAAGAATGACTTCAGTGCCGTTCTTTGTTCTCTTCTCAGAGAAAAGCTTTTCTCCAAGTCTTCCAATGTCACGGTCAAAGTTTATTCGAAAGGCCGCTGTTCGCCAGTTTCTGTGTTTACTAGAAGCACGCAAACGCAACTCGGACGTCGTCATTATAGCCCCGCCCACCGACTCTATACACGATGTGATTGGCCCGACCAGAGTTTGGCGTTTACAGCTCAGAACTGTATTGAGAGTTGCTAGACGTCACTCGCGGCAGATTAGGTTTGCTGCCGCTAGGGTGCGTCTAGATTTCTAGGCTAATCGTCAGTCGCAATGCTGAATAACATTGCTTGTTTCATAAAAATGTAGTTGTTGCCATCTGGCATCGACGTGTCGATTGTGTTGAAAATTAAGTATGAGAAGTAGTGCAATGGTCGGTATCACAGCACACTGAATATGTTTTTGCTGCTAAAAAGCAGGATACATGTCAGTGGAATGGGAAAAAAAACGCAATGTCTAGAGATATTTTTAGAAGATCAACTATTACTATTCCAAACCTGCAAGTCCTTTGTTCATCTTCGAAACACAATAGAAGATATTTTGTATTAAATCTGAGACCCCTCCATAGACAGCAATTTAATAAACACTTTTAAGGCCCAGAAAGGTAGGAAAGACATTGTTAAAATCATTCATGTGACTCCAGTGGTTCGACCTTAGAGTTATGAAGCAGTGAGAAAACATTTTTTGTTAAAAAATAAACAAAATAATGACTTTATTCAACAATTTCTTCTAACTTGTCTCAGACTCTTACACAGTTGATGTAGTGTAACACTGCATTGCTTCCTAGTTCTGCGGCTTGTCACTATTTTAAAATGTATTATTTATTGATTATTTTAACATTTATAATTGAGATGCGAAATGTGTTCTGTGTGAACCTAATATGGTTGTGGTGTTCATCTTCTTACTCAGAAGATAGTTTTGTAAACTGTAAAAGTTTATTAGATAATAAATTATTAAATTAAAATATTTCAAAAGGGTTGCATTTCTCATCCTTTATATCTCATCTTTTTACCTATATCTCGTCCTTATTATTTTTTATGTGGTTAAAAGCTGTATAATTAATATAATTGTGGTATGACTGTACTTTACCCATCTAGTATGAACTTGTTAGTTGTCTTGATAGCAACTGTATATTTATTGCAAAATATTTCAATAAAAAATCTAAAATCTAAAAATCCAATTATTTACTTGCATGGGAAGTAGCGTGTAATAAGAGGGATAATGCACATCCAGTTATCGCAAAATAAACCATCTTAGGTGTTCAGAGTCCTAAACATCCTGTCTGGGTTTACTATGTGAGAAAAAACGGCTGGATGTACTTCATCCATTACTAAATAAAGGCTTATGGGTTCTTTTATTATTTCATATCAGGGATGGAAATTAGCACCCGCCACCAGCCAAATGCGGGTGATTTTGCGTTGTGGCGGGTAAACTCGCTTCACCTACCGGCCACCGTGGCGGGTAAATAAAAATAGCATACTGTTTCCCCTCTTTATAAACTGTGTTCAGTGAATGCGAGTGCGGCCGCACTATGTATGTCCGAATATGACCAGTCGTTTTCGCCGTCATTACCCGGATGTAGTGCCAGAAGACGCGAATAATAACCATAATAACTCGCGCGCACTGAGAGAAGATCCGTCACTGTCATCCTGAAGCGCGCACCCGTCTCACAGCGCGCAAATATTGAGTTCTCTTTCAAGTCTTGTGCTTAAACGGACAAACTCACACAAAAAGTATGCCAACATGTTCATCTTGATGAGAATTCTAGCAGACATAGTCTGAATATGCCTTAAGTGAACTTTATACAGTCGTGAAAGATGACGCATATCCCTCTATTAGGTCTTAAAGGGGCAGTAGCCTTTACTGCTATGTTTAATGTCAAACAAACGATAAGGACATCACTCACTGCTCTTGATTGAATAGCTTTTGTAAGTTTAATAAGGAATAATCTTTCATTTAAACAGTTAAATATGCAGTTATTTTACATTTGATTACTTTATTACATTTCTGTAGGCTTGTAGACCTGTACATTATTATTTAATGTACACATGAGTGAGATCAAGTTAAACATTTTACTTTGAATTTTATTTTATACTGTTTGATGTTGCAATGTGCTAAATAAATATTTGCATAATTTGTAATTGATTTATTATTTGAAACTTTAATATTAATTAATGCAATTGCAATGCCTTGATTTTTAGTAAAGTTACACAGTCATAGCATTAGCCATAAATGCAATGGATAATTGGCATAATTTCTTTTAGTGCTTCGGTTTCAGCCAATAATTTTTATTTCGGGGCATCCCTACTGACAATGTTCTGCTCGGTATGTCGTCAACACGCTTCAGAAGATGCCAAAACTAGTAGTTTCATTGTTGGTACTAAAAACCTAAAACTGGAAGCCATAAAATAATCATCCAAATGCCACATCCAGGTAAAAAAAAAAAAAAAAGAGAGAGAACATAGAGCCCTACTCATTTAATGAAATGTATATCAGTTCATGGTTTGTGTGTGTATAAGAGTGAAAAAATGTCAGTATTTCATTGAGATTTGAGATTAAATAAACAGCTTAAGTATTGTAGAGCTTGTAGTATTAATTTTCACATGCAGTTACACATTATCGGTTAAAAACAAGAAAGTGGCTGGTAAAAACGTTGAGTGGCTGGTAGATTTTGAAATCCACCAGCCACAGTGGCCGGTGGACAAAAAAATTAATTTCCATCCCTGTTTCATATCCTTAACATATACAAACTTATTGTAAAAAGTTACCAACAATGCATGAAACAAAGCCTACACATTTGGTTTAATAATTTTCTAAATTCATGTCTCCAAGTTTAGCTGTCCTGGGAACTACATGAACCATATCCCACCACCATCCAAGTGTTCCGTTGTTCCCTGATTCTCTTTTCCCAACATCCATTTCTTTTTCCTCTATCCACAAATGTCTGGCTATATTCTCGAGACCCGTCAGTTTATGTGAGAAGCATGTTTTTCTCATTATTGTGTTGCTGTGGTTGGCTTGGTCCTTCTGTTACCTGTGACCTGTGGGTCATCTCTCTCTCTCTCTCTCTCTCTCTCTCTCTCTCTCTCTCTCTCTCTCTCTCTCTCTCTCTCTCTCTCTCTCTCTCTCTCTCTCTCTCTCTCTCTCTCTCTCGCTCTCTCTCGCTCTCTCTTGTTCTCTCGTTCCTTCCTTTTTTGCTCTCATTCCCAGTTTCTCTCTCTTTCACTGCATTGGGTCAGTGTTTGCCAAGCATAACATTTCAACAGTGGAGTGATTGTTAGGAGCCTGTGTGCTTAACCTGTAGGTAACACTCACCTACACATGCATGTCAATGGAAAAGGTCCCTTCTGTTTGTGAACTCCTCACCTGTCTGGGAAGCTTATTGGCAGGTCATACATGTGTACAAACTGCTGGATGCGGGATTGCGCTGCCTCACTGAAGGTTTGCTTTGGGCACCCTGGTGTGCAGTGCCAGGAAGGCAAATGCTTCTGTGAAAGCTTTTTTGTTTTGTATCTTCAACAACCTCACAGAATGATGTGTTACATCTAATTATTCACGTTTTAATGTGGTTTTCACTTCCCTATTTCCATTAGTCTTGTTTATACTATTTTAGCTGCAGAAGTAGAATTTCTTTTCATGGTTTTGTTTTTCTTTTCTCACCTTTGTACCCGCTCATTTATTTTTTTACTTCAATTTGGTTTTGGTGTTTTTTGTGGCTTGTGACTCAAAAACGTATTTTTATGTTCATGTCTGGATTTTAATTAGTAGTTACAGTGTGTTTTGGGTTTGGCTTGGAAAAAGTGGGATAGCGTCTGATGTTAATGTGCATGGATGAGGATTTGGGAAGTAATTGCACATATACAGGGTCCTTTGAATGAAAATGCATTGAGGGAAAATAATTGTGATACAAATGGAGAATATTGCCATTTTGACCTGGTTGAATGTCCAGTGCATCTAGATGAATACAGCCTGTCAAAAAATGTTAGTTTGGCTATAGAGGGCTCCAGGGATGAAGTGATTTTACAGGCCAACCTAGAAGTTACCATCGCTATGATTCCCTAGACAAAATGGCCATTTTTGCATTATCTTTTTTATTATTGCAGAGAAAAAAAAACTAAATTGACAAACAGAAGTTGATTAGGTCAGGTGTTGTCATCTTTAAATGTATTTAATCATACTTTGTATGATTTTGTTATAGTTTTCATAGCAGTTTTTGTCAGAATATCTAGGATCATTTAAAATCTCTGCTTAGCAACAATTTGATTTATTTTCATAGAGATAAAAACTCATCATGAATCATCTCTCAAATTTTTTAACAGCTTGTTGGCTACAGTGAGAAGCCAGTGAACCTGCAGATGTTCATCGGGACAGCGGATGACCGTTATTTGAGGCCGCACGCTTTCTACCAGGTTCACCGCATCACAGGAAAAACTGTTGCTACGGCGAGCCAGGAAATTATCATCACCAGCACGAAGGTTCTCGAGATTCCTCTCCTTCCTGAAAACAATATGTCTGCCAGGTACCTGCCAGCAGCTCTTCACTTCAACATCAACCTTGATTTTCTCTCTCTCTCACACTCTTACACATGCACACTTGTTTTTCTATCATGTTCGGGATTTTCCATTGGACGTCTTTTGTTTTTATTCTAGCATAATAATATTGTTTATCCCCTATCCTGCCTATCTCTGAACCCAACCCTCACAAAAATTATTTAGTACAGAATGATAAAGTGATTGTCTTTGAGGGGACCATTGGCTGCACCCCTCAATGTAGGGAATTTTAGATTATATTATTCTTGTAGGGAAATTTGATCTTTACAATTTAGTGAAATGCACACAAATTATAGAAGCCATAATCGCCATGACCTATGGTTTTCATACTGAAATACACCTTTCCACTTGTGCTCTTAGGGCTCTATTTTAACGAGCTGAAACGCAAGTGTCAAAGCGCAAAGCGCAAGTAATTTTGTGGGCGGGTCTCGGCACTGTTGCTATTTTCCCGGCGGGATAAATGGCTCTTGCGCCTGGCGCAAATCTAAAATGGGTTGGTCTGAAGCAGCTTCATTATTCATAGGTTCCGTCATCTCGTGTTAATATTTTTTAGTGTAACAATTTATGATTTGCAAAAATAACTGTTGCATCTGTGTAGATTACATGAGCAAAGTGAATGCGCGTTGTGCACGCTATACATTATGGTCAAGCATGCGCCCTTAAAATAGCATAATGAACAACGCGCCACTGACTTTAGACTAGGTTTTTTCTGGTCAGTGGCGCAATTGTTTAATGGAACAGCAAAATACAGGGTTCCTACGGGTTTTGGAAAAGTATGGAATTTGATTTGAGCAATTTCCAGGTCTGGAAAAGTATGGAAAAAATAAATCAGAGTATGGAAAAATATTTATGTTTCCAGACTATTGTCCCCATTTCGTTTTCTAAATTTAAAATGAAGAATTTCTAAATGTATATAATAAATATATAATATATACAATCTTTTTTCCCCATGGCGCTTGGATCAGTCTGCCAGCGCTGCCGATCGCACTTGATCTGCTGGAGTTTAGGTCTGCAGTGATTGGTTGTTACGTTGTTAGGCGGCCGTTGCCGTCACAGCGCCCCTACCTTAAACAGCTTGACTAAAAAAAACACCTGGAACGTTGTCTTTGGCTTTTACATTGTGTGGACTTCACGGCAAACAAAATGGGACAATGCAAGTTTTCAGAGGGCTGGCTTGCCAATCCTAAATATAAAGCATAGTTAGCCAAAGATTAAAAATGTACCAAGAAAGCTATTTGCAAACTTTTTGTCAAATAATTTGACGCATGAAGATATTTAAAGGATTATTTCACCTCAAAATTAAAATGTCCTAATCATTTACTCACTTCAATGCCATCCAAGATATCCATGTCTTACATCTTCAGTGAAAAAGAAATTAAGTTTTGGAGCAACTGAGTTGGTTGCCATTTTGGATGACATTGGGGTGAGTAAATGATTAGGACATTTTCATTTTGAGTTGAAATAATCATTTAAATATCGTCATGTTTCCATGTTTCTCAAGTGTGAGTCCTGCTTTTGAGTCCTGCTTTGAGCCCCTCTCTCTCCCACCTTACTTCCTGTCTAGCTACTTTCCTATCCTAATAAGAGGCAACATATAAAATCTTTAGAATGTAACATACTTGTTAACAGTTGAATTTTAAACCAATTTGTCAGAACAAGTTAAATTTGGTCGGAAAAATCTGTTGGGAAGTCTGGAAAATTGAGTCTGGAAAAGTATGGAATTTTGATATTAAAATTGTGTAGGAACCCTGAAAATAGCACCAGGGATTGTTTGCGCCGGAACATGCCTCCTTTTTTGCGCTGAACCGCCCAGGGAGCGCAAGTTCATTCACTAGTTTAGCGACGTGCTTCTGTGGAGGGAAAAGCGCGCTTTGCGCAGGTGCAAAATAGGACACATGCGTCGGTGTACAAGTCAATTGCGCTGGGTGCAAGATAGGGCCCATAGTCTCTTATGCTTATCAAGGCTACATTTACTTAATCAAACATAAAGTAAAAACTGTAATATTGTAAAATATTATTACAATTTAAAATACAATTATATATTAATTTATGTAAATGTATTTATTTTTTTACTGATGTGACACAGCTGAATTTTCACCAATAATTACTCCAGTCTTTAGTGTCACTTGATCCTTCAGAAATCATTCTGATATGCTGATTTGATGCTCAAGAAACATTTGTTATCAGCTGAAATATTAATATTCCTTAATATTTTGTAGAAACCATAATACATTTTTTCAGGATTCTTTGATGGATAGAAAGTTAACAAGCATGTATAACATAATTTATGATTGAAAACACCAATAAAATAATCTCCTCCATTGTTTGAGAACAGCTTAAACTTTAATTTGATGCCAGCTTTTACTGTACAATTGAGTTAGGTGTGTATATACACATAATAAATATACCCCCATCAGTTTGTTATATTAATTAGCTACATGAAAAGAGTATAAAAAGGGCAGAAAGTGACATGGATTGATTAGAAGTCATTTAAGCAATTTTGATAGGTTTGATATGTTGGATGGAGGATCTATCATGCATACTCCTTCTTGACATGTTTCTTTTGCTGTCTTTGTCAGTATTGATTGTGCTGGAATCTTGAAGTTGAGGAACTCTGACATCGAGCTGAGAAAAGGAGAGACTGATATTGGACGGAAAAACACTCGGGTCCGCGTGGTGTTCCGAGTTCACATCCCACAGCCCAATGCAAAAGTGGTCTCACTGCAGGCTGCTTCAATTCCAGTGGAGTGCTGTAGGTTTTCCACACACACATATATTAAAGAAAATATTCTCTCTGTAAACTGGACTGTATTTTCTGTATTTGTGATTAAATAGCCCAGCGCTCAGCACAGGAGTTACCTCAGGTCGAGAAAGCCAGTATTAGCAGCTTCCCCGTGAGTGGAGGAGAGGAAATGGTCATCACTGGCTCCAACTTCTTCCCTGAGTCAAAAGTCATTTTTCTGGAGAAAGGTCCTGGTAAGAATCCCCCTACCAATGTAGTTCAAGTACCATCTTAGATGGAAGTTTTAGCCACTTTTTCTGGATGTATTGTTTTTGCTTATTATATGGCTTTCAGGAATACTTGATCAGTCATTTTATTTCATTGTTTTTATTAATTAAAACAAATCATGCATTCCCTTATATATTAATTAACTTTACCTGTCCTATGCCAATTTCATATCTCTTGAGTCTCTTTCTTCATACATACTTTTCCCTCACTTTATACATAATTTAAAGTCAAATCAATATTCCATACTAATTTATTTATTTACTTGCTAAGTAGCTGTGTACTAAGCTGGATAATGTTCAGTGTCAGCAGGTCATTATATCAAAATTAACCCCTTTTAGAGTGATATTAGATCCCTCCACTTTGTATTGTTACTTGAGTTTGGCTAGTACACATTCCTTTTAGCAGGTTGCTGCAAGCTCTGCAAGCACAGATGAGTATGCACTTTAAATGTCTTCATCATTCACTGTGAGCAAATATTGCCTCCTTACCTGTCTTCTCCTCAAGGGTCATAGTTATACATGCACAAATCTTTGTCTTAGTGAAGCTAAACAAGATTATTTATTTTTTTTAACTATAAGATCAGGTGGTTTATAGTTAAAGTATATCTGTCTTTGGGAAACTGGAGCGACGGGTAACTTGAGGGAGTGTCAATTTCTCATTTCTCACTTGAGAACGGAATTTTATTGTTGCTCGTCAACCCAGAGTGATTTATCTTTACTTTATCAGCATCTTGACCTCCCACGATTTCCCTTCTCCTCTGGGGACATTGTGTGTGTGTATCTGTATATGTGTTAGTGCAGTTCAGCATGAACACCTACACAAACACCACTGCAGTCAACCAAGCACTCACTCCATACACGCCTAGACATAAACACAAATGCACTTTGCACACACCTACATCACCACACTGAGTTCAGCCCATAAACACACACGCAAACAGGTACAAGAGCATTTTATGTACAAATAAATACCCTCATTACTTTATGCCTATACATGTATGTTTTTCCCTTATTACTTTCTGTCTCTCTGTCCACGTACACACATGTAGGCTATATTTATGATTGGCAGGATAGTGGTATGTCACTGATGTTCTGGAGCTCATCTGTTGTACTCAGCATCTGGTGTAAGGAGGATTCAGTGGTCAGCACGGTTGCTCTGGCTGCAGGCACACTGCTGATCGCTTGCTGGACCAAGCAACTAATGCTTACTATATGCCAAGCAAACTTTGTGTCTTGTACTATAGATATCTTTTTGTTATTGATTGCACTATACACACATTTTAAGTACAACCAAAGCGTTACATTTAAAATGCTTGCCTATATTTTGTTACACCTTTAAGGAGTGTGATGAGTAGATTGTGTTACAATGCCATCTGTACACAATTAACATAATGCAGGATTTACCACTTTAATGTTTTTGTAAGGCCGTAGTCCGCTATTTAGTAATTGATTGACAGTACTAGTTGTAATGCACTAACAGAGTAACCAAATGTTTTACTAAAAAAAAGCCAAAAATCTAACTCTATCAAGGGCTTTGTGACAAAGGCCAAAGAAAGAATGATATACAACTGTTGTTATTATTATTATTGGTATTATGCAAATTTTCAATGATCTTATATTCCATACATTTTGATTCAAAATAAATGTAAAAATAAATAAATAATTGAAATTGAAATTAACATATGTTTCAATGGCAAGTTCCCCCCACACATTTTTTACACCCTTTTAAATGGTTGACCGAATCAAAGGTCATAACGGGCCAGCTCTGGCCATCTGTGGCCAATATGCTTTAACCCCGTAAACCTCCGGTTGTACACTCTCCCGCAAAACATACAGCTCAGATAGTCATACGTCATTTGAAAGGTCTCGCATGGTAAAACACAACAAGTCCCGCAAGACCCGTATGCAAATAATATGCTGATGCTGCATTCACGTGGCATTTTTCACTCGTGACTTCATGAAACACGGAAAATGCACCTTGTTATTTACAGCAGATTCTCATGATTAAAAAGAGCCCAAAGTCATCTCAAGATCTCAAGATATACCTCATAGAGTTATAACACAGCAGCAACCTCCCCGAGTTTCTCTTGAAACCAATATGGAAGTGACTTAAACTGCAATTCATCGACTGGCCACTAGAGACAGACTCCAGAAGGGAGCAGAATCTCATTAAGCCCCATGTTAAAATTCTCAACTTTACAGCAGAATTTTTTTTTTTTACAGCATTGTACAAATTGTGGTTTGGTCTATACAAACCACAATATAATTTGGTCTATAATTTTGCCCTTAATGAAAACTGTGAGGAGGGTGAATTTTTTTATAACTCATTTGTTTATATTATATAAAGCCTTAAAGTTCTGCATAATTAAGGCTTTGGTCAATTTGACAGGTGGATGGCCATTTATAAGCTGTCTGTTAGTCATTGTGTCACCTCAGCTCCGCCACATCCCACCTCATTGCCCATTTTATGTAATCCGATGACGCGTTGGCAAAATGTCAATGTCCAGCTCGTCTCTTCTTTACTTTATGCTTCAGAATGGGTGATGTCACGGTCATTACGTCCATATTTTTTTACAGTCTATGGGAATAACCCTAGCCTAGAAATCTAGACGCACCCTAGTGGCAGTAAATCTAATCTGCCGTGAGTAACGTCTAGCAACTCTAAATACACTTCTGAGCTGTTAAAACCAAACTCTGGTCGGGCGAGTTGCGCTTGCTTTCTAGTAAACACAGAAACTGGCGAGCGGCGGTCTTTCAAATCAGCTTTGACGGCGACTCTGGAAGTCTTGGAGTTAAGCTTAAACAAAGAACGGCACTGAAGTCTTTCTTAAAAAGGGAACACTGCCAAGAAATGCATTTGGGGTCAGTTGAACCTAAAACCATCCTAATTATTAAAGGCTTCCTATGGATGATTAGTCAACGAGGCATAGCCTATTCAGTTTTGAAGATATTCAATTTTGAATATCGCTAGGTATGTCTGCCTGACAGATGACTAAAGTTGTTGTATGTTGCTCTTTCTCTCCCATTTGACATTCAGGGCTGCCATGTGGCCTTCAGTCTTAAGTGTCAGCTTTCAGTCATTGTGCTTTCAAGAGACTTTATTAAAAAACTTTTTGGGGTTAGACTGTGTCATCATGAGCCCCGTCAGCAGCATTCTGTCTGTATGGATTTTTGTTGAAATAGATTTTGTTTTACACACTCAACAGAGTCCTTACAGTCTTTCTGTCTTCTCCAGCAGACAACTCTTTTCGCTTACTTATTTTTATTTGTATTTTTTTTCTCTCGCACTTTATTAATCTTCATAACTAGCATGGCAGAAAAAATGTTTTCCTTGGTTTTTTCCTCCATCACTTGTCCTTTTTTTAAATTCTTTGATGAGCAACACATTCACTTGTTCTCTCTCGCTGTTGCTCATTTTTTCCATCAATCATGGACACATTCGTTTGTAAGTAATGTAACACAAGTTAGGACCAGCCTCAGATGAAGGCATTGAATTAAAGGCATTCTGGGAATACGAGTCTTGGCCTGCCTGCCTGCGTGTGTGTGTGTGTGTGTGTGTGTGTGTGTGTGTGTGTGTGTGTGTGTGTGTGTGTGTGTGTGTGTGTGTGTGTGTGTGTGTGTGTGTGTGTGTGTGTGTGTGTGTGTGTGTGTGTGTGTGTGTGTGTGTGTGTGTGTGTGTGTGTGTGTGTGTGTGTGTTTCTAGTTTGAGACAATGACACACTGACTCACTCAATAGGAGTTTACACATAAACACACAGGGCTGTTCTAACCCAACAAACTGACTCAGAGAGAGACACTCTCTGGAACTTACCTCTCCTCCAATTGGCTCCCTGTGATTTGGCAAGCCCTCTAGGCAATCTGTATGGTGATAACCTATGCTTTTGTTGAATTGTATAAAAATGGAAAGTCCTGAGATGCTTAAACAAGTAGAGTGGAAATTTAGCTCACATTTTGCCGTGAGCAGCTCTGAGGGAGAAGTTATTATCTTTTTCACCAGGAGCTCTTCAAGCAGTGTCTGTACGATTTGCAAGAATGTGTTCTGCAGTTGTGTTTGAAATTAAATATGTTGTTAAAGGCGCACTCAGTAATATGACACTGGTCTTGGACTTTATACTGACCTGGCAGCATCACATAAACTGTTGATTACTGATGTCTAATACTGATGCCCTATTTGCAAAAAGCCATTAAAAATATATTCAACAAGTGAGAGTAAATTAGTAGTATTGGGCTGGCCATTTGTTAACATGGGTTTGCTATCTAATGTGCATGTACATTAGTGTAACTATATTTTTTAAAAGTGTTATTCATTTTTTTTTTTACTTTTATAATGAAGAATTTACTGAGTGCACCCTTAAAATAATTGAGAATAGTGATGTTTTTGTATTATTCAGGATAACATGCCACACACTTATGAAGTATTATAATATTTAGAGCTGACTGGTTAGGATTCAATAGTAACCCATGCTGTGTATAAGCAAAATGCTGTCTTAAGATTGCTGTATAAAAGTTGACTGATTACTGAAGGCATAAAATTCACTCCAAAATATAGGGAGAAGTCTTTTTGTGAACTGGCATGCATCCGTGCATCTGAGAGACATTCGTCCCTAGGGGCCACTCTAGCAGCAGGGGACAAATGTGGACATGAGAGGAAGGGGACTGATAATTTTAGGTCTAATTTTGACAGATTGTATCTAATTTAATTGAATGATCATTGGATCTACAGTAATAAAATGGATAGTTTCTAAAAGATTAAAGCTTTGTTACCCATTTTTGCTGAATGGATAAAAATAGAGACATAGTAAGACAATCACAGAACTAGATAGTGAAAGTTGTACTGCCCTTGTATTTAGGAATAAAAAGAAACTTGAAAGGATAGTTCACCCATAGTCAACAAAGGATAGTCATGGCCTTGATAAATTGATTGTTTTTTTTTCTTTCTCGAGTATGAGCTCGATGTTCTCCTGTATCATATTTTATTATGAGTCATACGTCTATTGTATCAAATATGATGCTCAACAATAAACACATCATGGGTCGTATTCACAAAGCATTTTAGCTCTAAAACTAGCTCCTAAATCTATGAAACGCTAGGAGTAGTCAAGAGGACTCCTAAGTCACTAAGACCAAATCACTAAACAATCCTAATGGCTGTTGCTGCAATCCGCCTAAAGACACTGTACAATATTGAGGCAATAGTGATAATAAATGTATTTTTAATTTTAAAAACTTTTTTTTTTTAAATGCTACATTCATCAACACAGTCTTATTTAAATCTCGTGTTCATGATTTACAGAGTATGTCTTACCATGCCTAATATCAATCTAACTTACTGCAGTGTGCAACAAGTGTCTCATAGTAGCCGCTGAGTGAACGCAGAGAGTAGCTTTATAACATAACTTTCAACACACTCAAATAATGTATCTAATATGATAAAACCGAAAACAGCGATGCGTACACATGACCGGAAAAAGCGGAAGCAATGGCATAATAAAAACTATAAGAAATGCAGGCGTCATCAAGCTACGCCTTTGTTTTGAATAAGCTACCAGTCCTACAAAATTAAATGTGTGTTTACTATGAAATGAAAAAAAAAATCGGACCCAGGAAAGCTAACAAAAAAAGATTTTATTATTTAAAAGAGTTACATTTAACCATCTGTTTCAATTGAGGCTACTTTCCGCTTGCCGGCAGCACATTTAATTCCACATAATGTCACAAAGGCTTTGTATGAATTTGGCAGAATTTATTTTGTTCACAAGTTTGTTTATCATACTAGTCATAACAGAACAGCAGTGTTTCTGAGCTGAAGAATTAGGATGCCGTATGTTCTTGTGTGTGTGCTTAGAGTCTGGTTCCTGTTTGAACCTGCCCTCATGTGGGGCCCTCTCCGGTGTCCGGTGAATGTCAACATGTGCTGCTGTACTACTACTGCTGAAGTTACAGTCGTCCAAGGTCATTCTCATATTAACAAAATGCCTTTCGACACAGAGGGGAGTTGAGACTCTACACAGTAACCTTGTGTAAACAGCAGTCTCTGGAGTGTAATGCACCAGGTGAAACTGCTCACAGTGGTAGCTTCAGTTTGATAATCGTCCTCAAACAGTGCCCACTACATTACTACATTGATTTGGTGTGTGTGAATATACACATATACCTATGTATGTATGTATGTATGTATGTATTCCTCCATTGTTAGACATTCATTTTAGACAATCTCGGAAGTATACTGCTGTTTAACCCATGTTAGACTCATGCCAAACACAAACTTCAAAGCTGGAAATGTGTTTAAAAGTGTAAATCGTACCTGTGCCATGCTGTTTGTGCAGTTTATGTGATTTATGATCCATGAAGTGACTGTTTTCCCTCCCAGGATCAGTCTTAACCAGTAGGCTCTGGTCCCTTGGCTTTTATTTTCTGCCTGTAAGACGTCTGCTCAGTTGATTAGCTTCATGTCAAAGGAAAAATTAGATGACAGCATGTTTCCGAGAGATCCTGTGCCTTTCTGCAGGCAGCACGTGGAGGTGTTGTGCAATGAATACATTTATTCCATGCATCTTGCCATGATTTTTTTTATTAAATAAAGTTATTCCACACATCTCTCTAAGACTCTAACGGCCTTATAAATTACATAATTCCCTTGTAGGGGCCTAAGAGTCTTCCCTGTTCCTGTCAGTTCTGATAATACAGCTCCAACATTTCTAGCCCTCTTTCTTGGAAGTATTTAATATAACATTTGTTTTTGTGGTCAGGTCATTAGAGTCCCGGCATAGAGCTGACATTTTGATCTATTTGAGCAATTGAGCCTCTTTCCCTTTGTGGAAAAAGGCTTATCGTTTGCAAGCAAATTCAATTAATCATTTTATTATTCTAAAGGTGAGGCCCAATTGTTCAAGCTTCTCAATGGATTCGGTGCAGGAGCACCTGTAGAAACATGTAGTAGTAAAGCTCCCCATTACTGATTAGCTATTTGTAACCTAGATGTTGAAAGTTTCAGTGGAATGCTGGAAGACATGATGATGGTGGCTGCAGTAATGTTGAGAGGGTCAAGTTACCTACATTTGAGTGGCAAATACTGGCACACAGAGTTCAGTTCAGGTCATTGTATATGCTAGCTGGCCTAGTATGTTATTCCTGCGTATGCAGCTAACGTTTTTCTTTCTTCAGATGGAAGACCGCAGTGGGAGGTGGAGGCAAAGATCATCAGAGAGAAGAGTCAAGGAGTAAGTGGATGCTTTCTTTTCAGAACGTCTCGCAAAAAAAAAAAAAAAAGTCTAAAAAAAAATTCAGACATATATATGTCTACATACCCTTTTTCTTTTTGTTTTCTGTCTTTAACTGAACTAAAAGCGTAAATTCCCCTCATTCCTTTGAATGTTTAACACATGGTAGTTTTGAGGACACTCTAGTATGTTTTGACTGTTTAAAATTTGCATTCTTCTGTGGAACTTTGAGAGGTTTGCCTCAGACATCCATGATGTGTTGTTTAGTAATGTTTCGTTTCATGTCTCCATCTGTAGTCAAGCATTGTGGTGGAGGTGCCTCCGTATCACAGCAAGACGGTCACTTCAGCAGTGCAGGTGCAGTTCTACGTGTGCAATGGCAAACGGAAAAGGAGCCAGTCACACCGCTTTACCTATCTGCCAGGTTTGTATTAGACAGCACATTCCATATTACAAGGCTCATTTCCTGAAGGAAATAATCATTAGCTCAGAATATTACTCAATTATTTTTTGCACTTAACTAAGCAATGACGTGTACTTTTATGACGTAATATAAATGTTTGCACTACCGTTTTAAAGTTTTGGGTTGGTAAGATGTATAACAAAAAAATATATAATATATATTTTTTTGTTATACATCTTACCAACCCAAAACTTTAAAAAAAAACATATTATGTTAATATGCTCACCAAGGCTACATATATTTGATCAAACATTTGAAAAAACTTTATATATATCAGACCATTATTAAACAGTTTTGTAAATAACTGCTTTAAATTTTAATACATTATATATTTTATATAACATTTTATCTTTTTATGTTTAGGATTATTGGTGACTAGAAAGTTCAAAAGAACAGCGTTTATTTTAGATAGTAAAGATTTTTACTCTGGTATAAAAGATTTCTGTCACTTTTGGTCAGATTAATGTATTTTTGATCAATATTAATGTATTAATTAACTTCATAGATCCTGAGTGCCTCACAGGTTGTATTTTACTTAGTACAGTTCTGTTAAAATGATTACAATTGTGGTTACATTTACAGTAAATATAAAAATATAACAAAAATATAAAAAATATATTATGACAAATATATATATATATATATATATATATATATATATATATATATATATATATATATATATATTTGTGTCATAATATATTTTTTTTATTTTTGTATTTTCTTGTTTATATTATGATGTATCAATTATTGATTAATATTATTTGTCTTTTTTTACTGTAAATGTAACCACAATTTTACTCATTTTAACAGAACTGTACTGAGTAAAATACAACCTGTGAGGCACTCAGGATCTATGAAGTGAATATATATATATATATATATATATATATATATATATATATATATATATATATATATATATATATTATGTAATTTATGACAAATGCGACTTAATATCCACAGTACATCAAAAATTGGATTCTGGCCTTCATGCAAAATAGTTTTCTTGCTAACTTCATTTAACAGTAACAAGAATGGCACACGTGGGTTTTCACAACAGAGTCACCCGTTTGATCATGCCAGCGTTCCTCTGCACTGTGCACCCGTGTGGTTAGGGATGAGGTTGTTCCAGTAACAGTTGAGCACCTGGTAACCGCTCATGTAAAACACTATAAAGAAAGAATCAGCATGATTTACATGTGGTAGGAGCATGCAAATTTGGGGTACTCAAGATCGGGACCCCTTCATTGTCATTGTCTTCTGTTTTTCTTGCTCTCATTAAATGCTCTCATCATTCTTTTTTCATCTCCTGTTTACGTCATCTGTTTTAAGTCATATTCTGCAGAATTACTTCTCATTTTGAAAGATTTTTCCCTATTGTAAGTCTTTTGAATCATGAGCTTGATGATTCACATATCAATAATAATGTGTTCAAAGAGGAATTATGAAAATCATGAGCTTGATGATTCACATAGCAATAATAATGTGTTCAAAGAGGAATTATGCGCATTTCCAAAAAACTTTTTACAGGTCCTCGATGAAATAAAGCAAAAGGGTCTTGTCACACAAACAACAAGCAAAGAAAGAGACAGTTTATATCAGTGTGAACAATCATACCTGACCTCATTAGTGAACTAATTACCCAATCATCCACTGCAACAATGTCAAAATAAATAACAAATGTATACAATAAAGCATCAATCAACAGAAAAATTTATTACAAAATGTTATTACTAAATTAAATAATAAATTACCAATATAATATGAAAAAAAATTGTCAGACATCTTGAGTTGACATGCATTACATCAACACATTATTAGCTCTGCTTTTGAAATGAATATGTACACATCTGATGGAGTAGACCAGCATGCATGGTGCAGTAAAAGGCAACATCTAATTATGGTTTATAGAGTTTTTAATAATGTGTAATCGTGTGTGGTTCTCAGAGCAATAAGCTGGTTTGGTATTAATTTCCCAAAGTGAGTCAAACCGAAAAACAGCGTTGGCGTCATTGAATCACACGTGAGCAACTTTTTTCTGCATCTCTATCTTGAGTTGCATGCTAACCTGTAAAAGAGATTGAGAAAGACAAAAAGAGAGGGAGAGTGAGAGAGCGAGATAGGCCCAGCCTCCCGCCCACCCTCTCCGCTCCACAAAGCACCCACTCAAATTAGGGTTTCCTGTTTTCCACACTAACCCGTGGGGTTTCAGCCAATCAAACGACAGCACAGGCAGCCAATATTATGAACAGGCCACGGCGACTGTGGTTGCCATGACATCAGCCCACTAAGAAAGTGGCATGGCAGGGGGAAGGGCTGAGGTGCTGTGTTAGAGTTGAGCCAGACTTTTCATGGGTAATGAATAAGACGTCTGATGCGATGAGCGGAGATCTTAATCCAAATTTAAACTAAATAGTGTGAAAAGTGTTAGGCCTGCGAGGAAGTAGTTTGTAATCCACCTAATTGAATGTCTGAGGCTTTGTTGGTCACAGACAAATCCACCAGTTTTTGTCCAAAATGCACCTGGAATTGAATGCTATTAGATGTTTTTATCAACTGAAACAAAGCTTTTTTTCCAAGTGCATTGTAGATACACAATGAGTAACACCAGACTCAAATGCATTCACACTCTTTCCCACACATGGTTGCCACTTGCGCTTCATATTAGAAACATTCAGTTTTACTGCAGTAATGGCCTTGCAGCAGCGTATGGGCTGTGAACTGGATTTTGGTTCCCATTTGGAGCTATGCTGGAGGGCAGACAGCATTCTTCAGTTCCCAAATTCAGCACTGGTTTACATGGCACTCAAGCAGGCAACATATGCTCTCTCAGAGTCCACAGCAAGTAAAAATATCCCCCACTCATGCGGGCCAGGGAAATGGCAGATCGGGAAATGGGTTACTGAACACTTTGTGTTACTATTACTCATTGCGTGCACATTTAGGAGAGGAGAGGAGAGTTTGATGGAAATATTATGCTATATTATGATGAAATATGTGCATTTTCTATACTGGGCATCATTCTTGAACATATGTTAATCACATAATTTTGCTGTTCATTGAGAGTTGAACAATTGAGTTCATTAGTGCTGTGAATCTAATAAACTTTAAAAGAAATCAGTATGGTTAATCAGTTTGATATGCTAATGTCATGGCATCACACAATCTCAGTAACTCTCAAGATTATCACAATTAAAGAAAGGGGTGTTACTGATATTACGGAAAAGTACCACATTTCTGAAACAGATAATTACTGTTCAGAATAATTCAGTGGCATGTTATAGCTAATGACATTTCATATGTTAAGTTTATCAAGTAAAGTTTTGTTTTTTCTTTCCCCCCCCTCTCTCTCTCCATCCTTTCAGTCCTGGTCAAGCAGGAACATAGGGATGATCTGGACTCCCCTGCCGTGCCACCCATGTCTATGCCTCTGGTCCATGCTGCCAGTTTGGTCTGCGCTCAGCCACTGTCCTCCCCAGAGCACTCCCACCCACCAGACGGCCTTCTGTCTAGCTCCCCACGTGGCCTGGCTACAGGCCTGCACCCACTCCAGGCCCCCTGTGCCCCAATGGGCTCCCCAACTCTTCCCCACCTGCCCCACCTTCAGGCTCAGGGGCTGAATGCGCCTCACGAATGCCAGATGCCCTTCCACCCAGGCCCTGCTGCCACTGCCAGGCCATCTTACCCACCCATACAGCACAACATGCCCTTCAACGGCCAGCACAGTCTTCCTATGACTGCAGGCTCCCCACAGGCCTACGAGCGGATGCCCTTCCAGTCTGATCCGGCCGGGTGTCACACCCTGGGTTTGGGGATGGTGTACGGCCCATCTTCTTCAACACCAACCTCTGGAGTGCCGTCGGGGCCTGGCCCCAGCCCTAGCCATGCAGCCTGTACAGGTAGCAACCAGGTCATGGCCCACTCTTCCCCTCACCTTCACTCTCTAGGCTATCACTGCCCCACTCCAGGGCAGGTCCCGTCACCCACCCACACGTTAGGACAGCCGGTCCCACAGCTGCAGCGTCCACTGGTTTACCATCCAACCAGCCAGCGGTCCGCCTCCTGCCCCACACCCTCCAGTGCTCCTGCTTGTATGGTGCCATCTCCCCACTCTGGGCCCTCGTCCCCCCAGCTCCATTCCCTCCCCTACCATTCGCCTACCTCCCCATCTCCTACATCCAGCAGCCCCTTGGGGCCCATGGCACTCTCTGGACAGCCTTCCCCACAGGCTAGCAGCCCTGTTTTGGCTGGGTTGTCCCCCTCAGGTCCTTTAGTGCACCCCCTGACTCAACAGAGAGAGAGGTTGAACATCAAACAGGAGCCAGAGGATAGAGAGCCCACGTTCCGTACCATTGGCTTGCAGGACATTACGCTTGATGATGGTGAGTCTCTGCACTTTGTTAAGCAGTGTCTTTTCCTCTTATGACACTTGATAGGATTTGAATATGCATGATCACTTCCACATTTAGCCTTAGTGGTCACCGCAACTTCTGGTGCATCACAGTGTGTGTGGAAATTGTGAGAAAATTAAGCACACAATTAAATCTTCAGGAAGAATCTCACAACAGGGCTCATTATCAAAATGTTGTTTATGTACAGTTAACATGTATTAAAAATCACAGAAAGAGTTTGCTACTTCCATAGTTTATTAGTGGAGTATACTATACCGGAAGATTGTGTAGCTCTGAGATTTTAGTGGAAATATGCTGACAGTTGACATGTATAGTGTCCATTGACTTTTGACTGGGCCACTCCAGGTTGCATTTGAACAGATCAGGTGTGTTTAATTTATATATAATGACCAAAACTTTAATGCATGATTAATAGTTACAGTATGTTATAGTTTCTGTAGTACTCCCTGAAATAATTTCCTTTTTATTCACTTTATTCATATATGATATTTATGGTTATTAGAGAATGACAGGTACTTACAGCAATTAAATCAGTCAACTAGTGTCTGATTTATACATTAAGGATAAATATGTGTGAATCTGTGCAGTAGTAGCTTATTCATGACAGGAACTAATAGAACAAGAACATTACAATGTTATAAACCAGTTAATGCTTAATTTACTCAAATTATTTTGGGTGCACAAGTTGCCTGGTACATTACAGACATCCAGATCTTAAGAGTGTCATGACATAGGATGAATTCATTACACTCGTAATCCTTCTTAGCAGAACAATGAGGCCTAACGTTAGTAGCGTGGGGGAGGGAAACAGAGAGGCTGTATTTGGAGTCGCTTACTACCTTATTACTCTCTGTTTCTGCAGTATAGTATGGAATGTAAGAAAAAGTAAATGACCTGTTTGTTTGTTCAAAGAACAAACACGTAAATGCTAACACGTAAATGCTAAATTTCGAGCATTATGATCTTCCATTTTTTTAAATATATAAAATATACTTTGTGAAAAATTATTGCAATTTAATACATTTTAAATTTAGTTCATACATGTGATGGCAAAGCTGAATTTTCTGCATCATTACTAGTCTTCAGTGTCACATGATCCTTTAGAAATCATTCTATGCTGATTTGGTAAATTTCTTATTATCAGTTAAAACATTGCTGCTAAATATTTTTTTGCAAATTGACAAATGTTTTTTTTTCAGGATTCTTTGATCAGTTCAAAAGAGCAGCTTGTCTTTGAAATAGAAAACTTGTGTAACATTATACATGTCTTGGTTGTTGCTTTTGATCAATTTAATGCATTCTTGTTGAATAAAAGTTTTAATTTATTTTAAAAATATTATATATACAATATTAAACAGACCCAAACTTTTCTATGGTGGTGTATAATAACCATAAATATATATAAAAATAATAAATATAGT
The DNA here is from genome assembly GCF_024679245.1 of Pseudorasbora parva. Taxonomy (NCBI): domain Eukaryota; kingdom Metazoa; phylum Chordata; class Actinopteri; order Cypriniformes; family Gobionidae; genus Pseudorasbora; species Pseudorasbora parva. The sequence goes on from NC_090172.1 coordinate 39,599,546, forward strand.
CTTTTTTTTTTTTTTTTTTTTTGCTAAGTTGTCATCAGTCACAATTACATGCAAATAATGAGGTAATGACAGCATGAACAATAGCATGCTACTAGTTAACATGTTTATTGTTTTGTGTCTTTAAAAATAGACAATTGTCTGGAAGGGAATCCTACAGTACAGCTTAGAATGAGAGAGAGCTTGTTCCTTAGCTTCTGTGTTTATGTGGATATTTTTTTGCTGACGGTGGGTTTATTTGAGAAGTACAGACAACAGACCGCAATAGATTCCTTAATCAAAACTCAGCAATTTACTACTGAAAATTAGTTTGCTATGTGAGCTGTATTGCACTGAACCTTGTGCATCTATCATAGTATATTCTTTTTTTTCATGGATGACCGATGAGAGAGTTCAGGCTAATGCTATTCATCAGCACAGATTCCAGCAATGTCATGTTTGCATGATACCTTTCCTGGACCAGAATTTGATCACGGGGAGTCACTTCTGCTTTCTGGTATTCTTCAGTTGCATATTCAAATGTGCAGTCAGACAGAGTTAATAAACAGCTTGAGACACACTGTGTGTGTGTGTGTGTGTGTGTGTGTGTGTGTGTGTGTGTGTGTGTGTGTGTGTGTGTGTGTGTGTGTGTGTGTGTGTGTGTGTGTGTGTGTGTGTGTGTGTGTGTGTGTGTGTGTGTGTGTGTGTGCCCGTGTGTGTGTGTGCCCGTGTGTGTGTGTGCCCGTGTGTGTGTGTGTGCCCGTGTGTGTGTGTGCCCGTGTGCATGTGTGCCCTGAAGGATCCAACATTTGTAATTAAAACACACACAATTCACACTCTTTCCCCGCCGCATACTAATTCACAGATGTACGTGGGTCCAATTCACCTATTTCACATAGGTGCCCCTCGTAAACACAATATTTACAAAAAGTAGGTATGCTCAGCCACACAAGTACTCACATGTTGCTCACGTATACTGTAACATTAGACATCCTCATGCATTCAGTGTGCGAGATGGGATGAAGTTGAGCCTTTTTAAAAGTGAAATTTTGAACTGATTCCACCAGGGACTGTATCCTCCCTAAAGCACACACTATAAATAGGGTCTGTGTCATTCTGACTGAAGCTCTTGAGCACTGTCGAGTTGTTAAGGAGGTCAGAAATGAACTGCAAATAGAACAGAACACAGCTTCTTCAGTCACTGACATAAACCTTCTTTCACACCAACATACAACTACCACTATTATTGAAATGTACTGCATGTTTTGCCAAAGCATTACGATAGGCCTATGTGAATAAACTAAAACTTTAACTAAATAGTGCTTTTATAAGCACTATTTAAAAGAATGCAAATAAAATTGAAAAATTTTCAAATGTCAATTTATTCCATAATTAATGTATTATAAATAATAATATTAATTTGCATTGTGTCCCATATGTTATTAACATTATTATTTTTATTTATTGCATGTAACTATAAACTCAACATACAGCTATAGCTACTACTGGAATGTACTGCTTGTGTTAATGAAGAACTGTGTAGTGAATCAATTGAATCCTTTAAAACACAATGCAAATAAATGTGAGATTTTTTTATTTACCATATTCCATATATTAATATTTATCATGTCATAATTATGTTTGATTGTTTATTGCATTCAAGTATAAACTCAGCGTTTTATTTTTTCTTGCACTCTTGTCTCTTGTGTTTGTTCATAAGAGTCATGAATCACTCGTTATGGTTAACTGTGAGCACTCTGCAGCTGGCTCAGAGTTTCACTCGATTTAAATGTAAGTTTATGTATCAGTCAGACTCTGCAGTTCTTAATCACACTTTCCTGGCACTTTTATGGCCCCAGATACTTCAGTTCCATTTAATGAATCACTTTTCAGCAGAATTCAGTGGCAGTCACTCTGTCAGTGGCAGTGTGTTTAGGAGTTGTGTGAGTTCTGTGATCGTTTAAAACCTGGTGTTTATTTACCAATTGCACTCGCTTTCATTTCCAAAGCTGTTTTGGTGCTGGTTAAACTGGCTTTAATAGTGCTTACTAGCAGATTGTGGAAGGCGGGAATCCCACCTGATATTCCGGTCCTATTGTTTTTATTCCAGGTCTGCGTGGAGCCTTTAATCCAACTAGGTGGATTAAAGTTTATTTATATAGACAGCTAATATTTAAGGGCTGGAACTGTTTGGGGTTTTTCATGGACAAATAAGAATCGTTTGTATGTGTGTGTGTGTGTGTGTGTGTGAACAGATGGCACAGGTGATGTCAAAGACTCTTTGCAGGTGGTGTTGGGGAGGGGCTACAGACAGACTGACAGATGGACGACAAAAAAAAACAGGGAATTGACACAAACGCACACACTCTCCAACAGAAAGATCTTGGAAGCAATAGAATATTGGAGACATAAAACGGTATTTTAAGTTGAGCCTTCTACTATTAGTACCATTGCGTTTATCTCTCAACATGATATCCATGATTAAATGTAGACTGCTCGATGTGCTGAGGGAGCCGTATGTGTGTGTGTTAGATGAGCATAAGGAGTTGGGTGCCATATTTTCCCTGATGAGTTTGGATTAGTTCCCTCATGCTGAACAGAAGGATCAGTGTATGTCAGTACTTACTCTAGTCTTAGTCACTTCTCTTTTCTCTTGCCTCATCTCTTCTCTCCTCCTCTCTTTTTCATGTCAATTGTATTTAATTAATGTCCTCCCAGAGGTCTGTGTTTGAGTTGTGTACGCAGGCGTGTGCTTGTGCTTCTTTGTTCTCGTGGATGTCTGTGTGCAGCTGCCACCCCGGCATGAGTGCACTGATCTGGGTTAATAATAGGCAAAGGCCTGCTGTCTTCGGGGCCCGTATCCCTGTCTTACTGTACACACACACAAACACAGAGCTTATATCTCAGCGTCAGTCTGTTCCGAGTGTTGGTTTGAATGTGTGGAATTTACTAAAGTAACAATAATTCGTTTTTTCTGGAATGGTCCTTATAACGCATATCCTCGTATTATGTGCTGCCCTCATCCGTTACTTGTCTGTTTCCCTCTTTCCATTTGTGGGTACGGAAACTTCATCTTGCAACATATTCCAGGTCTGTAGTCTTTAGCCAGTGGTAAACGACTGTGTCAAATTAATAACACAACTCCTCTGATCTCTGAGGGAAAAAGCGAGTCTGGAAGGGAAAAAAAACAAGCTCTGGGCCCAACGCAGCTTGTTAAACACAATCAGAGAAGTCTCTTCTGAAACTGGTGGAAACCTGGTTTTGTGTCATCTTTCCGTACAATTACAGCTTCTGGAGCATAATTCTGAGGTCTTGGCGGAGGTGGCCTTGCGGTTGCTCCAGTTTGCAATGCTGTGGTGTTTGGCTGCAGAAATGTGGCGTGGTGCAAAGATCCTTGGGATTGATGTGACATGGGTGCACTTTCTGACCAGGAAACTCCAACTCAGACTTATTCGTTCTCTGGCATGACATTTTCAACTTTCTCTTTCTGTTTTTTCCTCTTTTTTTTTTTCTTTCTCTCTGTTTCCCCCAAAAAACTAAAATGTTTGTATGCCCCACAGAAGAAAGAACAGGTAAATAAATATTGGATATTAAGTATTGCCATCAAGTTTTGGAATTTGGGCACAAGGGTGAGAAAATTAAGTTAAGTTCAGTATTGTTACACCGCTAATATTGTTGACAGATTTCTTGTCTTTTCTCATTTGTAAGTTGATTTGGATAAAAGTGTCTGCTGAATGGTTAAATGTACTAGGTAATTCAGTTTTACCATAATTCGATTTTTGCTTTTATTTCATTATTTTCTTTTTATATCTCTAAATTGCAATGTTCCTCTATGAATCTTTATAGAAAGAAGGAGGGAGGCCAGAATAATTATTATAGGGAGTGCAGCATGTGGCTGTGTATGCACTTTGATCTTATCATTTTAGTTAAAGGAACGTGCCCCTCCAGAACTTTAATTTGGAACAGGGCTAATCCACAAACTCAATTTATTTTGAAAATGTTTGTGCATTTATTTTCTGCAATTGAAAAATATTCTCCATGGGTCAAACACGCATTCAAATGCAACAATTGGCTTAATCTCTTTACGGCACCTATACTGCTATATGGTTTTGCCCCTTGGCTTCGCTGTGCTGATTGTTAAAGCTAGTGACTAAACATGTAAAACATGTTAAAGCGATTGCTGAAACCTCTGGTTAAAGAAAATTGGGATGAATCACTCTTTAGATGGGGAATCCACAATATGATTCACAGATCTAACTAACTGCTCCCTTGTGCTCTCTCTCTCTCTCTTACTTGCACTCTCTCTGCATTTGTTGTATTTTTTATAGATTTGTGTAGTTTACGGTACATTGTTGCTGAAGTCATAAGGGGTTGAGAAATGAAAAAGCAAACCAAAAGTAAACCTGTCATTGCACATGCCATTAATACAATCTAGTTTTCACATTTCACACTCTGTAGTTTTGAATCTAAAGATCGGGTCATTTAAACATCAGACTTGTTTTTTTTTCCTAAATGGAAATGTGTGTGCTCTATCAGTTGCTCTGGCTGATGAGGTCAGTCTTACCTAGTATAATACTTTCCATCATAACACGACGGATTCGCTGCTTTGAAAATAGGAACAAAATATCATCAGGATCTCACCTACAATGGAATCACTTTTCATAGTTCCTGTTTTAGGAAATGGGTGTTACATAATTATTTTTTTTTTTTAAATCTTGCAATTTTGCAACTGGGATATAACTTGTAATTCCCTTAAGTTAATTGATAAAATGATTCGTTTGAACCAGTAACCAGTTGGTCATTATTAATGTTAGATTGCCCATTTCTGGTTACTCCGAGAGTGTAAAGGCCATCTCAACTGAGAGCCTTAGTTAACGGTCAGCTAGTGCAGTGGCTATAGTCCAGTGATTCACCCTCTTGGGGCAGCACCGTCAAACAATATCATTTACCCCAGCTCCGAGTTTTGCTGTCAGCAAGCTCTCAGGCTCAAACCCTGTATATTGTATGTTAATAAGGGATGGCCCCTTCCACTCATCCACAGAGGATCCCCTGTTTAAAGACTCTACGCTGAGACTCTCAGACGTTATGCGAAAGAGATTGAGATGAATCATGCTTTCTTACATGTGGGGAAAGATGATGTTGAAACTTCTCAAGGCAGTTGCTGCTATATTGCGATATATTGCACAGTAACTTCCCGTATTTTACTGAGTCAGATGCATCGCTAATATCAACAGAGCTCAGGTCTCGGTTTAGACATTTACTCCCTCGGTATACTGCTGAGATTTTGTGCCTTGTTATATCATTCGCAGTAAGCGACTGTAATGGGAACAGAACAACTTGGGATTTTTACGTGTTTTTAGAGTTTTGGCGGCTCTGTCCTGAGGTGACTTGCTTTCTAAACTGGTCCAAGCTTTGAACAAAGAGAGTACGCACTGAAACTTCAGCGTGTACGTTTGTGTTTGAATGAACATGAAACACTACAGTGTGCTTTTGTCACACACAAAAAAAATGGAAAAAGTGAGAGAAAAAAGCTTTTGATCTGGGAGGAGACAGGAAAATAACGTTTTAAAACAAAAAAGTCCTCTTCAAAGTAGAGTAAATACGATGGCAGATGACATATTAGACTTCTCTAAAAAACGGTACCCTTAAAAATCTGCCAATACCACAGGCACACCACAGATGCTGATTAAATAGCTGTCTGGATTTATTGACCGACTGTGTACTGACATACATTTTTTCATTAGTTATTTTTCTCTTTACCAGATGTTGAAGTGTGTGTTTGATACTCCATGGCAACAACAAAATTAAACTTTAAAAAATATATATTATTATTATTATTATTATTATATCTGATCGTTAGTGGTTATTTGTATATGGCAAATTTAGTAAAAAAAATTATATTTGTTTACTTATTTTAATTCTTTTTTTTTTGTTTAATATTTCTTAAAAACATTTGATGAGAGTTGCAAATTATTGTATAAAGTGCGCTGGAGATGCTGCCGTTTATATTTACGTTTCAGTTTTATCAGTCTTTTACGTGTGTGAATTTGTGCAGAGTGTGTGTGTGTAAGATTGTTAGATTGTTTGTGCGGCGTGAGAGTCAGACAGCGCGTTGAGTGGCTTTTAAAGCAGAACTCACAATCAGCCCAGAGCAGGTCTGCATGTGTGAAGTGTGTTCATGCAAGAGGAAGAGCCGCCTACGCCAACAGGATGATCTGTGACAGCGGCTGGGCATTTGAAACACAAAACACACACATATGCAACTTTCACACACAAAGCCATTACAAAATAATAACATCAACCACATAAGAAATTTGCCAAAACAACGCTAAACTTCAAACGCCCAAAATAACAGTTGACATAACTGTGAACAGCATGAACCTAACAAACATGAACAAAAAGGCTAAAAAAAAAAAGCACTGCGCACAAAGCGGCAAAAGATGTACTCTTCATTAAACACAATTAACTACAGTTCTTATGCAAATGTGACACTTAACCTGAGTGATACTAATGTTGCGGGGCAATCGATCTGGTTACATTTAAATGTTTTAAAGCCCCAAAGAGTCGTGTGTAAGCCATCACGGATATTAGTAGCATTACATACTACACAAACTACGTTACATACTACATGTTACAAAGCACACGACACAATTGCTTTAAATATTCTCCCTACATAAGGACTATTACAGGAGATGCTTATTAATTCCATTTGCAAAGCAGATCAGCACAGTCCTTTATATGGTGTTCTGCCACTTTTTTGTAAAACCCTCTGCCATATTTTACAGTTAAACAGACTTATTCTTTCATTTACCTTTAATACTATTTTTAGCACCAAGCCCAGCTCTCTGCCTTTTGATGTCTTTTTACCAAATGATTGTTTATGCCGTTACATACGTCTACTAAAGCTTAGCTCTAATCCCGTGTAGGCAGCAGAGCGACACGTTTGTTCACTTTGACTTTATAGTTCTGTTGGAAAATGTGGTGAAACCTGGTCCATCCCAGTCAGTCATGGTTTGTCTGGATGAGGAATGCAGGGATTATTAAGTCGCTTGCAGAGGCAGGTACCTGTATGAATGATACCTGAGGCCCCTTCAACAGTCAAACCTGTTTTTCTGCTCCTCGGCTTTCCCCTCAGATTTTTCATCGCCTTTTATAGATGTGTTTTTACTCCGATGACAAGCTTGGAAATCTGGTGATTGAATGTTGCGGTGTGTCAAAACTCACCATCTCTCCTAGAGAACAATCATTTTTTCCACAAAGTAAGGAACCGTCTTTGCCCTAGTTCTCTCTTCTTCTTCTTTTTTTTTTTTTTACTTTTTTGTAGGATTAACTTTTGTGTCGTGATTGTCGTTGACTTACTTTGTCATAGCAGCAATATCTTTGTGCTTGCTAAAACGAAACATGTTATATGCTAAATGAGAAAATCCACGGTCCAATAGAGCATGTGAAGAAATTGTTAGATTTTCATGGCATTAATCAGAACCTTGCTGGGACAAACTGCTGCTTGCTTAACATCAGTCTCTCTGCCTGCTAAAGTAATCACTGTACTTGCTCCACTGTCTTCTGGGATATATAACATGTGTTTTAACAATGGATCAATTTTATACAAGCCTTTCATAGTGCTCTAAAAGCCCAAGCCAACAGGCGAGAGGAAATGTAATCAAAGACCATTAAACACATAATGAACTGATGCAACTGTCTCCACTAAAGCCTAGTGGTTAAAGAAATGGAGGATGGTTTTATAGCCTGTTGTGGTCATCTTAATAAGACTGCTGCTGTCAGAACTTACATCCTCACGCTCACAGATGCACACTCGAGTACCAAAGTCACATACCAAAGTTTTTTTGTCTTTTTTTTTCCATCGGCCCTCAAGAATGAATTCTGTACTCGACTTTACACAGCTCAACACTGCCCTTCAATGGTTAGAAACAGAAAGGTTTTTTAAAAAGCTCAATGTGAACTTTAAAAACCTCATACTACCGTTCGGGGTGGTAGATTTCTTTTGTTTTTGTTTTTTTTATAAAGAAATTAATGTTTTTTTTTGTACACGAATGTGCACTAAGAAAAATGTCTTAACTATTTCAAATAGATCCTATGAACTTTCTGGAGGGGGAGATCTAAAAATTTTTAAGTCTAAAATTAATACTTTTTTTATATAAATTAATGTTTCTTCATTTTTTAATTACCTCTATTGATATTTTTCTCTGTGATTCATCTGAATATATATTTATATATATATAGACCTATATATATATAGACCTATATATATTACCTCCAAATTAATGTAGATACAACATAAATATTTGTTTAATGAAACCTTTTTATCTTTTTAGGCCAGCATCACTGATAGTAATACGGCTTCTGATGTCTCTATGAAATAATATTTAATTGACGCTTAAATGAAATAACACATTAAAATGTATTGAGCTTCAAAAAATATTACTTTTAATTGAAGTGAATTTTAAAAAAAATCACATAAATCACATAAACCATACATTTCTTTTGTACCTGTGCTTTAAGAACTTAACAAGTAGAAACATAAATAGTTATGAATTATATATAGATTAATCCTTATTAAAGGTACTGAAGTTATTTAGTCAAGAGCAGAGCATATTTAGTGAGCAATTACTTGTGTTCTTTTGTCATTATAAGTGGTTACTGTCACTTTAAGAGATCTTCCGCTGTCGCACATGATGCATGTCTCACACATCTCATTTTGTCACACCGCTTTAAACTCATTTAAGACATTATTTAACTTTTTTAAGGCTGCTCTTAAGAATAAAACTTAACAAAACTGGCATCTTGGCATAATTGTGTGTGTTATTGTTCGTTAAAGCACGAAAGAGAACTTGAATCTGGCGTTTTGTGAGTTTTTCATACAGCACGTTCTCTTTGTCTTGTCTCTCTTAAATGGTTTAAAAGAATTTGCATGAATAAACTCGTTATCATATAATGTAACACTAGTCAGGGGATTACAGAAATATTTACCAGCTGAGTCTTCTCCCGTTTCTACTAATGATGCTTGATTCAACTTCCCCGCGGGCCCTTCGCAGATATCAACAGCGCAACTAGGTTGCCAGGTCGAGGCCACAAATGGTTTGAAATTTGTGTGATGTGTCGATTGTATGAGGCGGCGTTTCATACAAGATATGGCAACTGAACAACCTTGGAATAACATAGTTGTGATTATTCAAAGAACGAGGTTTTGGCCAAATTACGGGAGATTTCCGGGAGAAATTATAAAACGGGAGGGGGCGGGAGACATAGAAATACGGGAGACTCCCGGCAAAAACACTCCCGGGAGTGTTGACAGGTATGCTGACAATTCATCTATGACATCACAGGAATAAATTGCTTTTTAAAATATATTTTTATTGTTTAAATTGTAATAATATTTTGCAGCCTAAGGCCCGATCAGACAAAACGCATTTTCAGGTTTGAAAATGCAATGCGGTGCCTTTTTTTGGTTGACGTTTTTTCATTTAGAAAAGAGCGGTGTTGTTGCTAGGAAACCTCGGAATCAGCTGTCCTGTCCTCCATTCATTCGATTGGACAATAGAAAAAAAAACTTGATTACTTTTTGTCAACTTTTGTCAACGCTCTCTGTCAACAGAAATCTATTCAAAAAAAGCACCTCTCACTGCAAAAACGTGTTCGGTCTGAACGAAGTGTTAGTGAGCATAGTGAGACTTTTTTTTTTTTAAATACAGACCCCAAACTTTTAAACTGTAGTGTACCTCCTGCCATATCAGTCCTTGAAATTGTCTTTTTCACTTTTGGATTGATTCTAAATTGAAATGTCTCTTTTTGTGTCTTTCAGTGAATGAGATCATAGGCAGAGACATGTCTCAGGCCCCAGGGGCTCATGGGGGCTCTCCAGCTGCACACAGTCAGTCCTAGCCCACAACACACCATGTCAATCTACACAGGACTCCAGAGCTGATCGGCAAGATTCCACCCAGTATGCTATAAACACCTTCCCCAGCGTGGATCCAGAAGCAATTTAAACAATTATAGCTTACTCTTGATTCAGGAACACAGCTTTATACTGTTTGCAAAATCAGGTGTACTATACACATGTGCAGACATGGCTAAGTGGGAGTAAACTTGGATTCATTCTCTTGGAAGTAAAACCAATAATTCAGGGCTCTCTGACAGCATGATGTATTATTTTTTGCGGCTTGTAGATTCACCCCTCGGATTGGCTAGCTATGCAGTCGAGCGCCCTCATCCCAGACTGGAATATGCAGCAATTTTACAGTCATTTTAGTGTGATAGGCGAGGGCTGCTCGAACCATGATAGATGCCCACGTTTCGCCTTCTTACCAGCGGAAACGCTGCCTTTTTCAATACACATTCTCCCAGTGCTGCCCTCTAGTGGACAGGCCCCCAGGCACTGCACTGAGTCTGTAGTAATAATATGCAACATTCCACATGTCTAGTGACCTTTCTGAGCTGTAGATAATGTTTAATGATTGGCCCATTTCCTCTTCAGGTTGAACAAATGCCTTATATAGTAGCTGTGATTGTTAAAAGGATTTCTGCTGAGAATTTATAATAGTTTTCTTTCCTTTGTTTTTTTTTTGTTGTTTTTGTTTTTGATTGAGGACATGGTTAAATCCAATGTGTGTATTTTATACTTAGAAGTAGCTGAGCTTCATCTTGTGTTTTGGAGTGCTGTGAATTGTGGTAGTTCAATCTTACTTTCACAGTGCTGTGCTTTAAGTGAAATTAATTGTTCTCAGACTCTAAAGATAACACGTTTTGTACAGTTGCATGGGAAGATGAACTCATGACCGTAGACCAAAAGGTCTGAGGAGAATATATATATATATATATATATATATATACATTGAACTCAAACATAATTTTATGTTGACTATGCTGAGATTCGCTTTGTGCCTTGAATTAGAGGGGAAAAAATGATGCATAAACATGCATTGGACAATTTAATAAAAAACATTGCAGGTTTGATGTCAGGAATTTGACCATATTTAATAGTTTTTTGTTTTGTTTTGCCCGTAATAGTTTGCATCCTGACAAAGTAAATGATTTGTTACTAAAGAGTGACTTGAAAGCTGCTCTCAGTTTGTGTCCCTGCTGCATTCTGAGACTTTTCATAAAGGTTGAAATCCAAACCAGCTTCCAAACCTGTCTTGGACTATTATAGCACTCATATTTGCACTCAAGTGGACAAAACTATTTAGGCAGGTTTCCTCTGTACTTCACAATTTGGGTCAGACAGACGATGCTAACAGATCTATGAATTTGTATTGGTTTCTTGCCTTAAAATTTTAATTTGGAGATTACAGTTTTTTTCTTAACTGTTTTTTTTTTTTTCCTTCATGAAAACTGGCACAATTCAAAGATTTTTTTTCTTATCTTTTTTCATTCTTTGTGAGAAATACAGCTGTATCCATGACTGTTAATTGTTTTAAAAAAAAACTGCTATGCACTATAAACCTGCCTTCTGCCTATAAGAGAAAAAAAAAGAAAAAAAAGAAAACCTTGATGCCTCTAGACTAGATGCTGTAGAGATGCTTTTTCATAGAGTAGTAAACCAGACAAGAGTTCTGTGTGTCAAGATGTGTCTGTTCATCCACAGAGCAAGCGTCTTAACAGTTTTGTGTGTATGCGCTTACGTCAGTTTGTATCCAGTGAATTGTAGATATTTGTTTTTGTATCTTTAAAAACCTCTGAATTGAAATGGTGTAAAAGCACACTTGATACATTAGGCTATGCAAGGACAGACAATATGATGGCGTGACATTTCAAATAGCAGGTTTGTTTGTTACTCTTGCATCTATACAGTAAGTAAGTATATTTTGTTGTACGTAAACTTACATATAGTGACAGCTGTTTTTAATGCCACTTTTGACTATTTAATTTAAACTATCAAATATACGTAGGAAAGCCTTAACTTGTATTAAAATTCAGTTTTAGAGAATGTGTGTCATATGGTTTGAGTTTGATTTAGGAATAGTGTTTTTTGAGAATCAAGACAGAAAAGAAAAAAAACAAACAAACTGATGGGGAGTTCTGGGATGAAGCAGGGTCCCTAAACAAGCACCTATTTTAATTCTTTAGAAACCAAAGATCGAACAATGTGTTCCCATTTTACATACTGATGACAACGCAGACACCAGAACTCTATTTTTGATACTTTGAATGGATGTCATTCCTAAAGTTTGGGTAGCTTGGATGGTTTGTAAAATAAAAGTACAGGTTCAGTTGATGTTTACGGAGCCTTGTATTGTTATTTCATGTACATTTTGTATTTAACATTTTGTAATTTTTAAGACTGCAGTGCTTTTTGAAATTATTCAAAGGGAACACCGTGCAGCTATAGGCTCGTCTGAGGTAGTGTATCAATAAAAAGAATAAATGCCCAAATGTCTTATTGTGTCAATCTGTCATTGTGTCCTTAATTCTGCATGCATCAAGAATGACATTTCTAAAATGAGCGAATAGACAATGGTCTGCCGTCATGATCTACCTTCAGCATAACATCACATTCACCTTACTTGAATGGCTGCAAAGCTGTCCCATCGTTTCAAATGTGGCAAGATTATCACCACTACCACTAAAGATTGCTTTGTAAATAATCTTCCTCATCAGTTTCATCTCCTTAGCATCCCAGATAGCCTAGAGGAAGTCAATGTTGCAACAGAAACTATTGACACTCTCTTTTCCACCACTTTAGACAGTTGCTCCTCTGTGCTTAAAGATTAAATAAAATAGTCCAACACTGTGGTACAATGAGCACCCTTAGGTCCTTAAAACAGCAGCCAGAAAAATGGAGCTCCGATGGAAGAAAATAAAAATTTTTTGAGGTTTTTTGCATTTTGTGGAAAGAGAGCATGATTGCATACAGAAAGGCCTTAAAAACTGCTAGATCTGCTTATTTCTCGACTCTCTTAGAAAAAAACAAACACAATCCTAGGTATTTATTTGATACAGTGGCTAAATTAACAAAGAATAAAGCTTTAACTTCTGCAAACTGCACAGCAGTAATTACTTTATGTGCAAGATTGATAATATTAGGAAGAAAATTTTAACTATGCAACCATCTACTACACAGTATGGCAATGTAGTGGCAGTTAAGAAAAAAATCCACTCATTCACTGCTGTAGGAGAGGAAGAATTTGCAAAACTCGTTAAATTGTCAAAATCAACAACGTATGCTCGACCCTATACCGACTAGACTATTTAAAGAGATACTTCCAGAGGTGATAGAGCCTCTTCATAATATCATTAATTCATCCTTGTCAATAGGATATGTACCGAAAACGTTTAAGTTGGCTATTATTAAATCACTATTAAAAAAAATGCAACTTGATCCTTTAGAATTAGTAGATTACAGGCCAATTTCAGATTTTTGAGTCAGAATTTATATAGTATCATTGTATCGAGACTGCTCTCATCAGAGTTACAAATCATTTATTCTCATCATCCAGTCGTGGCTGTATCTTATTAGTGTTTCTCGATCTTATCGTTGCATTTGATACTATTGACCACAGCATTCTTTTGAATAGACTCGGAAATTATGTTGGCATTAGTGGAACTGCACTGGCATAGTTTGAATCATACTTAAGAGATGTCAAACCGATAACAAGATCACAGTATGTAGTACAACTCTCCAGGCCGCACATCACGCACTGCGCGTAGGGCACCAAGTGCTTGGGCACCAAAAATCTGGGTTGTGAAAAAATCATCACAATAGGCTACTAGTAAAAATAACAAATACAATATTTCTAAAAGCATGTTAATATGCAAAAGTAATACAGGCCTAGACCAAATTAGTCGAGAAAAAGGTGAATCTCTGTGCCAGTCTCCCTCTGGTGTCCGAGATTCACAAAAACGTATACTGTTATTTGCGCTAAAAAAAAATGCACTTTTAACTTTCTGTGTTCATGTTGTTCAGTTCCAATTATTCATTTGTAGCAGTTATTTTGGAAGTAAAGAGAACCTAACTAGGAAATTCTGAATGGTAGTTATTTCTTTGGTTGGGTGGTTGGTTGGGGAGTGGAGGGGAGGGGAGGGGAGGGGAGGGGAGGGGAGGGGCATCGCCAAGCATTTGTGCTTAGAGCACCCAAATGGCTAGAGCCGGCCCTGCAAGGTTCAGTGGGATCATTGCTTTTCTCACTGTACATGCTACCACTGGGAGATATCATTAGGACGCATGGTGGTAGTTTTCACTGTTATGCTGATGATACTCAGCTTTATATCTCTTCCCGCCCTGATGAAACTTACCAATTCACAAGATTAAGAGAATGCATAGCTGATATAAAAAAAAAATGAATGACTAGTCATTTCCTGCATCTTAATAAAAAAAAACTGAATTATTGGACCAAAAAAAAAAAAACTCCACAAGTAGTAACCTAGAATACTGTCTAACACTTGATGGCTGCTCTGGCAGGTACTCGTTGTCAGTTAGGAACCTGGATGTGCTTTCTGATACCAATCTTCCACTTTAAAGCCATGTTTCTAAAATCTGTACAACTGCATTCTACCATCTTAAACATATATCTAAATTACAGTACAAATGCAGAATAGTTAATGCATTCATGGCCTCAAGGCTAGATTATTGTAATGCTCTGGGTGTTTGCCCTGCTCGCTTAATAAACTGCAGCTGGTCCAACTTGAGAGTTCTGTCAACACTGTATACATTTTAAAATCCTGCTTATTACCTACAAAGCATTAAATGCTTTGGATCCCCAGTACTATCAGCAAGCTCTTAAAACATTATGCTCCATCACATCTATTGTGGTCTCAAAACTGAGGCCCACACCATGATGGCAGTTGAACAAACTCAGGGTTACATGATTAGTTGAGTTGACAAAACCAAACCAATCAGGCTTTGTTGGTACCATGGCACTGATCAGTAACTTTCTCTATTTTAAAGCATATATTTGTCTTTTTACAAACTTTCTGTCAACTCAGGCTTTGATCCATCCAGAGTTTAGGTGACATCAGTTGTGAACAGCCAATCACATGCTGTAGATCAGTTAAACGCTGATTTACTTCAATCTTCTGCAGGATATTAAGAGATTGAAAAATTATTGAAAAAATTATTACAGCAAGAGGACAACTATATTGTTTTTGTATATTCATTTAAATTAAGTACTTAACAACTGATCAACTAAAATTGTACATGCGTAATGGATTAAGGGTATACCAATTACATATCGAAATCATACAAAATTATTAGAGCACTTAAATAATTATAGACCTTTAATTTGGAGTACAAACAGGAAGTGACTGTGACGGAGTTACTATGACAATGAATACAGCTAAAATTCAAACCAATTTCATGGTGCATAAATACCAGGATTATCGCAAACTAAACTGAAACAAACCTGGCTCTACATCCAAATCGTCTTCATGGTGTAGATGTAAACAATCACATAAAGCTGGTGCAAAACATTTCATGTTACCACTTTGACATGCGGATGTCAGAGCAATATCAATTTATTTGTTGCATATAAGAGTCACATTTACACATACATACACACACATTTCATACATTTTAGGGAAAAATGCCCCTTCTTTCACTAGAGAGGTGTGACATTTTGTTCAGCCTGTATTGCACTCCAGGTAATGCAGTCATGAAATATATATATATATTAAAAAAAAAAAAAACTCATGATTCAAGCAGCCTGCCATGAGTTAAAAAAAACTGATGTAGACAACAATTTCAAAACATTGCAAAGTCCAAAACAAGGTAAGACCACAGCACAGCATAGTTCAGTCTGCACAATCTCTCGTTGGGTCAGACTGGGGGCAACAGAATACACACCTCTATCATTTCAATTCCTTTAAAGAATGAGCAGTGAAGCATGTAGAGCACATAAACAACTCATCTTTTACTTTAAATAAAAATGTTCACTTTTCGAATGGATTAAACTAAAAATCAGTTTATGAAGTACATACTTGGTCTGATCTCTATTAAATAAGGAATACGTCTGAAGGTTGTGTCAATCCAGTGGTACACTGGGAAAACCATCATGCCCTTTTTAACCCTATGTGCAGCATTACGGTCTTACAGTATTTTAAAGCACATATTTGGCTTTTTGCAAACTCACTGCACTTTAGAACATTCCTTTATCTATAAAGGCAATAAGTATTGCATTGCATTTTGTTTCTCTAGTGCCTAACTGGACTGCCCAACAGGACGATCTCGTTCCATAAAATGATGGCTGGCCAGGTTTAGAAGTTGGCTTTAAGGTCTTGAGTTAGGATAGAAGAGCTCTAGACAATCAAAAGACAGTAAAGTTTAGGATGCATGCTATTGATCTCATTTTTGCTCACAAACATACACAAGCAGTGAGGCAGTGCTACTGAGATGTTTAGCTTGTGTGTATATAAACATATATACAGTGCTTCTGCGTCAGGTCCCCTCCTAAACTACTACTTTGTGTCAGGAATAACGGGGCAACTGTCTGAAAAGCCAAAAGACAGGTAATGATGGAGAATGGGGTGAGACAGGTGAAGTGCAGTCCTCGCTTGGTGGATGTAGCTGTCAGACGGTCTGTGTGTGGTCACTCGCAGCAAGCCAGGCGGATGGGGTGGCCAGAGAAGGGAAGATTGGAGCATTCGGCTACAGCACGTCTCGCTGTCTTCTCACTGGGAAAGGTCACCAGTGCCTCCCCACTACGCTGACCACTCCAGTTGTACAGCACAAGCACAGAGTCCGCCTGGAGCTACAACAAAAACAACATTAAAAAAGTAAGTACACATGTACAGTCTATGTAGTAGTGGTCAAAAGTGATGTCAAGAGGGGAAAGGCAAACTACAGCTACAAGTTTTATTTTATGAATAATTGCATTGGTTCACAATTTCTTGGACTTTGTAAAATTGTCAGCACAATTTGGCACGCACAACTTATTGTACAAATTAAAGGGAGAAGAAGTAATTTTCCTTGACGAGACATCACTTTTAGCAACTACAGTACATGTATATTTCAGCAGTGGTGCGATCCCTCCACATGCACATACACAGCTCTATAGAGAGAAACCAGATTTGAGTTTGGATTAAACACCATTTAAGCACTTTTGCATAAACCCTTCACACTCAGAATTTATGCCATCTTAAAGTCAATCAATTCAGCAGAAAAGAAGTAAGAGTATATACTTAGGCATTCCTTAGGAAACCCTTATAAAGGCTGGAAACTTGCAGCAAGTTAAGAACAATAATGATGCTACACGAACAAGACATTCAAACCCCAAACCAATAAGTCACATCGGAGAAAGAGCATTATTACAACAAGCTTCTTAAAACTGCAGCACACAGATAATTTAAAGCATACTGGGGCTAAATTATGCATGAAGCAGAGAGTAAAGATTCAATTTACACAGATGCAAAAACAGATGAAAAGAGAAGAGTATTACTGGACTGCATTACTGATTGGAGGTCAACCCAGAGAAGTGGCAGTGAGGGGAGGAGTTAGCGTATTAGTCCATGCAGAAGCAACGGGTTCAGGTCACAGGGGCATCATGGGAGCTTACCTGGAGGGGCTGCCCTTACAGACAGAGCCACTCTTTAGGCTGAATCAGACTCCGGCCCTGCTCACTCACTCCAACCAAGCTGCTGTAGTCTTCAGGCGCATACTACAGCACAACGAGCCACAGTCAGTGCCACAGGCCTCACGTTACACTCACAACAATCTACCGTCTTCAAGTACAGCTGACGGTAGAGCAGTATGCAATTCTACTTTAGGGTGTCAAAAGATGTGCACTGACATGGCAATAAAAAAAATAATGAAATTACAGAGATTCATTGTTTTTTTTACACATTTAGAAAGGTGACAGACATTTATAGAGTTCCAAAAGATTTATTTTGAGCTTTATATATTCAAAACTATCCTGAACGAAACTATTAAGCAGCACAACTGTATTCAACATTGATAATATATCGAATGTTTCTTGAACCCCAAATCATCATATCCCAGAATGATTTCTGAAGCCTCATGTGACACGGAAGACTGGAGAAATTCTGTTCAAAATTCATTGTTGCAACATTTAAAAATAGTGAATTTATATTGTAATATTTCACAATATTACTTTATACTGTATTTTTGATCAAATAAATGCAGCCTTCTTGAGCATAAGAGACTGCTTTCAACATTACAAAAATCTTACCACCCCAAACCTTTGACAAACATGCGCACGTGTGTGTGCGCGCGTGAGTGTGTGTAATACCAGAATTTTTCGTTTTGTTTCGAAAGCGTATCTTCAACATTGAAAACTCTTTTTGCTGCTTAATATTTTTGTGGAAGCTGTTATTCTTTTTTCAGGATTCTGATGAATAAAAAGGTCAAAAGAACAGCATTTAACATTGAAAACTTTTCTAAACTATTTTTATAAAAATCTTTATAAAATCTTTAAAGAATGTGGGACATTTTAGTGGATTTCAGACCGGTGATCAAAACTATATAATAAACTAGTGATCTCATTTATGAAGAATTAAATCATTGTCAGAGCACATATATTATTTCACACCCCTAAGTCTACAGTATGTTTGAAAAGGTAAAAACTAAATGTAAATGCAGGAAAGAGTACTGGGATACTGAAGTATTCATTAAAGAAAAATTAAAGTATTACAGTTTACTTCAAAGACTCCTCATTCAAACACAGGTCTGAAGTGCAATGCCTTATCACTCATAACCGAAGAAGTGACAAGTTTATGCCCAAACATATTCAACACACCACCCAAAATACACTCCACTGCAGATAAAAAAAAGAAAAGTATGCATCATACAGGGTTGCATATGAGATGTTAAGCATGAATGCACTATAGAAAGACAGAGGGGAGAGGGGGTGCAGACCACCTGCCAAAAAAGAAACACTTCCCGCACACAAAGTCCTATAGTGTGTATTTTGTATCAGAGGTTAAAAGCACACTTGGAGGGTGGACTGGGTTCAGATTCATTTCATTGGTTCAGCCAGGAGTCAAACCTGAACTCAGCATTTCACACACGCCACTGTGCTACGCTTTGTGAGCAGTGTAACACGCACACCGCTACAGTACACACACAGCTCAGTGTCACACGCTTTAGAGGAGAGAGCGGGTACGCTGCATGCTGAAGACAGTTGTACCATCCCCACCACAAAGTATGAAAAACTATAACATTTGGAAAATCTTCACGGCTATACATTAATACACTGTGAGAGAGAGCACACACAGACCCGTGCCCAAAACAAAGCAGCACTCTTTTTCACCTAACCATCCCTCTGTCTGTATAACCCCCTTCCCTCCTTCTCTGAGTGCAGGTGTCATACGGTCCTCTGAAGTCTCCGCCTAATAGGGTGTCAGCTAATGAGAGGACAAAATGTACACAATGATTCATCATAAAACACTATGCTAAACAACACTACGCTAAACAACACTACAATATAGAAATGTCTTAAAATCTATGCTGCTTATCCAATAGAAGCAGGGTCCTGATAAAGTCTGAGAGGTGCACTGCTGGGGAAACCCAACTTTTTTTTAAAACTTGTTTTTGAACTTGAGAACCTAAATGAATGAATGAGTGAGTAGTGGAATGAAGAGTTACCTGATATCCCTGAAAGAAGCTGAGGATGTCTTTGACCCCGGCGTTGTACGGCAGGCCCTGCATTCGCACCAGTGCTCCGGGCTGAGGGGGGAGGAGGGCAGGGGAGGACTGGGCGGCCACAGCTGCCGCTACTGAACCCGGCGGGGCTGCAAAATAACTCACCGTGGAAGGAGAGACCGGTGGACTATTCAACAGTGTGAGGGAGGAAAGAAAAGGTATTAAATCATGAAAAATTATTCATTTTTAAATAAAACTAATTACATATATATAAAATGGCATACAAATAAATAATTTAAATTCCGACTGGAGAAACTATTGATTGATGCCTGTATTACCAAATTTCATGTTAATGGTTGAAGTTGCTTGGCAACTGTTAAATTGTAAAATTTGACAAATGAACTACACTACCGTTCAAAAGTTTGGGGTCAGGTTAAGTCTATTATGTTTAAGGTGCACTATGCAACTTTCTGTCCACTGGAGGGCGCCTATTCAAAAATAAAGGCGTAGTTTGATGATGCAAAGTTTGAGCGCAGCATCTTGGGACATATGGTCTTCACCTCACATCCGGTGGAAAATAGGACACGGGCAGAAATCACGTTCATGTATGCGGTTATTAACGTTACTGTAGTGTAAAACAGAGCAGGACAGAGTGTTGAGGAGCTGAACATGGCCGCTGGAGCGATTGTTAAACAAATACCCGCCTCACGAGCACCGGGACTTTTATTATGACGGGACACGACACAGTCGTCGGGCGCCTGCAGTATTTCCGCTCTTCCGGTTATGATTATGAGGTAATGCAGCTCTGTTTATCATATTAGACACATTTAAGTGTGTTGAAAATTATGTTATGACGTTACTCCGTGCGTTCACTTGTTCACACTGCTAAGAGTAAAGCGCTCCTGCCAAATAAAAGGCGACACCGAGGGTAACGCAGATTTGACGTAATTGACAGGCGACTTCCTCAGACGCTATGCTGACACGTCCCCGGTCCTTGGTTAAAATAGCAATTTTCTCACAATTTACAAATAGTTGGAAACATTTGGGATATTGTAAGTACTCAACTGAACAAAATATATAACACTGGCCTAGTGGTTTTTGGATATTTTACTGCAAAAATACTACATAGTGCACCTTTAAGGCTGCGTTTATTTTATAAAAAATATTTTGACACCTATACTACAATAGTAGTATATATTACTTGCTTGTGATTATTACTACTACTATACATATAAATAAATACAAATAAAAGTGTGAGAAATGCTATGATACAGTACAATATATGACTTGGTTTAACAAATAAAGTGCACAGTGACTTTTACTTTAACTATGTGCCACGAATGGTAAAGGTATATTTTTGTCTTGTACCTCGGGTAGTAGGTGGTGTAGCTCATGTTCATGTTCATGTAAAGCTGTGGAGAATAGTAGGCTAAAGCATGTGCAGGGTTGTGTGTTGGGGCCTGTGGAGTTCTTGGAGTGGCCAGCAGGGGGGGCTGATACAATGCTGCGTCAGTGGGAAGCATAGTTGGAGTTGCAGGAAATGCAGCATATGTTGGTGGAGAAAGACCTGAGCGGGACAAGAAAAAGCACTTTATAGATATAAATAAATCAATTAAAAAGTTGTTTCGACTAAGGCAGTGTGTAGATCTCTCTCATACACACACGGCTGACTTTGCACAAGTGTGTGAATGGCATGTATACTTAGCTCCTATGGCACAGGAACAATTACAGTCTCTACTAATGTGGTGAGAGCACATACAGCCCATTCTGAAGCCAAGGTCAAACAATCAGATCAAATCACTTAGTTAACAGCCCTTCCTTTAGTGCTGCTACAGGCTTGCTCTTTCTAAATGCCAAAATGTTGCACCTTTAGATCAATGAAAGAGGTGATCGTGCTGCTTTCTTGCAAATAAGATGAAATTTAATCTCAAACTAACTGGAACACTGCACACAGATCAGCATCTTTAAACAGGAACTGATTACAGCTTCTGGCTCAGGATAAATACTATCCAAATGAACAGAGCAGTTCATCTACAAGCATTAAACAAAAAAAAAAATGCTCTTTAAAATGAAAGCTTCCTTTAAGACAATCTCTTACAAGGCAATTTGCAAGGAGGCGGTGACAGGCCGCTGCGGTTAAGCGTGCCCCCCATCAGCACAAAGCTCATCTCCTCAGTGGAGCACTGGAACACCTCCACATAACGATCCTTCATCATTTTCTTGTGGCACTTCTGAGCCACCATAAACGCACGGTCAGCTGATTTCATCTGAATGAAGGCATCACCGGAGGGTCGACCCTAGGAAGATGGAGAGAGAGAAAAAAAAAAAAAGTGGGTCAAAGAGTCATAGTACCTGATGATTTTGTTTCATTAAGTTCCTAATTAAGTCACCTGCTGGTTAAGGACCATGTGCACTCCATGTGGTTTGATATCAATGGTGTGTTCCCCCATAAACTCCAGGATGTCCTCGATGGCAGCGGTGTATGGCAGACCCCTCAGTCGGATGCAGTCTCGTGTGTTGCCAGTGGTGATGAAGGGTGGCGTTGCTAACACAGGCATAGATACCATTGGAGGAGGAGGAAGGGTGGAGATCAGTGGAGTGGACATGTAGCGATTCAACACCTAGTTTAAAAATACAAACGAAGGTCAGATGTTTATCAGATTTTGGTCTAGTATTCCTACACAAAGTCAGTTTGGTGGGTTTTTTGGTCTGATTAATCCTCAGTATTAATCCTGACCCACTGACATGTATTACTGCAGTTTTGTTCTTTGTTGGGGGCTTGTTCTTTGTTGGACCTACATAACTGCCACAGCTTATATCCTTTACTAATTAAGTCCTTTTTTCAACTGTTATCTAAGCTATTTAATTTCCATTATTTTTTTATTAAATGGTATTAAAAAACAATACATTATCTTAAAAAGCAAAGGGTTCTCTAAGGTTTAAATAAAACCACACCTGCTGGACCTCAGCTGCAGTACTACGGAACAGCTCGATGTATCTCTTGCCCAGGATCTGTTTGTGCTTCTTCAGGGCATTCTGGGCATATTCCTCACAAGCAAAAAGAACAAATGCGTCGCCAGTGGGACGTCCATCTGGGTACTTCACAAACAGAAGCCCCTCCATCCCATCAGTCACAGGGCTCTCCGGGCCCAGGAAGCCCAGAACATCCTGAGGAGTAGCAGTGAACGGAAGCCCACGCATTCGGATTATCACCTGGTTTTCCTTAGAAAGGAACTGAGCTACCTCATTGGACGTGCCTGTCAAAAAAGTGACATTTTTACATTTAATGTGATGAGTGGTTACAGAATGTCAGAGATACTCTCAGCTGCTTTAAAAGCTTTCAGCAGACACATCAACACGCACTGTAATGATATCTCGGCGGGCCGCTGTACTTTTACACCTGCTGTGTGTGAGGGCAGTGTGAGGCTTTTCAGAAGCTGCTGACCCATCTTCCTCCCTGAGGGAATGAACGGCTCTCTTTCTCTGTGGCCTGGCCAGATAGGGGGGCAGGAGGGAAGAGGAGTAGAGTTTCCCCCTCTACCTGCCCAACATGAGTCAGCGAGGGAAAGAGACTCACAAAGAGCCTTTCATTCCCACAGGGGAGGAGGGCACAAACACACACACACACACACGGGAATAACGGATAGAGATTTACTCTACAAATGCTAAGTGTCTGCTCATATTACAACTGAAGGCTTCATGTAAATGTCTCACCTCCTGCAATCTTCAGAAATTCCTCCCCAGTTGCTTTATAAACCTGAAACAAAATAAATACAGAACATCATAGGTGTGGGCTGCACAACCTTAATTATTATCTATACTACACTTTCTCCATGTTCTCCTAGCCTGATGTGGTCATACTCAATTCTAGTCAGAATATGGGTCTGAAACTGCTCCACTGGGCTGAGATTATGGGGCGTGTTTCAAACGAACCAGGAAAGACATCAGTTGGATAGACCTACAACCAATCAGAGCAACGAAGCGATGCCTTACGATAGTTGTCAAATGTCAACAGAGCTCAATTGCTCTGTGTTGCCAAGTCCACGTTTTTTTCCGCGGCATGTTTTCTATGTCCGCGGGTTGAAGCGACTATTATGTGATATATAGACCCATGAATGCAAATTTTAGCAGGCAACCTTGCCAAAATAACACACATTTTATCACCCAAAGGTTCCGGAGAACCTCCCCGAAAAGGGCTAGTAGTTAGCGCGTTTTGTTGTAAAAACTTGGCAACCCTGTCTGCACGCTCGCTGGAATAAACGATCTTTGCCGGTGTTGTAAAAAAAAAGAAGAAAGAATTTAAGGATACACAGAGCACTTACCAACATGCATGGATGATCATGATCATTTCAGAGAGAAATTGTCAAGGTGAACGCATATACGAACAAGCTCTCCATTTAGGATTTGAACAAATACAATCCAAGCGCCTTTGATGACGTGCATGATTACGTTACTGTTTATCATCTGTCCATCATCGTCTAAAGCCTGCCCTGATGATTTCATTGGTCCGAACAGTTTCTGTTCGGGCATAATTGCTCCTCTATGGATCGAGTCCAGACCGAACCGCCCGAGCTCAAATGTTGTGGGCGGGGCTGAGTTCGGCTGGCATCCAGGCTAGTTTTCTCCATGTTTTGGAGTTGTTTGAGGATTAATTTAGAGATGCTTCTTTCTCTAGAGTTTACCAGGAATGTCTAAATTCATTCCCTCTAAAGCTTTGTTGCAAAAAAAACAATAAATTATAGCTAAAATAAGAGGGGGGAAAAAACAGACAACCGCATTGTCAAATCGACCATGTTGATTCAACTTTCCATCTGAATTCACAATTATTTGTATAGAATTTTTCACAATACACATCTGCATTTTGGACTAACTAGCTTTTTTTATTGAGGATGCTGGACAACTACCTAGTGCATTACAGACATCCAGTCCAGAGGTCATGAATGCATGAACTAACTTTTCTGCATCAGAAAATGATAACATGTTGCTGTTCAGTGATGTTTCTGAGGTGGAAGGCTGTTCTTGTAATATATGAAAAATGATTTTCTTAAGACATGTTGCTGTCTAATGCAACACCCAGGTCTTTAACTAGGGCAGCGTTTACAAGTTTCTGTGCTCCTGAATGTTTGTGCACGCGCAGCCGCAGAGTCATCTCTGATCCCTGCATGTGTGTTAAGTGTGTGTGCACTTAAATGAAAACTGCATTAATATAAAGCTTGAAACTACCTGTGCATTAAACGATTTTAAAAGGAATTTTATGCAAAACATTTATTACAATTAATCATAAAATGGCCCTGATATGTCACTAGACATTAAGAAATCATGTCAATTTCAAATACTTATATCACTGACAACAGTAGTCTGGCCAGGATATTGTCATTTAAAAGCTGTTGTTGCAGTCCTCTGGTCTGTTGCACAAAGCTGGTTTCAGTTGTTACCCCGGTAAGTTCGAGATTAGTTTGAGCAAACTGTTTTTCAGGATCAAGAAGGTGGATTGGTTTTTGCGGTGTTCATCACCATGGTAACTTCACGGCTAACCTGCTCTGGAGCAGATTTTACTCTGAGTTAGAGATCGCAAACTCAAACTGGATCAATCAGCTGCAAGTAAAGATGCAGTAAAGCCACACACCCTGTATCTCTCCTTCCAAATTTGCAGTTTATAGTGAAAAAAACCCTTAGAGACAAAGGGTTTTCCCTTTGCTCTTCCTTTGGCGCTAATTACTTATTTATAGTATACAAATTATAATTACTCTGAATTAATATAATGTATTCATATAATTATTATATTAATTGACAAGTAGACAAATATTAATATTAATATAAAACATGCATTCATAATTCTTTTAAACAACATTTAATTGAGCTCTTTGTGAACCTATAATTATTAGGCATATTTATTTGATTCACATCATGCATTAATATAGTCAGATATTTTGTCAGCTGCCTTCTCAAACTTTCGCTGCAGCAGCAGGGTTTATTCTTGCCTTGTAAACATTTCATGATAATTATCAAAACGATCTCTCAATCTTCAGAAGAGAAGTGAATTGTGCCCTCTCTCTAGCGAGAAATGGATCAAATGGACTCTGTGATTGCTTCAGAGTTAATCGTGAACTCTGGTTTAAACCTGAGTTGACAGACAGTGATTGCAGTACCAGTGATTTTGGCCACAATCTTACATACACTTCCTTTAATGCACACCTTCCAGCCAATCAGAATAGAGTATTCAGACAGACCATAGTATAAATAGCTCTCACATACCTAGTGTGAATTTAATATAGAAGAATTAGTATCTCAGACTAAAGTGAGACAGAGATTGGAACCACACATATTAGAACAGCTGACCGGAGTACAACAAAAGCTCACGGTTCAGATGCTGTAAAGAAGGTGAACTTACTTCAATGTATCTGTTGCCCATGTGGTGTTTATGTCGATCCAGTGCCATGTCTCTGTGTTCAGAGTTTATGAAGCGCACCAGAGCTTCCCCGTTCCTCCGGCCCTGAGCATTTAAACACAGTGCAACGCCACCTCTGATACACACAAATCAAAGAAAAGCAGAGATGCAACATTTAAAAACTAGTTTGCTCATTATGAGAAATCAGCTTTGACATTTCACATAAACCTACTTTTTCACTAGTAAAAGTCCTGATGTGACATTTGGCTGGATTTGCCTTCAAAGTCTTACCGAGTTTTGCATTACACTGTTAATGTGTACTAAAGGGTCTTTTCTAAGTGCATGCTCAGTGTCATTGTGAGTGTGTGTTTCAGTGTCACGCTGAGCTGTAATCTCACTTGGCAATGTTGAGACCCTTGAAGAAGCGAGCGATGTCCTGATCAGACGACTGCCATGGCAACCCACGAGCTCTGATGACCGTCTCGCTGTCCACAGCTTCTGTCTTACTGCTGGAAAAAGTGCACATATGCAGACACACGGGTAAACCTCATGCTCAGAAGCATAATTATGGGTCTAATAATGAGATAAAACTCCAGATGCATTTTGAAACATATGGTCAAAATCATCAACTCTTTTTGGTCAGCAGGAGTAAAAGGGAAACTACTCACACAAACAATATTTATCGAAATGTATAACAAAATAGTGTATTTTCATTTTTTTTTACAACAAAAAAAAATCAGACCACGACGAGTACATACCACGCTCCAGATTCAAACTTGTAGTTTACAGTTTCAAAAGCAGAGAATTTGTGATCTACAAAGAAAAAAAGTTCAATTATGAGACTGCAAGCAACATGGTCAGTTATACACACCAAATGTGAAATACGTAACAAGTTCTCAATATATAAAGGGTACAGATCAATCCACTACGCTGCATGACTCACTGTAAGGCTCAGCTAGGAGGTGCAGAATTATCAGAACCATGTTCTTCACCTCCCTCAGTCCAGCCTCCTGCTCCACCACCGCTGGAATACACACGTCTGACAACAGTGTCAAGGCACATACATGACATATGCACATTCATAAATGTACATATTCCTATTAAAACTAGTAATATAAAATATTAAATGTGAGTACATTCTTCCTGTTGATTAACAAATGACATTTGAAGATTTTTTAAATCTAAAACATATGCAGGATACAGTCCAGCATGGAGGGCAGATTGAGATCTTTGACAGGGCCTGCATTGGGGCAGCATTTGTGAAACTCTTTCTTCAAGTCCACAAACGTGTAGAAGCACTCGGGCAGGACCAGATTCTACAGCAAAACAAACAAAGGCAAATTAGAGGGATACCGGTAGGAAAATATGTTTAGGAAGAGCCTGAGGGAAGGGCAGAAGAGAGAACAGTAAAGAAGAGGGGAAAGGAATAAGACAGAATAGACTTGGATTGCTTTAATGTCCTCTGGATGAGCATAACATTCCTGTGAAGATTATAACATGTTGGTGCTAAGCAGATTATATCACAAACTGACAGCTAATTTAGAAATGTCAGAAACACACATATACACACCCTTTTCCTTTTTGGTAAAAACAAATTCAAGGATGAAGGCTATTTGCGAATTACCTTTTTGGAGGCCTCAGGGTGCAGCACCTGTCGGATAAGAAGTGGTCCGTCCACACAAAGTGTGTAGGAGCTTCTGCCCAGAGACTTTAGTTCAGATGACACCAACTGATGAAACTAGAGACAGAAATAAAAGCAGTTAAAAAGAGGCAGAATTGAGAAAGAAAAACGGATTATTTCTGATATCTAAAACACCACAGCATTAGACTGTAGGCATTAGTTTCATTTCCCTTTAGATCTACACTGTTCAAGTTTGGAGTCAGCAAGTTTTTTTTAATAAATAAATCTTTTATTTATTTCCTAAATCTTTTATTTAGGAAAAAAAAAAAATCTGCTTTCCACAAAAATAATAAGTAGCAGAATTGTTTTGAACGTGGCTAATGAGATGTTTCTTGAGCATTAAATCAGCATATTAGACTGATTTCTGTCAGATCGTGACACTGGAGACTGTGCTGTAATGATGCTGAAAATTCAGCTTTGCCATAGAAATAAATTACATTTTAAAACATACATTTCCTTGAAAATATAGTCAAATAATATTTCACAATAACAGTAGTTTTATCTTTGTTTCTCACGGTTAAATCTCATGCTCAGAAGCATTATGGGTCTAATAATGAGAAAACGTGAAACTTTTCACTCTGCACTGTGTTTGTTTACAACAACAAAAATCAGACCACAACAAATATGAATCCATTACCATTCTGAAGCTATAGTTCCTTAAAGGGATAGTTCACCCAAAAATGAAAACTGTCAACTACTCACCTTCATGTTGTTCCAAACAAGACTTTTGTTCATCTTCCGAACACAAATTAAAGTAAATCTGAGTGATTTCTGTCCCATCATTGACAGCTATGCAACTACCACTTTGTCAAATAGATGAAGAGATCGTAAAACTAATCCATTTGAATTGAGCGGTTTAGTCCGATTTTTCTGAAGAGACACAATCACTACATATGATGAACAGATTGGATTCAGGCTTTTATTCACATATAAACAATTCATCAAGCATGTTCGCCTGACATGCAAGAACCAAAGAGGTTTGTTCTTACACAATCAATATTTATATGTGAATAAAATCCTAAATTAAATATTTTCATCATATAAAGCAATTGTCCCTTTAGTAATTTTGGACTAAACTACTCAACTCATATGGATTACATTTACAATCTCTTTATGAATATTTTGAAATAAATCAAAGTGGTATTTATGTAGCCATCTAAGGAGAGTACAGAACTAGCTCAGATTTTGTTAAAAAGACCTTCATTTGGGTTACAAAGAGGAGTGAAAGCCTTTTGGGTGACATAGCTGAGTAAATGACAGTAAAATCGTCAAAAATGACAGAATTTGAGAGCCATTTTTAAGTGAACTAACCCTTCAAGGCTTTTAGTAAAGTGCACTTAAGTTAGTAAATCTTTGCCATTTTTTTCTAAAATTCGGATTTCATACCCAGCAATCGCTCTTGTACAGTACACCCATAAAATCTTACCAAGCCCAAACTTTATATTCTTAAATGAACAGCTTTATATTAAAAAAAATATTAATATTCCCTTCAAACCAAAGATACAGGCAATCACAGGAGACACTATGAGTATGAAAAATGTATTATTAGTTTATTATTATTATTATTTTCTTGTTAAATATCATTGGATTAACAGACATAAAAGGTGAAAAAAAATTCCATAAACTGAAACTTCTGAACTTTCTACTACAATGTCAAGGGCAGCACAGAGGACACCCACAGTATGTTGTAATATGTGCACATGCTGCTCAGTGTGCGCGTGCGTGTGCATGCATGTGCTTGTTTTCTAGATTAAGCAGCTGGTCAGACTGGTTTAGTGAAATACAGGAAGTAAACTATGGCAGTCATTTCAGATGAAGTATTTTGCGTGACCAGGGAGATAGATGACAAAACAAATGCAGAGCATTTATCCTGCTCTTAAGCACACCACCTGCTCATTCCCAGCTATAGGGGCTCCCACATTCACCTGTGTTTACCAAAAACATCGAGTCTATAATGAGACATTACATGTTTAGTAAACGCATCAATCTCTGCAATAGTCAAGAGCAGTACAGGCAAACCAACAACTATGGTATGACAACTGATTTGAGTACTTCATGTAGAAGAAACATAGAAAAGAGAAAAGTCAATGCAGAATGTGTTTCAAGTCAAATGAAAGAATAATGCATTTTAAAGAGCTGTTTTAGGTTATTCAATAAGAGTTCAATTTGCTATTATTATGTTGAAAACTGATCCTAGATCAGCATGAGAGCATATTTTCCACTTAGTGGTGATGAAAAAAAGAAAAGGTAGTTTTAACAAATGTCTTTGACCGAAACACTGTATCAAGTTAAAAGTTCAACTTTTAAAATCAAATCTCGACACATTGCGCTCTTCCCATTTATGTTTTTAAAAGCACAAACGGGTTTGTTCATTTGGCTCACTATAGTTTTAAAGCCCTCATTTTCCGGTCAGTAGGTGGGACTGGCAGTCGCCAGGTTTCAATAAACGGTTATTGATTCAAAGAGCTGATAAGGTAATAATGAAGATATTAGGTGAAATTGATAACATGCTTAAAAACGGTGCACACTTTACAACATGGCCTTGTAAATATATAATTAAGGTAACAAATTATAAACTAAATAAATAAAATGCAATACATGCAAAATATTGAAGTTATTAATGCATTTAATTTCTTTGCACCATCAAATGTTATTACAGCAATTCCATAATGAATTACAACAGAGCAGGGACGAACCAATACAGTGTTTGTCAGCCTCTGGCATTCAATAAGAGAACAGATGGAAACTTTATGGCAAGATTTTCATATCATTTAGGCCAGCAATACTAACACAGTCCAACATTGCCTTTACCCAAAAGCAAAAAAAGTAAAAGCAGCAAAGACATGGTTGACACAACATAAACAAAAATAGTTTAAAAAAGATAATTTAACAAAACCTGACAAATGTACAAGCTAGGATTTTTAGAGAATTCTAGAGCAGTAAAGCTCTCAACTAACAGAACCTGTCCATCTTCATACCTCACCATAACACGATGCTTCAGTTAGTCATTAAGGGCTTAACTTTCAAGACTTTTGTAAATACCCGACAATTCCAAAAGTATAATTCAAGAGCTTTACATCTCATTTTAAGTAATCTCAAGGAACGCTTTAGTTGTATACAGTGAACGCATACAACCCCACCTTGCACAAATTAGCAACTGCAATAAATTAAGTGCAAACCTAATTTCTACAACACAAACACTGCTAAAACACACCCTGTGTCTACAAACAAGAGGAGATCAAACTCCAGGGAAATGCAAGATACGAAGGGTTTCATTTCACTGGCAGAATGTTTTTTTGTTTGTGGAAAATGCAAAAAACAGTGCAATCAAAACAATGATGATACATAAGCAGAAACCAGGATAAGTAAAAAACAAGCCTCTCTGGCACTGAGAAAATTAATGTGGTTAGAATGAGATAAAAATGGTATTTAAACTTGATCTGAGTTTCAGTTTCATTCTCCTCTGCCATGATGTCAGTGAGAGTTGATCTTTAGCATGAAGATCAATCCTTGTCTGTCTGTCTTGTCTGTCTGCAAATGGAACTGAAAGGTCCTATGCAAATGTCATTCAAAATGCACGTGAGAAACAATCCCTCTATGAAAGTGTGTTCTGTCCGTAAAGTGCACTTATAATGGTAATTAAATTTACTGTAATTAGACACTTATGACCACAGGATTCTGAAATCTGTGGATTGTATATCCATTAGTCACTCACGTACACCAAAGGGCTATCCACAGAAAATCTTTCTTTCATATACTACCGTTCAAAGGTTTGAGGTCAGAAAGTTTTTTTTCGCTCTCTTATCTTATGCTTACCAGGTCTCTTATGCTTATCAAGGCTGCATTTATTTGATCAAAAATAAAAACAACAAAAATAATGAAGAAATCTATTTTAGTATTTCATTCCCGTGATCCCAAAGCTAATTTTCTTGCATCATTGCTCCAGTCTTCAGTGTCACATGATCCTTCAGAAATCATTCTAATATGCTGATTTAATGTTCAAGAATCATTTCAAATCATCATAATCATCATCAAAAATAGTTGAAAAATTATGAATTTAGTGAAAAATTCTAATTTATCATTTAGAAAGAAGAAGAAAAAAATCTGGATAACTGACCCTAAACTTTAGAGTGGTAGAATGGCTTTATGTTTATCAAACACTGAGCTTGCAATTTAAATAAATTATATATTATAAAATATGACTAAATAAATTTGAAATTAAGATATAGAGGAACATTAGGAACATTAGATGCACAGGAATAGAACACTTAAACTGAGTGGCAGTACTAAGTTAGTAGGATATGCATACTGAGGCTTATTTTGAGTGGAACTCACCATGTGTGCACAGGATAAAGTGAAGTGGGTGCGTTGTTAGATAAAGTAACAGGATATACCGGGTGAACTACCAGGATGTTTAAGCAACAATCGCATACAACCGGTTTTCACTTAATCCATTCCGTACTTACTTTATACAATGCTGTAAAAACATGAGACTCAAAACCCATTTGATTCATGTCTATAAATGACTATTTCACTGATGGGTGGTCTGTTCTTTCAACTCTGAGGCTGAATAAAAGAATGGATGAATGTGTCACTCATCCTTTCACAGAGGCATTTCCTAGAATCGTCCATGAGCATTGACAGTCTGTAGAGTAATAAAGCTCTCGGCTCATCACACACAGGTACTGACATGCTCCTGCCAACCTGATGTGCTTTCTCAGCAAGCTCAGAGAATAACACGCAAACTTTCTAACACACCCTCTGTCTCTTAAACACACCCAAGATCCTTTTCTCCCACAAACACTCCCGATGTCATTGTAACAATTTGAATCTGCTTAAAATCTTCTCTTCCTCACACCCAAAAATAAATATAAATATTAAAGGGTTAGGTCACCCAAAAATGAAATTTGTGTCATAAATGACTCACCCTAATGTTGTTCCACACCCCTAAGATCTCTGTTCATCTTCAGAACACAGTTTAAGATATTTTATATTTAGTTAGACTGCGTATCTAAGTGTAGGCACACTATAGTGCCCATGTCCAGAATGGGAATAAAAACATCATCAAAGTAGTCCATGTGGGACATCAGTTAGTTGATTAAAATCTCGAAGCATCGAAAATACATTTTGGTCCAAAAATAGCAAAAGCTATGACTTTATTCAGCATTGTCTTGTCTTCCGCATTTGTTTTCAAACCTCAAATAAAGATTCAAACTGTCATGAATTAGCAGATTGATTCATGATTCAGATTGAGTGTCAAACTGCTGAAATCACTATCATTGGCAATCCGAATCATCAATCAATCCGCTGATTCATGACTCTTTGAATCTTTATTTGAGGTTTGAAAACAAATGCGGAAGAGAAGACTGATGATGAATAAAGTTGTAGTTTGTGTTATTTTTGGACCAAAATGTATTTTCAATGATTCAAGAGATTCTAATTAACCAACTGATGTCACACATGGACTACTTTGATGATGTTTTTTAAAATGTTTTTTATTTATGTTTTATTCCGAAGATGAACGGAGGTCTTAAGGGTGTGGAACAACATTGGGGTGAGTCAGTACTAGTGACATAAATTTCATTTTTGGGTGAACTAACCCTTTAATATAATATAATATAATATAATATAATATAATATAATATAATATAATATAATATAATATAATATAATATAATATAATATAATATAATATAATATAATATAATATAATATAATATAATATAATATAATATAATATATCATATAATATAATATAATATAATATATACACACACAGATGTGTTAACGCCACACATTCCCATAGCATTAGCGTCTAAAAGCAGGTGCAAAGCCAAAGCGACTCATCCAAAGAGTGCCAGCAGCTATAAATGTTTCGTTTCACTCTGGATACCGTATCTAAGCACAAACAGCACAGATCAGCCACTAAAGCTCAGAAAAACAGGTTTGACTTAAGTCTGTTAGTAAGATAGGATGAGCCACACTAAAGCCTTACAAATACAGATTTCCCAACCCAGACACTGTTGATGAGGACCGATTTTATCAACAGGTGAGTCACACAGTGAGACAGGGAAGTTAGTTGTGTTAGAATTCAATAAATAAGGGATTTTTCTTGGAATCTTTCTTTCACTGTAGACAAGAGACTAAGGTCCTCATTGGACTGCCATATCCAAGTAAGACTCTGTCAGCCCTTTCCCAAACACCTCACTATTTCTTATAGGGCTGGGTATGACGTTTAGTACATTATGGTGACAATATAACACGTGTACTGTGTAGAGAGAGAGAGAGATTTTCCTAAATGATATACGTCACAGTATGTAAATATATTTTCACAGCACAGACCTGCTTCAAGTTGACAACTGAGTTATGAAGATAGTTATGAATAAAAAATTTAAAAAAGCACATGCTTGATGCTTAAGAGTTAAGAGCAAAAGGCTATGAAATAACTTCATGGAGTGCTCTAATTTGAAGTTTAAATAATAATTGTGTGTGTGTGTATATTATATATATATATATATATATATATATATATATATATATATATATATATATTATATATATATATACAGTCTTGTTCAAAATAATAGCAGTACAATGTGACTAACCAGAATAATCAAGGTTTTTAGTATATTTTTTATTGCTACGTGGCAAACAAGTTACCAGTAGGTTCAGTAGATTCTCAGAAAACAAATGAGACCCAGCATTCATGATATGCACGCTCTTAAGGCTGTGCAATTGGGCAATTAGTTGAAAGGGGTGTGTTCAAAAAAATAGCAGTGTGGCATTCAATCACTGAGGTCATCAATTTTGTGAAGAAACAGGTGTGAATCAGGTGGCCCCTATTTAAGGATGAAGCCAACACTTGTTGAACATGCATTTGAAAGCTGAGGAAAATTGGTCGTTCAAGACATTGTTCAGAAGAACAGCGTACTTTGATTAAAAAGTTGATTAGAGAGGGGAAAACCTATAAAGAGGTGCAAAAAATGATAGGCTGTTCAGCTAAAATGATCTCCAATGCCTTAAAATGGAGAGCAAAACCAGAGAGACGTGGAAGAAAACGGAAGACAACCATCAAAATGGATAGAAGAATAACCAGAATGGCAAAGGCTCAGCCAATGATCACCTCCAGGATGATCAAAGACAGTCTGGAGTTACCTGTAAGTACTGTGACAGTTAGAAGACGTCTGTGTGAAGCTAATCTATTTTCAAGAATCCCCCGCAAAGTCCCTCTGTTAAAAAAAAGGCATGTGCAGAAGAGGTTACAATTTGCCAAAGAACACATCAACTGGCCTAAAGAGAAATGGAGGAACATTTTGTGGACTGATGAGAGTAAAATTGTTCTTTTTGGGTCCAAGGGCCACAGGCAGTTTGTGAGACGACCCCCAAACTCTGAATTCAAGCCACAGTACACAGTGAAGACAGTGAAGCATGGAGGTGCAAGCATCATGATATGGGCATGTTTCTCCTACTATGGTGTTGGGCCTATTTATCGCATACCAGGGATCATGGATCAGTTTGCATATGTTAAAATACTTGAAGAGGTCATGTTGCCCTATGCTGAAGAGGACATGCCCTTGAAACGGTTGTTTCAACAAGACAATGACCCAAAACACACTAGTAAACGGGCAAAGTCTTGGTTCCAAACCAACAAAATTAATGTTATGGAGTGGCCAGCCCAATCTCCAGACCTTAATCCAATTGAGAACTTGTGGGGTGGTATCAAAAATGCTGTTTCTGAAGCAAAACCAAGAAATGTGAATGAATTGTGGAATGTTGTTAAAGAATCATGGAGTGGAATAACAGCTGAGAGGTGCCACAAGTTGGTTGACTCCATGCCACACAGATGTCAAGCAGTTTTAAAAAACTGTGGTCATACAACTAAATATTAGTTTAGTGATTCACAGGATTGCTAAATCCCAGAAAAAATAATGTTTGTACAAAATAGTTTTGAGTTTGTACAGTCAAAGGTAGACACTGCTATTTTTTTGAACACACCCCTTTCAACTAATTGCCCAATTGCACAGCCTTAAGAGCGTGCATATCATGAATGCTGGGTCTTGTTTGTTTTCTGAGAATCTACTGAACCTACTGGTAACTTGTTTGCCACGTAGCAATAAAAAAAATACGAAAAACCTTGATTATTCTGGTTAGTCACATTGTACTGCTATTATTTTGAACAAGACTGTATATATATATATATATACACACACACACACACACACACACACACACACACACATACATACATACATACATAGGTCCTTTTCAAAAAATGTCCATATCGTAAAAAAGTTAATTATTTTCCATAATGTAATGATAAAAATTAAACTTTCATATATTTTAGATTCATTCCACTCCACTGAAATATTTCAGGTCCTTTATTGTTTTAATACTGATGATTTTGGCATACAGCTCATGAAAACCCAAAATTCCTATCTCAAAAAATTAGCATATCATGAAAAGGTTCTCTAAACGAGCTATTAACCTAATCATCTGAATTAACTAATTAACTCTAAACACCTGCAAAAGATTCCTGAGGCTTTTAAAAACTCCCAGCCTGGTTCATTACTCAAAACCGCAATCATGGGTAAGACCGCCGACCTGACTGCTGTCCAGAAGGCCATCATTGACACCCTCAAGCGAGAGGGTAAGACACAGAAAGAAATTTCTGAATGAATAGGCTGTTCCCAGAGTGCTGTATCAAGGCACCTCAGTGGGAAGTCTGTGGGAAGGAAAAAGTGTGGCAAAAATGCTGCACATCGAGAAGAGGTGACCGGACCCTGAGGAAGATTGTGGAGAAGGACCGATTCCAGACCTTGGGGGACCTGTGGAAGCAGTGGACTGAGTCTGGAGTAGAAACATCCAGAGCCACCGTGGACAGGCGTGTGCAGGAAATGGGCTACAGGTGCCGCATTCCCCAGGTCAAGCCCCTTTTGGGCTACAGAGAAGCAGCACTGGACTGTTGCTCGGTGGGCCAAATTACTTTTTTCAGATGAAAGCAAATTTTGCATGTCATTCGGAAATCAAGGTGCCAGAGTCTGGAGGAAGACTGGGGAGAAGGAACTGCCAAAATGCCTGAAGTCCAGTGTCAAGTACCCACAGTCAGTGATGGTCTGGGGTGCCATTTCAGCTGCTGGTGTTGGTCCACTGTGTTTTATCAAGGGCAGGGTCAATGCATCTAGCTATCAGGAGATTTTGGAGCACTTCATGCTTCCATCTGCTGAAAAGCTTTATGGAGATGAAGATTTCGTTTTTCAGCACGACCTGGCACCTGCTCACAGTGCCAAAACCACTGGTAAATGGTTTACTGACCATGGTATTACTGTGCTCAATTGGCCTGCCAACTCTCCTGACCTGAACCCCGTAGAGAATCTGTGGGATACTGTGAAGAGAAAGTTGAGAGATGCAAGACCCAACACTCTGGATGAGCTTAAGGCCGCTATCGAAGCATCCTGGGCCTTCATAACACCTCAGCAGTGCCACAGGCTGATCGCCTCCATGCCACGCCGCATTGAAGCAGTCATTTCTGCAAAAGGATTCCCGACCAAGTATTGAGTGCATAACTGAACAATTATTTGAAGGTTGACTTTTTTGTATTAAAAACACTTATTTTATTGGTTGGATGAAATATGCTAATTTTTTGAGATTTTGGGTTATCATGAGCTGTATGCCAAAATCATCAGTATTAAAATAATAAAAGACCTGAAATATTTCAGTTGGTGTGCAATGAATCTAAAATATATGAAAATTTAATTTTTATCATTACATTATGGAAAATAATGAACTATCACAATATGCAATTTTTTTTAGAAGGACCTATATATTATATAAAAAATGAATAGACTATGCAATTTAATTTTACATTGCATTACATTTCTTGAAAGCTATATTCTTACCTAAATGTTTAAACGGGGGTGAAACACTCAGTTTCAGTCAAACTTGAGTACCTATAGAGTAGTATTGCATCATTCATGTCTCCGAAAAGTCTTTAGTTTTATTATATTTATAAAAGAAATATAGGCTCAAATGCGGTGCTGCCTTCCCGGAATGCTGTGCTGAAGAGTTGAAGTCGCTTCATGTCACCCATAGGAATAAAGTGGAGTGCAACGCGGACTATAACGACATAAGTGTTCATGGATGAGTGGATCTGCAGCTGAGAGCATTGTTGATGGGGCGTGCATTTGCTCTCTCGCCTCAAGTCACCCTACCGGGAGAAGAGCCCGTACGGCCCATACAAGGACCTTCCGCTCTGTTGACGTCAAGCCAACCCATACTCGGAAAAAAACTCTCAGAAACTTGTGAGAAACCGGAAGGAGTATTTTTGACACAGAAATACTCCATCAAACGTCCAACATTAGTTTTTGAAACTTTGTCTATGTTTAGGATGGGAATCCAAGTCCTTAACAGTGTAAAAAGCGCAGTATGCATGAAACAGCATTCCACCCCCCCTTTAATGATAACTGTTTGATAAATTGCTCATGTTTAATGGATTTGAGATATAATAATTAAATACAT
This sequence comes from Pseudorasbora parva, assembly GCF_024679245.1. Taxonomy (NCBI): domain Eukaryota; kingdom Metazoa; phylum Chordata; class Actinopteri; order Cypriniformes; family Gobionidae; genus Pseudorasbora; species Pseudorasbora parva. The sequence goes on from NC_090172.1 coordinate 39,637,658, forward strand.
AACACATAAATCATAAAATAATTATAATAAAATCCTTAAATCCTACAAAACTATATTTTGTATAAAAAACATTTTATTATGACCTTTAATTTGGAGCAAGAGAATCTGGGCTATTGTCTTTATTGCATCAGAGATGTGTCACTTCGCTCACAGTCTAATTTTTGTTTAAGATCTCTTACCTAGAACATAACCTGCCCTGGAGCAAGTCAGCTGTGGAGCACAAGTTACTATGCTGATAAACACGGCTTAAAGCAGAGCCACTGTCATGGTGCCTAAAACCCAGGGTTGGCATAAACTACACTGAAACATACCTGGCTATCCACCTAAACTGGCTTCATGGTGTAGGCCTCAGATGGAAGTGGGTGTATTTATTGCCATTGAATTTGAAAGGACAAAACATGAAAAGCAAAAACCTTAACCAAACAAATGGTTTGATAGTGTCTGTCTTTCTCTCTATATCCTTCTCTCTCTCTGAAATGTAGTTAGGGACAGGGAGAAATTGATTTCACTGGTTAATATTTACAGAGCCCCTTGGGGATAGGCTACAACTGAAATAAGATAACATGCAAATGCCACCACCTGAATGTAACAAAAGGTATGTAATAAAAATGTGAGTTTTAATATCAATCATTTGTACCTTGATAAAATAATACAATATGTAAATTCCAATAATCGTCTAGTCTCACATTGAGCTCTAAACACCTTTCTGTGGGACAGTAATGACAAGGTGTTCATTATGAAACAGTGGGGGTGGGAACAGGTTTAGAGTACAAACAAATTCTCTCTGCGTCATGGTTGAGAAACACGTTTGGCGACATCCGCCTTTTGTCAAAACAAATGTGCAAAACTCAGGAGCAACCCATAACTGCTTAATAAACTAGCCCAACATGGAGAGCAGAAGAAAAGGAGGAATTGCTTACTGAATCTTTCTAATTCTATTAATTTAATTTCACTTTATCCTCTCTCTGGACACATATGGCTCTCAGGTGGATGCATTGGCAATTAAACATTCTGTCTTCCAGATGCTGAACACACCAGTCTACAACAAGACTAGACCTGCACACTCACCTAGAGCAGAGCGTCTGTGCCTTCCTTCCCACACCCAAACCACACACACACACACACACACACACACACACACACACACACACACAGCCATTTAAAAAACAAACCAAATGCTAGAATCATGTGTGCAATTCCAAAGACTTATCTTGGCCTACTAAAATTATATTGTGTAGTGATTTTTAGTTTAAGTCCAAGACATCCTGTCTAAGACATTCCTAAACATCAGTTTGAAAGGCCATGATATACATAAACATTGCATAAAGACAAAGCACCAGACTGCGTGAAGGTGTCTCTCACCTGCTGCAAGACGCTCTCCAGTGGCTCGGCCTTGCACAGCTCCTCCGTCGTGAGCCCGGTCTCCTCCTTGCACTGCTCCGACAGATCCACACTGTCCGGCTGCACTAGAGTCCGCTGAAGTTTGCCCACCTGTTAACAACATCATCTCTTTCAACCGGCCTCTCAAAGCAACTTTAGCGGGTTGTGTCATTGGCACGCCCTTACACCTGGCCGCCGAGAACACCAACGCAATGTTCAATGTTCTCCACGCGCCAATGCTGTCTAGGTCGGCAGCTCGGTGGTTTGATACCGAGTCACTACAGCGAAGATGTTGATATCTCATTTTCAGCAGTGTGTTTGTGTGAATGCAAAGCAGACACGGCAGGGTTACTGACCTACAGGCGATGACATGCACCAAAAAAGGCAGGCTTTCGTCTCTCGCGGCTCAAAAAGACCGCATTATAATAAAGTTGTAAAATAGAAACCACTGATGAATATTAAAGTAAATCACAATTTACCGCATTTAACACTCTGAAAGCGCACCTTGTTGGTGAATGTCAGCTGTCAAGGTGGTTTCTAATACTAGCACATTGTGGTAGTTTATAGTTAGAGACCTTACATCAGTGTCAAAAGGTCCGTACCTTATTCTCATGTAGATCCACAATTTGCCACACCAAGAGAATTAATTCCCTTTCATCCGACCCCAGTTTACCCCCATTTGCACCAGCTGTTGCCCCAAAGAACACCACCAGAGTATCACTGTGCGAAGCCATCAGGGACCACAAGGGTAAAAACTACAATTAAGAGCAAAGATCAAATAAAACAGTAACACGAGGGTTCACCTTTCTCCAAGAGAAGCAAACAAAAGAAATAGAAATTCAATTGAAGTACACGAGGAAGGACAGAAGATTACTCCAAGAGAAGGACACGAGAGAGAGTGCGGCACGAGACTCTACCTGTTGCTGTACTTGTGTGCTCTCTATCCAGAGTTACTGGTTTGACTGGTAAAGAAGGCAGAAAAAAGCCCTGGTTCGTCTCACGCTAACCCCATAACAAGCCCTGAAGGCTTTTCTCGCTGTCTCGTTTTTTCTTGGTTACCTGGTTTTGGTTCGGCCTCCCGGTGTGGAGTCAATCTCCCGGGGGAGCGCGTCGATTGGGTGGTTTGTAAAGGTGAGGGCGGGGCGTATTGCCACGAAACCTATGTAACCCGCTCGGATTGGTTTATATGTGCTAGGAAGTGGGAGATAAGATCAGAATTCACTCTCTCTTGTTTTGCTGCACACCTAGGATATATAACAGTGTTGCTCTGCTCAGCTTATCTACATTTTTTTCTGTTTTTCTTTTAAATACATTCTTTTTTTTTAATGCGCTCAATGTTTTGAACAAGTTTTACGTTAAAATAAAAAAACGCCTTGAAATAGCCTGATGTGAAATGATACAAACTGATATGAACAAACACGTCATATCGGTTGCCTAGGCTATATACAATCTTTAAGTTTGGCCTGTGTAGCCTACTTTTTTATATAAACCTTCACAAACTGCCAATACTCTCATCTGCCACTCTCACAATATAAGGTTTTAGACTATCTTCATTGTGCTGCATATTACTTTATTCTGGATTTAAGCGTTTGTTTTTGCATTTATAAAGAGGAAGTTTGACTGGCACATTAAACCACCAGTTACACCTATTCGATATTCCGTTTAGGGGCGGGTCTTCTTTTCGCCTTGAGGGTTCGATGCCAGATTCATCGTAAACTATATGGCATGGTTTTTTATTTTATTTTTTATTTTATTTTTTGAGTAAACGCAATTAATGTCAAATTTTGAATTTGCTTCTTAGCCTTAATATAGCCTCATTTTCATATTCCAATTTATTGAATGTTTAATCCATTCAACTTCTAAAGAAAAAATGTAGGCTGTCAAATAAGTCAAAACAGAACAACAGAAAAAAGTTTTAATGTCAATGACAGTTGACACCAAAAAATAAAAACACAAAAAAACATTTGTCTGCAGTCCTCTCACTTTTCAATTGCATGCCAGCATAGGTGAATATTTCATCATTGTCTACCAGACTCAGATAGTCAAGCATCTCCCTCCTACTCTCACTAGTTTTATCTTGAGCAATGGTCAGCTGGTTCTTTCAATCCTTACATTTATGTTTTTAAAAGAGAGGGGGGGGGGGGGGGGACAAAACTTTACTTGATAAAAAAGAGAATAGAACCACAGGTCACTTACTCGGATTAAGAAAAATCATAAATTCTCATATATTTCTTTTCAATGCAGTCATTGAAGGTCTGTTACTGAAAAGTTCCAACTAAAAATTAAGATTTCACAGTTGAAGAAACAGCCTGGTGAGTTTTTCTTCTGAGTGGGCCTATAGGCAAGATATCTAATTGTTTGGGATTTGAAAAATAACTAATAATTAATTCTGAAAAGAACATTATAGGAAATTATGACATTTCAGTGGAGCAGATGGTGTCTTCTTCCAGACTGACCTCGGTTCCTTTTGATTCCCGCTTCCTCTTTCACTTTAAAAGAGTGGCAAACACATTGCAATATGAGGAAAAGAAAGATGTTGAAATCATAATGCATTGCAGATAAAAGGGAATTAGATCCCAAATAGACCCTTAATAAACACATAAAGTCACTCAAGTTATGTAAATAAATCACCAATGTAAGAGTTTTCATTATAGAATCTGCAGTTGAAATGTAAGAAATGTCTCAATGAGCATACTTAAAGCACAAAGAACAAGGCACAGGCAAATAAAAAGGACTAAAGATGATTTCAATGTGTTTATAATTGTTCTACAATTCTGAAATATAAAATTACATTTAAAGTTTCATGCACTCTTTCACGTGAAACAACAGTTATCATGGTTATGATTGTAATTGTTATTTAATATAAAGCTTCTTATACAATAGTCAATCTGAGGTACTGGTGCATGCTTCCACAGCCACATCTTCAGGCAGTTTTGAGTCTGTGAGACACTGTGAGTTGGTGTGTGAACATTGTCTTTTGGACACGAATGATAACTCTTTATTCCCTTCACCTGACACTGCACTTGACAGATGTTGAAACAGCTTCTGTATTCTGGTTTCCCGGAGCGTGCTTTGGAAGGTACGTGCGGCAAAAAAATAAAGCACAGGGTTGACTGAGCTACTGATGAACACCAGGGCTCCTGCTATAATGGTCATGTTGGTGCAGGCATCCTCTAAACGTTCTGCCATGTTTGGGTTCGAATTCTTGAGCGCGAGCGAGATGAGGGAAAGGAAGTTCTCCACATGATGAGGTATCCAGCAGAGAGCAAACATCACAACCACACTGCTGATGAGAACCGTAGATTTACGCTTGGACCTGAAGTTCATCTGCGCTATGCGACTGAAGAGGCAGCCGTAACAGACCAGCATAGTTAAAAAGGGGAAGATGAAGCCTATAAGAGTTTCTAAAATTAGCAATACAGCCTGTTGGATTTCAGAGTTGTATTCCCTGAAAGTACACTGGTGTTGTCCATTAACTTCCCCCAAAGTGTGAGTTACAATGACGGGAATACTGAGGAGAAATGAGGCCATCCATATCATTAGAAGTACCTTGTTCAGTGTTTGTTTCCTCCATCTGATTGAGGTGAAGGGGTACCTGACAGACAGGAAGCGCTCCACACTCATGATGGTGATGATGAAGACGCTGCTGTACATGCAGGCATTGATGATGTACACCATGGCTTTGCAGGCGGCTTCTCCGAACACCCAGGAACGGACTAGGGAGTAGATCCACAGCGGCAGGGTGATCAGCACCAGAAGGTCTGCGGCTGCTAGGTGGAGGATGAGCAGCACCGTGTGAGAGCGCTGTTTCACATACTTCAAAATAGTCCACGCCACCAGCAGGTTCCCAGGTGTACCCACCAGGAAACACACGCCCAGGATCACACAGGCTCCCACCAAGCCCAGTTCAGTCTCCTCATCTCCCTGAAGATAAGCCGTAGCGTTCATGATTGCCTCTCTGATCCACTCGAGTCTGCTACACGTCTAACCACTGAACTAGAAAACCAGTCTGCCTCAGCAAATCTCACTTCCCTTTTGTGAAAACTGAGAAAAACAGAACTTTCAAGCAGAGAAAAGAAAAACACTGGTTGTCTAATAAATAAAAAAAGTCAACCCAAAATTGTCTACGTGAGCATGGAAGAAGCATCTGAATGCAGTTATATGGCGTTCTGCAGAAAGATTATGAAATTGCAATTCACATGATTCATGATTTTCTGAGAATTTGGTCAGGTCTATATTTGCTCCATGTTCTCATGTGTCTCCTGCCTGCTATTTCATTTTTATTGAATTGGAATCTCTTTTTTTTTTCAAATACAATTGTTGAAATGCAAATTAATTTAATTTGAAATGTAACAACACATCATCAGTGGCAGTGTTTGGGGTAACACATTACAAGCAATGTAAGTTGTATTCAGATTACTTTTTTTTAGCTACCGCATTACTTTTAAATTGACAAAATATCAATATGAGTCAATTTTTTTTAAATAAGTAATGAAAGCAACTTTTTTAGTTTACTGACAGACAGCTCTCATGTCCTATTGTTGAGAGAAGTGCAGAGGCGTTGTGTGCACTGTGTAAACAGTTATTGTAGTTCTAGACTGAATACGAGCAGGCATTTACTCATCTCACTTGTACAAAAACAGATTTAGTATTCCCCCAAAATAACTCAGAATATTACACAAACTTGCAATAAATAAATCTGTTAAATTACACAAATATACTTTAATTAATTTCACTTTATTAATCAAAGTGCTGCTGACATTTGATGATCCAATTCAACCAAACCAATAAGCAAAAGTTACTTTTGTGTTTTTTTGTGTTTTTTGTTTGTTTGTTTGTTTGTTTGTTTGTTTGTTTGTTTGTTTGTTTGTTTGTTTGTTTGTTTGTTTGTTTGTACCGTACTAAAGTAAGTGTTTAACTTTTTCTCCCAAGTCCTATTCTTTTGTAATCCAGAATAGCAGCAGAGCTGAAATGCTTGTTTGAGCTGCGTTCTCTACTGTACAACTTGCATTCAGCTTCAGAATCAGGCTTATTCATTTCACTTTAGGTACAAAAGAGTCTTTACATTTTCCAAAACTAGAACTTTTGTATTATTAAAAAACAAACAAGCAAGCCCAGCCCAGCCCAGATGAGGAAAAAGTAACTGAAAAGTAATGTATATTACTTTAGTTAGTTAGCAGTTAACTTTTCAGGGAGTAGTGCAATATTGTAATGCATTAGCCAACTTCTAAAAGCAACTCTTCCCAACACAGATCAGTGGTATAGTGATTGAAACAAAGTTTATATAGCCTACTGTAACTCTTAAGGACATTTCAGGGAAAATGACACCCAGGAGTGTATTTCCCATGACGTAACTTACTGCTGAACTACAGTACAATGCATCATTAAAGAAAGTATACATAAATATTACATAAACAACTTTCACAAATGTTTAAAATATTATGGCATTTAAAAATGCTTATCATTAACAAACTATTGACATATAACAATTTGACAATTAAAAAAAATAAAATCTAAACTTCTAATGAGTCTAGCAGTTACTCAGAGATCCACGAGTTCCCTCAGCACCACCATTAGGATCACCCAGGACCTGTAGTCCAGAATCTTGTAAGAAGCCTTCTTTCGTTTGGGGTGTTTGCGTTGTTAAGTCTTGAAACAGCTTTACTATCCCAGACCTTTGTAAATCTACATGGAAGTTTCTGGAAGCAAACACATACAGCACAGGATTCACTGAGCTACTGATAAAAGCCAGAGCTCCAGAAATGAAGACAGCACTGTTTGGGATATGAGACGGTTCATCTTGTCCTACTAGAAGATCCACCATCCCTACGATATTGAGTATGTGGTGGGGTAACCAGCACAAAACGAAAGCCACGACCACTCCACCGACAAGGAAGATGGATTTCTTCTTGGTCTTAAAGCGTATCTTGCGGAGCTTTGTGGCAACTTGACAGTAGCAGATTGCAAGTGTGAAAAATGGAATGATGAAGCCAAGCAGAGTCTCCAAACAAATACAAAAGACTTCAAAAGACACTGAGCTGTAGACCCGGTACAAGCAGTGTTCCATTCCATCATCATCAACATCTAGATGCTGAGTCAGGATGACATGAATCCCCAAAATGAATGACAGGATCCAGGTCACTACCAGTATTCTGGACATGGGTGTCCCATTATTCCAATACAGCATCTTCAAAGGGTACTTGACAGCCAGGAAGCGCTCCACACTCATGATGGTGATGATGAAGACGCTGCTGTACATGCAGGCATTGATGATGTACACCATGGCTTTGCAGGCGGCTTCTCCGAACACCCAGGAACGGGCTAGGGAGTAGATCCACAGCGGCAGGGTGATCAGCACCAGAAGGTCTGCGGCTGCTAGGTGGAGGATGAGCAGCACCGTGTGAGAGCGCTGTTTCACATACTTCAAAATAGTCCATGCCACCAGCAGGTTCCCAGGTGTACCCACCAGGAAACACACGCCCAGGATCACACAGGCTGCTGTGTTCCCTGCAGATGACCAGTCTTCCAGAACTGTATCATTGTCACTGTGGAGAGAGGAGCTGTGCATATTTGTCTCTGGTTTCAGTGAATCAGAGTTCTGACTGAAATTCACTGCTTTTGATTTCCGTATGACTTAGCTTACAAAGCAACCGTCCAATGTGTAGTATTCATGTGACAGAAAAAGGAGGAGACTAATCAGAAGTCTACAGAGTACTCATTTCTTTCTTATTGTGTTGTGGTGTACTTCCGTAATACAGAAGTTTAAACTATATGAAACTGAAATATAAAAAAACAGAATACATATTGTGTAAGAACCAGCTAATGTAATACAAATTAAAACCAAAAGCAAAAAAAGGGGGATCCCATGGTGTGTTGTCACAAACGGTCAGTTAAATGAACTAGAAATCAGTTACAGTGGTGGAGTCATTATCATGCACCAGCACCACCCTCATGAGGTGACAGTAGTTTCTCTGTAAAAGCATTTACAGGAAAAAAGAAGTCAAGGCAGGGGCGTAGCCACCTTTTCAGGAGTGAGGGGGACAGAAATGTCATAATACCAATTATTTATTTTTTTGGACCGATATAATTTATTGCATCTCTTGCTTTTATAAAATACACTACTGAACAATAACCTCTAATATCTATAATATTTTTCTCCTATATTTTTTGCCAATTTTATGATTGGTTTACTACAAACACTTGTGCATTAAGTAATATATATTCATTCTGATGTAAACCAGCTGTTCTCTATGTGAATATATAGTAAAGTGTAATTTATTCCTGAATTTATCATCATTACTCCAGTCTTCAGTGTCACATGATCCTTCACTGATCATTCTCATGAGGATCTGATGCTCAAGAAACATTTATGATTATTATCAGTTGTGCTGCTTGCTTGATGGTGATGCTTAATTTTTGTGGAAACCATCTAAACATTTGTGATAAAATAAAATAAAAAGAGAGAAATTAATACTTTTATTGATCAGACATGCATTAAATTGATCACAAGTGATATTTGTAATATTATAAAAGATAATAATTTATTGAATAAATGCAAATAAAAGCTGTCCATTGAACTTTCTATTCATCAAAGAATCCTGAAAAATAAAATGAATCTTGGTTTCCACAACATTTTAAGCAGCACAACTGTTTTCAACACAGATAATAATCATAAATGTTTCTTGATTATAAAATCAATGATTAGTAAAGGATCATGTGACACTGAAGACTGGAGTAATGATGATAAATTCAGCTTTGATCACAGGAATAAATAACTATATATTCACATAGGAAAAAGGCTGTTTTAATTTTTAATAATATTTCACAATATTACTGTTTAACTATTTTTGATTAAATAAATGCAGCCGTGGTGAGCAGAAGATAGCCTACTACACATTTTTAAAAAAAAGCTGCATTATTCATATGATAGCATTTATTGTCAATAAATAGGCTACATTGAGATGGCTTGAAAAACACACATAAATAATATATTGTCGCAATCGTCTGATTGTCATCGTCACGTTTCATCTCTCATAGGCATCACTGCTCCAGCGTGAACAGTATTACTTCTACGAATCCGCTTTTGGACTTTCTATGAGAGCGCCCTCCTCATATTTAGATGAGAATAAAATGGCAGGTCATGCAGATAATTTTTTGTCTCTGAATATAAATCTTGATGTATTCACATTGGTTTCTATGTAAATACATTTGACCGTGACGCGTGATGCGCGCTATCAACCGAGATTAGAGAAAGCTGTCTTTAGCGTCCCTGTTAACTTGCCCGCCGCCGCGCATGGTAACTCCGGTGTGAATCCCGCTCGGAGCGGGTCTACTAGGATTGGTGAGACCATAAAAGTGCGGGGGACTAAAATACATTTTATTACAAGTGTACCCCCCCCCCCCCCCCCCCCCATATATGCTTTCAGATCTGTCTTAGTTATATTTTTAATTAAGTCATGTAATGTGTTACAAACCCGATTCCAAAAAAAGGTGGAACACAAATTGTGAATAAAAACAGAAAGCAATGATGTGGAAGTTTCAAATTTCAATATTTAATTCTGAATACAACATAGATGACATCAAAAGTTTAAACATAGAAAGCGTATACAAAGCCATGTTTACCACAGTGTGATATCCCCTCCTTTTTTATAACAGTCTGCAAATGTCTGGAACTGAGGAGAAAAGTTGCTCAAGTTTAGGAATAGGAATGTTGTCCCATTCGTGTCTAATACAGGCTTCAAGTTGCTCAACTGTCTTAGGTCTTCTTTGTCGCATCTTCCTCTTTATGATGGGCCAAATGTTTTCTATGGGTGAAAGATCTGGACTGCAGGATGGCCATTTCAGTGACCAGATCTTTCTTCTACGCAGCCATATTGTTGTAATTGATGCAGTATGTGGTCTGGCATTGTCAAGTTGGAAAATGCATGGTCATCCCTGAAAGAGACAACGTCTGGATGGGAGGATATGTTGTTCTAGAACTTGGATATACCATTCAACATTGATGTTGCCTTTCCAGATGTGTAAGCTGCCCATGACACACATACTCATGTAACCCCATACCCTTATATACAATACACACAACCCACTTTCACTTGGCCCAAATACAGCAATGAATTACGGTACATGACTGGAGCAGGCCTGGTTGCCAGAACTCTTGCCACATATGGCCCATGGCAAAGCCATATCTCAGCCAAATGTATGATTATAGCTGGCCCTTTTCTGGTCCTTTTTAGGACCGTACAATTGTTTCCACATATCAGCCTCAACAAAACCTTGATCTAGCCAGTTCATACACTTTTGGCCCAGATGAAAAATGCCTTCAGATAAAATGTTTTCAGATAAAAATATTTATTGTTTCACATTTAAACAACATAATTAACAAAAAACAATGCATGAATGTAAATTCCATCTTTCACAGCTCTTCGACATCTGATTCAGTTCATGAACAATTGACACTTTGCACATGACAACTCTTGCCTTTGCACAATGCCCTTCATTGTGAATTGCCCCTATCTTTGTACATCCAAGTCTTTTCCATACTGTGGCTTTGCAGGTCTTTTGTTCTTCAAACTAAAACAAACAAAAGAGAACATTAAAAATTGTAAAATTATTTATATATATTATTAATAATAAAGAACACCCACTGGACAGCGGCAGATACAGTTTGTAGTGAAGAGCAGACCCATATAGATTTAAGTCTAAATATGCAGCAGTACAGTCATATCTAGTATTTTAGACAGCACACTGAGTTTTGTACAAGGGATGAAGCTTAAATATGATAGATATGAAAATATGAATATATGACATTATTTCGTATCAATGTCAGTTTACTATCACAAAACAAAAAAATACATCTTCCAGGTAACCACATACAGGTCCTTCTAAAAAAAATAGCATATGTGATAAAAGTTCATTATTTTCCATAATGTAATGATAAAAATTAATCTTTCATATATTTTAGATTCCTCCCCTCCTTGAACTGTCACCTTATCGTGGTGGAGGGGTTTGAGTACCCGAATGATCCTAGGAGCTATGTTGTCCGGAGCTTTATGCCCCTGGTAGGGCCTCCCAAGGCAAACAGGTCCTTGGTGACGGGCCAGACTAAGAGCAGTTCACAAGCCCATTATGAAGAAATTAAAAACAAGGGCCGAGACGTCGCCCGGCATGGCGCAGCCGGGGCCCCACCCTGGAGCCAGGCCCGGGGTTGGGGCTCGTATGCGAGCGCCTGGTGGCCGGGCCTTCCCCCATGGGGCCCGGCCGGGCTCAGCCCGAAAGAGCAACGTGGGGCCGCCCTCCTGTGGGCTCACCACCTGCAGGAGGGATCATAAGGGGCCGGTGCATAGTGGATCGGTGAGTTAGATCCGATGGCGGGGGAGGAAGCTGGACAGACTCGGCAGACCCAAACGTACTGTGAGGGTCTGTTGGGAACGTTTGGCTGAACCCCCTGTCAGAGAGATCTTCAACTCCCACCTCCGGCAGAGCTTCGAACAGATCCCGAGGGAGTCTGGAGATATTGAGTCCGAATGGACCATGTTCTCCACCTCCATTGTTGACGCGGCCGCTCGGAGCTGTGGCCGTAAGGTCTCCGGTGCCTGTCGAGGCGGTAATCCCCGAACCCGGTGGTGGACACCGGAAGTAAGGAATGCCGTCAAGCTGAAGAAGGAGTCCTATCAGGCCTGGCTGGCTTGTGGGGCTCCTGAGGCAGCGGACAGGTACCGGCAGGCCAAGCGGACGGCAGCCCGGGCGGTTGTGGAGGCAAAAACTCGGGCCTGGGAGGAGTTCGGTGAGGCCATGAAGAAAGACTATCGGTTGGCCTCGAAGAGATTCTGGCAAACCGTTCGATGCCTCAGGAGGGGGAAGCAGTGCCCTACCAACACTGTCTACAGTGGAGATGGGCAGCTGCTGGCCTCAACTGGGGATATTGTTGAACGGTGGAAGGAATACTTCGAGGATCTCCTCAATCCCACCGACACGTCTTCCATTGAGAAAGCAGAGGCTGAGGGCTCGGAGGGGGACTCGTCCATCACCCGGGCTGAAGTCATCGAGGTAGTTAATAAGCTCCTCGGTGGCAAGGCGCCAGGGGTGGATGAGATTCGCCCTGAATACCTTAAGTCACTGGATGTTGTGGGGCTGTCTTGGCTGACGTGCCTCTGCAGCATCACGTGGCGGTTGGGGACAGTGCCTATGGACTGGCAGACCGGGGTGGTGGTCCCTCTTTTCAAGAAGGGGGACCGGAGAGTGTGTTCCAACTACAGGGGGATCACACTCCTCAGCCTCCCTGGGAAAGTCTATGCCAGGGTACTGGAGAGGAGAATTCGGCCGATAGTGGAACCTCGGATTCAGGAGGAGCAGTGTGGTTTTTGTCCCGGGCGTGGAACGCTGGACCAGCTCTATATCCTTCACAGGGTGCTGGAGGGTTCATGGGAGTTTGCCCAACCGGTCCACATGTGCTTTGTGGATTTGGAGAAGGCATTCGACTGTGTTCCCCGTGGCACCCTGTGGGGGGTGCTCTGGGAGTATGGGGTCCGGGGCCCCTTGCTTAGGGCAGTACGGTCCCTTTACAACCAGAGCAGGAGCTTGGTTCGCATTGCCGGCAGTAGGTCAAATTTGTTCCCGGTGCATGTTGGTCTCCGGCAGGCATAATTTTTATGGACAGAATTTCTAGACGCAGCCAAGGGCCGGAGAGTGTCCGGTTTGGGGACCACACGTTTTCATCGCTGCTCTTTGCAGATGATGTTGTCGTGTTGGCAACCTCAGACCGGGACCTTCAACATGCACTGGGACGGTTTGCAGCCGAGTGTGAAGCGGCTGGAATGAGAATCAGCACCTCCAAGTCCGAGGCCATGGTTCTCAGTCGGAAAAGGGTAGCTTGCTCATTTCAGGTTGGTGGAGAGTTCTTGCCTCAAGTGGAGGAGTTTAAGTATCTTGGGGTCTTGTTCACGAGTGAGGGAAGGATGGAACGGGAGATTGACAGACGGATCGGTGCATCATCTGCAGTAATGCGGGCGATGTACCGGTCTGTTGTGGTGAAGAAGGAGCTGAGCCGTAAGGCAAAGCTCTCGATTTACCGGTCAATCTACGTTCCTACTCTCACCTATGGTCATGAGCTGTGGGTCATGACCGAAAGGACAAGATCCCGGATACAGGCGGCTGAAATGAGCTTTCTCCGCAGGGTGGCTGGGCGCTCCCTTAGAGATAGGGTGAGAAGCTCGGTCACTCGGGAGGAGCTCAGAGTAGAACCGTTGCTCCTTCACATCGAGAGGAGCCAGCTGAGGTGGCTCGGGCATCTATTTCGGATGCCTCCTGGACGCCTTCCCAGGGAGGTGTTCCGGGCACATCCCACCGGGAGGAGGCCCCGGGGAAGACCCAGGACACGCTGGAGGGATTATGTCTCCAGGCTGGCCTGGGAACGCCTCGGGGTACCCCCGGAGGAGCTGGAGGAAGTGGCCAGAGAGAAGGAAGTCTGGGCGTCTCTGCTTAGACTGTTGCCCCCGCGACCCGGCCCCGGATAAGCGGAAGATGATGGATGGATGGATGGATGGATATTTTAGATTCATTGCACTCCAACTGAAATATTTCAGGTCTTTTATTGTTTTAATACTGATGATTTTGGCATACAGCTCATGAAAACCCCAAATTCTCAAAAAATTTGCAAATTTCATCCGACCAATAAAATAAAAGTGTTTTTAATACAAAAAAGTCAACCTTCAAATAATTATGTTCAGTTATGCACTCAATACTTGGTCAGGAATCCTTTTGCAGAAATGACTGCTTCAATGCAGCGTGGCATGGAGGCGATCAGCCTGTGGCACTGCTGAGGTGTTATGGAGGCCCAGGATGCTTCGATAGCGGCCTTATGCTCATCCAGAGTGTTGGGTACTGCGTCTCTCATCTTTCTCTTCACAATATCCCACAGATTCTCTATGGGGTTCAGGTCAGGAGAGTTGGCAGGCCAATTGAGCACAGTAATACCATGGTCAGTAAACCATTTACCAGTGGTTTTGGCACTGTGAGCAGGTGCCAGGTCGTGCTGAAAAACGAAATCTTCATCTCCATAAAGCTTTTCAGCAGATGGAAGCATGAAGTGCTCCAAAATCTCCTGATAGCTAGCTGCATTGACCCTGCACTTGATAAAACACAGTGGACGAACACCAGCAGCTGACATGGCACCCCAGACCATCACTGACTATGGGTACTTCACACTGGACTTCAGGCATTTTGGCATTTCCTTCTCCCCAGTCTTTCTCCAGACTCTGGCACCTTGATTTCCGAATGACATGCACAATTTGCTTTCATCTGAAAAAAGTTATTTGGACCACTGAGCAACAGTCCAGTGCTGCTTCTCTGTAGCCTAAAAGTGGCTTGACCTGGGGCATGCGGCACCTGTAGCCCATTTCCTGCACACGCCTGTGCATGGTGGCTCTGGATGTTTCTACTCCAGACTCAGTCCACTGCTTCCGCAGGTCCCCCAAGGTCTGGAATCGGTCCTTCTCCACAATCTTCCTCAGGGTCCGGTCACCTCTTCTCGTTGTGCAGCGTTTTTGCCACACTTTTTCCTTCCCACAGACATTTTTCCACTGAGGTGCCTTGATACAGCACTCTGGGAACAGCCTATTCGTTCAGAAATTTCTTTCTGTGTCTTACCCTCTCGCTTCAGGGTGTCAATGATGGCCTTCTGGACAGCAGTCAGGTTGGCAGTCTTACCCATGATTGCGGTTTTGAGTAATGAACCAGGCTGGGAGTTTTTAAAAGCCTCAGGAATCTTTTGCAGGTGTTTAGAGTTAATTAGTTGATTCAGATGATTAGGTTAATGGCTTGTTTAGAGAACCTTTTCATGATATGCTAATTTTTTTAGATTTTTGAGAATTTTGGGTTTTCATGAGCTGTATGCCAAAATCATCAGTTTAAAACAATAAAAGACCTGAAATATTTCAGTTGGAGTGCAATGAATCTAAAAAATATGAAAGTTTATTTTTTTATCATTACATTATGGAAAATAATGAACTTTTATCACATATGCTAATTGTTTTAGAAGGACCTGTACAGTATTAAGAATCAAGGGTTGGGTCATATATCTGTTTTTGTCTTGTGGACTTTATAAACATATTTTATGTTAAATATCTTATTCAGCACAGTACTAAATAAAAAATGAACATGCATTTTGTATGATCTCTCTTATTCTATTAAAATAATTAACATTTTCACAGATTCTGCAATTGGTTCACATACTTTTTCTTGCAACTGTACATATGCAAGTGTGTGTGTGTGTGTGTGTGTGTGTGTGTGTGTGTGTGTGTGTGTGTGTGTGTGTGTGTGTGTGTGTGTGTGTGTGTGTGTGTGTTTTGTGTAATGTGGTAGACTGTCATAGTACGTAATATTGCACTTTTGTTTGTTTGCTTACTTCTCTTTTATTTTAAATCTGGACAAAAATGTTTGGTGAATGATTAAATGTAGCCTAAATGTAATGTAAATTGAAAGTTTATGGTGTTTTATTTTTCTAGCAAGAAATTACAAATGTGGTAATTAAATATTTGTTTAGTTCTCACCAAAGTTTGCTCTATTTTGCTGTAGATCATTAAACTGTTACACTGCCTTAGAAGTCTGTCCGAAATTAGTTTTGTGAGGTGCCTTAGTGCACAAAACATTAGTGCAACAACAAGTCATTGTCTGATACGGCAGCGAGGCAACGAGTCAGCTGGCTAGGTTTTCGGATGCAGCCACTGTGGACTTTACAGTGCACTGCCACTCTGAGAGGCTCTTTTTATACCCAATCCCTAAATGTTGCCAATTGACCTAATAAGTTGCAAATTGGTCCTCCAGCTGTTCATTATAATGTACATTTAACTTTTCTGGCCTCTTATTTCTACCTGTTTTTTGGAATGTGTAGCTCTCATTAAATCCAAAATTAGCCAATATTTGGCATGACATTTCAAAATGTCTCACTTTCAACATTTGATATGTTATCTATATTCTATTGTGAATAAAATATAAGTTTATGAGATTTGTAAATAATTGCATTACTTTTTTATTCACAATTTGTACAGTGTCCCAACTTTTTTAAACCAGGTTTCAAATGTCAAAACTAGTATCATCTAATTTTCAAAGTTCTCTTGTTTATTTTAATATAATTAAAATATTAAAAATACTAATATTAAATGATTCATTGCACACTAAAATTCTATTAACTTTACATTCTGGCCGTGAGAGTAGGTTGCAACAACAGCACACTTTGCATTTGACTACAATTTACACCGTTTAGGGAAAAATAATAGATTTCTAAACAACCTCAATTCATAACATTTACTCAAAGTTTGAGGGTCATACTTTATGTTTTTTCATTCTATATGTTGAAAGTGGTAGCCGTGGCCTAATGGTTAGTTGGAGACTTGTAACCCAAAGGTCATGGTTTCGATTCTCAATACTGGCAGGAAATGACTGAGGTGCCCTTGAGCAAAGCACCGACCCCGTCGCTCCCCAGGGACTGCAGCAAAAAATAAAAATAAAAGGCTGCCCACTTCTCTAGGGTGTGTGTGTGTGCATGTCCACAGTTTGCAGTGTCGGTGTGTTCACTACTCACTACTCCTTATGTGTGTGCACTAACTATAGGGTGGGTTAAATGCAGAGGTCAAATTGGGTATGGGTTACCATTCTTGGCCTTCACATGTCAGAATTTTTTTTGAATTGCTATCATGCACATATGGGATGGTTTGGTAATAATTAAATAATAATATTTTTTTTCATGTACAGTTTTTGTTTTGCTAAAATTTGTTTTCCAATACCAAATGTTGTACATTTCCATGTTAGTTTCTAGCAAACACATACAGCATAGGATTCATTGAGCTACTGATAAAAGCCAGAGCTCCAGAAATTTACTATTTGAAATATGAGACTGTCCATCTAATTTTCCTACTAGAAGAACCGCCTTCAAAGTCTGAGCACATTCTTTGTAATAATTTAATTCATTGCAAAGGTTAATTGTGAGGTCTACTAACAATGCACATATGGGATGATATGGTAATTAAATACCCCTAAAAGTATTTTAAAAGCAAATTAAAAAAAGCTCTGGAAAACCTTAAATCAGAAAGATATTTCTTATGTGCACCTACAGTCAGACAATTCAAGGTTCCAGAGAAGACAACTCAACAACTGGGGCCCGTGCCATGATGGAAGTTTAACAAACTCAGGGTTACAGGATTAGTTTCGAGTTGACAAAACCAAACCAATCTATTCAGGCTTTTTTTTTTGTTGGTACCATGACGTTGATCATCAGCTTTCTTTGTCAACTCAGGCTTTGATTTTGATCCTGAGTTCAGAGGCCTGTTGCATGAAGCTAGCTGAACGAACTTTGAGTTTCAGAGTAGGTTTAGAGTTGACAAATCCAGATAAATCCAACCTGGTTTAGATCAAGTTCAACTGTTTCTCAAAGCTTGGTATAAACTTTCTCTGTCAACTCAGGTTTAAACCAGAGTTCGCGATTAACTCTGAAGCGCGTCCTGAAAGTGTGACAAGTGCGGCAAACAGCCAATCACAGAGTCCGTTTGATTCACTTCTCTTCTGAAGATTGAGAGATTGTTTTGAAAATTGTTATGAAAGTAAATGTATTTACAAGGCAAGAATAAACCCTGCTGCTGCGGCGAGAGTTTGAGAAGGCAGCTGACAGAATATCTGACTATATCAATGCATGATGTGAATCAAATAGCCTAAATATGCCTAATAATTATAGGTTCACAAAGAGCTCAAATGAATTCACAATTGTTTAAAAGAATTATGAATGCATGCATTATGTTTATATTACTATTTGGCTACTTGTCAATTATTAATATTTATATGAACATTTTATATGAATTCAAAGTGATTATAATTAATGTAGCCTAATATAAATATAATAAATAATTAGCACCAAAAGATGCAACATTTTATTTCTAAAGTTCTCATTATAAACTGCTTTAATTTGAAAGGAGAAATACAGGGTGTGTGGCTTTATTGCATCTTTACTTGCAGTTTGAGTTTGTGATCTCTAACTCAGAGTAAAATCTGCTCCAGAGCAGTTACCATGGTGATGAACACCAATCCACCTTCTTGAGCCCGAAAAAACAGAGTTTGCTCAAACTAATCTCGAACTTACCTGGGTAACAACTGAAACCAGCTTTGGGCAACAGACCAGGGGCCTGTACCATGATGGTAGTTTAACAAACTCAGGGTTAAAGGATTAGTTTTGAGTTGACAAAACCAAACCATTGTATTAAGGCTTTGTTGGTCCCATGATGCTGATCTTCCACTTTCTTTGTCAACTCAGGCTTTGATCCTGAGTTCAGGAGTTTAGCTGTGACATCAGTAGTGAACAGCCAATCACACGCTGTGGAACTGAGACGAACTTCTCGCGAGACAATCAGTGAGATTCATTTCTCTCTTCTGCAGAATATTGCATGATTGAAAAATGTTGAGAATTAAAATAAAAAAAAATACACAGCAAGAAGAAAAGCTGTCTATGAAAGAGGACAACTTTAAGAAAAATAGTATACGTCAATCCAAGTAAAAGTTATGAAGTTAGTTTAGTTGATATAGAGAAAATTGAACATTTAAGCTTAGTAAGCTTCTTTTTTTTAATAGGCTAGTTTTATTTATTGATTTTAAAGCTTATCCATATGACTTTATGCAGGTGATGTTATTTATATGACTTATGTATTAATTTTAACAAAGTGCCTATTAATGATTGATTAACTAAAATGATAAATGTGTAATTTATTAAAGGTATAATAATTACATAAGTTATATCTAAATCATTCAAAATTATTATTTTTTATAAATAAGCATTGTTAAAAGCCAGACACTTTAGTCTTTAAAAACCATTTACTATGCAGTTACCTTTAATTTGGAGTAGAAACAGGGGGAGTGACTTGCGACACTGCATCAGAGGTGTGTCACTTTACTCACAGCTGATTGGTCCAATTTCAGATTGAGATCTCTAATCCAGAACATAACCTGCCCCAGAGCAGGTTAGCTCTGGAGCGTAAGTTACTATGGTGATGAACACAGCTAAAAGCCAAACCACTTTAATGGTACCTAAAACCCAGGATTGGCACAAACTAAGCTTAAACAAATCTGGCTAGCCAGCTAAACCAGCTTCATGGTACAGGACCCAGAAGAGTTACATCCGTAGTGAACAGCCAATCACATGCTGTGGATCAGTTAAACTGAGATTCACTTCTCACGAGAGAAGCAGCCAGTGAAATTCATTTCTCCTCTGCAGATTATTACATGATTGAATAATATTAAGAATTTAAACAAATTTACACAGCAAGAAAAAAGGAGCCGTCAATGAAAGAGGACAACTAAAAGAAAAAATATTATATGTCAATGCAAGTAA
Organism: Pseudorasbora parva; assembly: GCF_024679245.1. Lineage (NCBI taxonomy): Eukaryota > Metazoa > Chordata > Actinopteri > Cypriniformes > Gobionidae > Pseudorasbora > Pseudorasbora parva. The sequence continues at coordinate 39,657,405 of NC_090172.1, forward strand.
AAGTTATGAAGATAATTTAGTTGATAGAGATAATTGAACATTTAAGCGCAGTACGCTTCTTTTTTTATAGCTTTATTTATTGATTTTAAAACTTATTTGCATGACTTTATATAGGCTATTTATATGAATTTTAACAAAATGCCTATTAATTCCTGATTAACTTAAAAGATTAATGGGAAATTGATTAAGGGTATAATAATTACATCAATTATATCTAAATAAATCATTCAAAATTATTATTAATATTATAAAATAAGCATTGTTAAAAGCCAGAGGCTTTAGTCTTTAAAAAACATTTGCTATGTAGTGACCTTTAATTTGGAGTAGAAACAGAGGGAGTGACTTTATTGCATTAGAAGTGTGTAACTTTACTCACAGCTGATTGGTCCAATTTCAGCCCTGGAGATGAACACAGCTAAAAGCCAAACCACTTTAATAGTACCTAAAACACAGGATTGGCACAAACTAAGCTTAAACATATCTGGCTAGCCAGCTGAACCGGTTTCATTGAAGACCTCGCTAGCCTACGACCTCGCATCTGTCAAAACAAAAGCATGAAGTCTGTGTGCAGGTGAATGTGACAGTAGCGCCATCTGCTGGCCATACTTCATACATACTATAACAGCCACACCTCAATGCATTGTTTCTTTTGTGGATAACTTGTTTTCGCTTATATAACCATATCATTTGTTGACGCATTTGACTGATGGATTTAGACATTTAATGCAAATTTCCATGCAAATGTTAATGTTGATTGAGAGTGTAAACCAAGAGAAAGAGTTGTCAGCTGCATGAGGTTAAATTTCAATTTGTATCTGTTTTTTTCATTACTGCTAATTTTCTTCAGATGAGGAAGGACTGATCCAGCATTTCATTGTCTAGGGGTGGTAAGGGTAGGAGCTGACAGGTTTAATAGTTTTATACAAACGATGTATTATTTATGATTGTTGTTTTACTTAGGCTACATTTTGTGTAAATATGTACAAGTCATACTTTACCATGTGTTACAAAAATAAATTAAAGTTTATAAAGTAAAGCATAATTGTTTCTGTACCTGGTATTGCTTTCAACACTCCAGTTATACATATTAAATAAAAACAGTATCAACAAAATCCATCTTACCAAAATGAATCAACACTGCAATTACAAGTGCCTAAATAATGTTATGAGATTATATTCAACATTTTATATTTAAAACAGAGATGTTGGGAGAAAATACTGTTATTTATGAAACTAGCTTTCAGACTAGCTCAAGTTGTTCCAAACCTGTGAGTTTCTTTCTTCCTCCAAACACAAAAGATATCTTGAGGAATATGGGTAACCAAACAGTCGATGGACCCCACATACTTCCAAACACTGCCACAGTCTTTTATTTACTTTTTACCCCTAAATTGTACCTAATAGTAGTACCTTAAAGGTACATATCAGTAGGCTACTATAAAAGTACATTTAATTGTACATATTACCTTTATAGCTTTTGTACCTGGGAGTATTGCCCCAGTGACAGCGTTGTACTTTTTTTCTTAGGGTGTAGTATGAAGAGAAAAAAAATCACACAATGGTAGTCAACTGTTTGGTTACTGACATTCTTCTAAATATCTTCTTGTGTTCAGCAGAAGAAAGAAATTCATACAGGTTTAGAACAACTTGAGGGGGAGTAGAAGCTTCAATTTTGGGTGAACTAAAGGCCTATCTTTAATCTTTAATGGAGGGCTATTGCTCAAGTTAGGCTGTCTGTATTGAGATGTTTTAATTTCACAGCAGCTACAACAGTGCTGAAGTTTAGGGCAGACATGATCAATATCTGTCTGTCATGTGGATCTGCTTGCTCTGCCGTTTCAGTGGCTTGATCAACAATAAAGTTAGTGATAAAGGTACAGATACAATGTAAATGAACTGTTACAGCAGTGATCTAAAATAGAGTAGCAATAAATAAAATAAAAAATAGCAATACTGTACCCAAAATGAACATTTTACAATATTAACTTTTTGTTTATCAGCACAAAATTATTATTTATTCATATAATTATGCCTAAAACGCCTTATGTATGCTTACTTATTTCACTGACGGTGTGGGCTACAACAGTGTTAATAATTTGTATTTTTTTGCAAAAAAATTTTTTTATTTTGTTTTCATTTAAAACCATGTTATAGTGCCTTTTTTCACAATCCAGTGATTTAAATATGAAATGCACTTAATCTAATTGGAGGTGAATATATGAAAGTAAATGACCACATGTCATTTCATAGGGAGAATACAGACAGTGCTTTCCCCTCCACTGAAACCTCTATCACACACTCAGAGCAACAGCATATGCTGGTTTTCCATGTTCCATTTTTCTAACATGCTATACATGTGAAAAGATGATTGCACCTGACAGAAATTGAACAGATGAGGAATCACCTGGGGACCATGCACATATCCAACAGGCAACAGCCAAATGAGCCAATAACTCATTTCTCTCTAGAACACAACTGGCCCAGCACTGCCTCTCAGCCACCTGCTCCAGATTTTATGAAGAGTCTGATATGCAACAGCAGTGTGTCGCCTCAGGTACTCGGTGCATTAGAGAACTGCTGGAGTAGAGAAATGGCCCCCATGATGAATATAATTAGGTAGATCAGCAGACAGTTGAGTCTCTCCCAGAAGACTCTGTTGGACAGGATGGCTATACTGGTTGAAGCCAAGGTGGGCGGCTTGAAGACAGGACTGTCAGATTGAGCTGCAGCACTGATGAATGCCATCTACATCAACAGAGAGATGATGAGTGGATACCAGCAGAACCCGGATGCAGGCAGAACTAATGCAGTGAGAGCAGTGACACATGCCATTTACAACGCAAAGAGAAAACCTATGGCACCTGTGCGAGAAAACAAAGGAAACTAATGCAGACAGACGGGCAGAGGTCCGGGACAATCACTCAGCAGTGTCAGCATGACAGAAACTTTTAAATTCCAGCAGCACAGACCAGTGCAAACTTATATTATATACAGTACTTATATTATACTGAAATAAGACATACAGTAAAGGCAAAGAAAGCATTGGGGTGGCACAATGGTATCAAATGGTAAAAACTTGGTATTTTGATATTTACAGATACTAAACAACAATTACCATATTCTTATACAATTATATTTGTATGGTCATTAAAAAATAATATTAAATATATGTTATTAAATAATGTTCCTAATACAATTTATTGATAATTTATAAACATCTCACAATAAGAAAGTTCCAAAGTAAGAAAAGTAAGTCACCCTACTGTGTGTGTGTGTGTGTGTGTGTGTGTGTGTGTGTGTGTGTATGTATGTTTTATATATATATATATATATATATATATATATATATATATATATATATATATATATATATATATATATATATATATATATATATATATATATATATATATATATATATAAGAAAAGTAAGTATATATATATCAGGGCTCGACATTAACGCTTGCCCTTGTCCGGGACAAGTGGGTTTTTTGAAGGGACAAGTGAAAAATAATTTTACTTGCCCGACGGACAAGAGCTTGAAAACAAAAAATAACTAGCAAATCACCAAAATGCACAAATGATTGTGCATTAATTTAGTGTAAGTGGCGATCGATAGTGGTGGATAATAATAATATATGATGAACTGGCGATAACAAGGTCGCGCTGTTGACGGCCGTGCAGCCTCTCGAGGAGAAATTACAACACTAGAGCGTTTAAGCTGTTTCCTGAATAACATCACGACTGAAAATGACACTGCATTTATATAACAGTTTCATAAACAATTAATCAACATTCACATTTAGATGCAATATTGAGTGCTTTTGTTCGATTTCAGCAGCGAAAATCGTACACACACAGCAGAACCGTAACGCGTCTCACAGCAACAAGTGTGTTACTGACCAATTCAGTGTTTCAATGACTCAATGACTCGTATATATATATATAATATATATATAAGACACTACAGTTGAAGCAGCGGGTTGTTCATCATCCAGTGCTCCATAAAACTTAGATAGTGGATCGATATCACACAGCATCCATTCTTGGCACAGGATCAAGGGGGAAGAAAAGAGACTGCTCCAGAAATATAACAATATGAATAATATGACAAAGAGATAAAGTATTTATTCCGCACCATAGTGGTGTTAATTGTGGCTTGTGTTAGGTTTAGGATTTGAGTTAGGCCTAATGCTTAGATTTAGGCTAGGTGTAATGCTAGGGTTAGGAATAGGATAATTTTTTTTATGAATATATCGGTGTACTTGATAGATTTTTAGTTATATATATAATGTTTCCATTGTTCATATCCAGCTTTTCTCACTTCCTCAAGTTCAGATTTGTATGTAATATCATTAAAGATGGATGGTGCAAAATATTCTAGGTGAGAGGGACAAATAAACCAGCTTATGCAGCCTCACTGGAGCACTAAAAGCCCATCATACTCGCATACACAAGCTGTGAATGATTCAGACAATTACGCTTCATTGACTTTCATTCCACTCTCGAGTTTGTGGTTTCCATCCGCGTGTGTGGACTGTGGACAAATCAAAAAACGCTAAAAATGTTTAGTGGTATTTCCTACATGCAAAATAACTTCACTTTGTATCTACCTGTACAGATGTGGCCTTTGCATACTTCAGTTTTTCTCACAAGGAGATGATGTTGGCCAGCGAATGCCAATCCCAAGCTTTCCTAATGGGGATACCTGAATACAGGGTTTGTAGCAAATCTAGTCCATTTTCTCCAAGTGAGGTTTTAAAAGAAATTGAATGACACATTGAATATCTGGAAGCCGATTCTTATTTTTAGATTAAGATGAACATGATTCATTAAAGATGAATGTATTTCCTCCTTGTTGCAGATAAACCATGAAGCTGTTGTTTAATAAATGCAGAGAAATAGGAAAAGCCTCAAAAAAAGAAAACGTGAAGAAGTTATAATTTCAGAGCCACAGCAAATATCAGGTACGGTATTTCCTGACACATTAGCCTGTTTAACGTTCTACATGTCTGTTGCTTTTCGTATACTGTAAGTAAATATAAAAAGTGTGGCCAACAAAAGAGTTACTGTGAAAAAGCTATTGATGTTCCTCAGGCTAAAACGGTACAGTAAACTTAATTGAGCATTATTTCTCACACTGCTTGAGTTTACACGAATTTAAACCACATACTGCTTGGCCCCAAGGCAGAGTAACACCATTAGTAACAATGAATCTGTTTGTTAGCTCAGTCAGTTGCGCAGAAACTGAATACCAACCTTCAGGGCTCGTGAGATATGTCTCTCTACCTTATGTCAATCATCACAAAAGATTAAAGACATTCAATAAAGCACACTTCTGTTATCGGTACAAAGCAATCTGTCTTTATTACTTCTGTGTGAACTCGTTAATATTGAAGAATGAAAAATGAAACACTTCAGTACATACTCGTGCTCCAGCTAGAAGTGGAACTTGCAATGCTTTTTTTAAAAATGTATTATTATTATCGTTTGTACACTTCCAATTTGGTTTGGCAACAAAGAATGGCACTTAAGTGATTCCCATGTTGTCTGGTTAATACACACATAAAGATTACTTCCTAAATGCTATGTCCTCAAAGCACCACTGGTGCAACTATTTACAATTTACATGTTGTTTTTTGTTATACTTATTAATGCAAATAAGAGAACTGAAATGAAAAAAAAAACTCCCATTTCCAAAGAGGCAGGCAGCAGCAATACCCAGCACCCAAGAGCAGCAGCGCTGGGGAGAGCTGACCTGAGGTCAGTCGTACGATCTGAATTAATGCTCTCTTATTCTGGATCAAGCCAGCTATCAAAACCGGTTTCCACTGCACACTGACCACAGGTCCACAGGCTATGAAAACACTAGAAAGAACAGAAACTCTACAACAAATGCTTTAAACATTGCTTAACACCTTTAGTGTAACCGATGCTCAGAAATCTAGACATGCCTTTTAACATTCGGCCATATTTCTAAGAAAAACCAGCTGAAGTCTGCAGCAAAGTGGGCAACAACAACAACAACAACAACGACGACGACGAAAAAGAGTGGGAACTGAATGACCGCAATAGTTCAGAAGTGTTTTGAACACTACAACAGTATTTACAGTTAATAATACATCTGAGAACACTAATGTATCTTAACATTTGAAAAGAAGATAAATACAAGAATATTTATTCACTTTTATAGATCATTTTTAAATTTATATAAAAGCTATTGAAGCTAAAAGTGGCTTAAAAAAGAAAAAGAGAAACAGTGCTATTTCGAGTGCTTTTAAACTCTGTAAGAGATTCGCTTGCACTCAGTAGGAACAATAAATACTAGCTCTGTACTCCTCTTCGGTGTGACAACGTCGTCTTCTCAATCTGAAGCAGACAGGTCTTAAACCTACGGGACAAAGCAGGACAGAGAAACGTGCATTACGTACAAGCAAGTGTGTAAAAGTTCTTACTTGAAGCATGTATAATATTTTCAATATGCTGAGATAAGTGTATTAATGCACATGCACATAGCTGTGGAAATGTGATGTCATGGAGCGAAAGCCAGACTTACTGCAGCAGGGGTTACTGAGCTCACACTATAGTAGAGGGACCAATCACCTGAGCTTCCCCCTGTGATGAGAAGGACATGGGCGCAGGGGTTATCGCATGTTAACGGGGGAGTTCTGACTTGATCATCAGGTGATCAGTGTCTTCTGGAGTGTGTGGATTAGTGCTAGCGTAAGCATGGGTGTTACGACATGTTTCTGCATCAGTGACATTTGGTGTGGACCTGAAGATGTGCAATCAAAATATTAGCCATTTGAAATGGACATGTGTGATACTAACCGCTGAGATGTACTGGCTGTTAAAGCAGGCTTTCTCTTGAGTGGGAGAGGTGATGGAGGAGTAACAGGATGAGTCGCATGGTGAGCTGGGCTCCTCGGACAAAGCCTCGGGAAGGTGACTGGACACGCATCCGCTGTCTGACCCGCTCGAGCCACTACCTGACAGACAGTGAGATGACGAACCCGAACTTTCTGTAGCTACAAATACAGGCATGTTATATGTGACTTCTGGAATGACGTTCACACTTTCAAACGTGTTATGATACATACTCATAGACGGCTGACTGCTGGTCTCATGTTCCAGCTCGTCTTCCTCAATGCAGGGGCTGATGAGAGGTCTCTCCCCTGTTAACAGGCTTTGGCTACTATACATGTGCAGATTTAAGGGCCCCAGCAGTGTGGAAGAGGAGGGGCCACCGGCCACCGGGGGGCCACTAGCGGGAGCGTTTACTGCAGCTCGTTTGAACGGGTTTGAGTGGTCAAATAGCGAGACGGCAATGGATGCTCTCGTCCTGGCCCCTGTAACAGGAGAGCATGATGCTAGTAAAAATCAACCCAGGGAATCTTTTGCTGCTTATTTAGAAAAAATACCAAGAATTTAGCAGGATTATTCTAATGATTTTATCATGTTTTTAACACGCTCACCTCTGCCTTTCATAATGTAGTCAATGGCTCTGTCGTTGATAGCAGCATCACTGGGTTTAATGTCCAGAAATGGTTTATTACCCACCCCCATAGAAACCATCTCCTGCATTCGAATTTCTACACACACAGACACAGACACACACACACACACACACACACACACACACACACACACACACACACACACACACACACACACGTTTAAAAATGCTGCCATGACATGTATCAGAATGAATATGGGTGTCGCGAATATTGACGATAATGTGAATGTATATTTAACGTGGTATTCTGAGTGCGAGTCATTGGCTAAAATACAAAAAACAAAATAGAAAAAAAGTTAAAGATGACTTTGACTGATAAACAAGCATCAAAAGTTTTTTCTTAGGGATTGAGTAAATATGTGCCAGTACAGGTTACGTGATGCCTCAGACTTTTCACTCACTCATATCAAACTGTAGAAATACAATACTGGTGTGACTCAAAAGTGTTTTAATTAAATGAGACATTCACAGATGAACTGCTGAAAAATTTTTTATATATGCTAAGATGGTATGTGACAGGAGACATTATCTGCAATTATCCTATCAGTCTCACCTTTTCTTTCCAGCTAGCTGAACAAAACAAATTCAAAGAATTTATTCATGCTCAGCCACTTCAGTTTTTTCTTTCCTACCTTTATTCCGTGTGGCCTGCTGCCATAGTATCCGTGCGATGTCGCAGGTCCAGGCGTGTTTGACATCTGCATTGCCGGCCTGGAGAATGTAGGTCTGGTTCTTTGAAGTTCTCCTCCGGAACCAGACCTCAAACCTCAGAACGTTCTCACCTGATGTCTCTGTCATACCCACATCAGCCGTCTAACAGAGAGAATGAGAGGGTAAAAAGGATATTCACATACAATCAAGGTCAGAGGATATATCATTTGTATTAGTAAAATAAAATTAGTGTAAAGATCCATTCACACCAAGGATAACTATAATTGTTCTAGATATAAAAGAACAACTATAACAGCAGAGAGAAACAATATAGTTGGAATCACTTTCAAAACAATTTTTCCACCTGATGAATGATAAAACATCAGAACAACATAAGCATGTTGCTTCTAATAAATAGAACGTTATTGTCTGCCGGTGTGGATGCTAATATAGTTATTTTCAGTTATCCTTTTAGTAATCATCTTGGTGTGGCATGCAGCAAAGTGTGTTAAAGCTTGCGTTTTAATTTCTGGAGAGGTTTCTTGTCCCTCAAAACTTCTGATGTCCTTCAGATGCTTACCTTAAAAGAATGCTTATATATGTAAACATCTAGGCCACCCTCAATGCGTTTGGGTTTGCTGAACAGCACCAGATCCTCAAACAGGAACACGTGTCTTTGGCACTTCTTCCTGCCATACAAAATCGTGAACTCATCTTGGCGAACTAATTGTCCCTGTTCCTTCAGATTCACCTGGAAGAGTGTGTGAAAGAAATGATGAAATTGCAGTTTAGAAGATCAGATACATGCTTTCCTTTGTATCTCCACATGAAGTGGAGCGTATATCAGCTGTGCCAAACACACTTACATCACAGTCTCTGATGGCATCCATGGCGAGCAGATCGTTGCCGTGGCGAAGCTGAAATTTGACCATCTCAGTGGCGGCGCGAAGGTACGCTAGCTCCTGCTCCTGGACCTCGCTCACTTCTTTGATCAGGTCCTTCAGCAGCAGGGCATATTTACTCATGCGCTGGATGGGCTTCAGCAAATATGAGGCCAGGTCCATCTTATCCCCCAATTCCAGCTGCTTGTGCTAGAATGAGAGAGAGTCAGATTTTACAATTTCATCCCAGGAGGTGAGATAAAACGAATGAGATTAAAAGAGGTTGAGCTAAAAAATTATCATAGGTGGTCTAAAGTGCAGTATGGATCCAGTTACTCACCCTGAAGAAGCTGTTTCCATGGCTGGCCAGGAGTGTGTCTGACTTTGGCTTGTTCTTGCTGTATAAAGCATATAGGCTAAACTGGTCTTGCTATATTTTTATACGGGGGAAACAAAGCACAAAAGAGCAATATTTAAGTATTAATATCCACATTTCCTATCCATGTTCTGAAGAAAAACTTCTCTTCTTCCCAAAATCGAGGGAGGGAACATTTTTCTAAATTATTTCCAGGTTGAGTTTGTTTTAAAAGCCTTTTTTGTGTGTTTGGGTAAGTCGATTTATGACTTTTAGGTTCATATGGAGTGTGCCATAACTTTAGTGCAGGTTTAGCTGCGCCAAAAACAAAACAAAAAAGACTCCGGCCTAGTTCATACGCTGCTGTAGGCCAAGCAGCCTGCCTGTGTCTTTTTCTCTGCGAGTCATTGCATGTGAAAGCTTCATAAAGTAAAGCTCTTAAGAGGAGTTGACCCCAACTACAGAGAATGTAGACCGGTGGTCTTGCACTCATTTTCCAATACTCATGGAGGGTGAATGAAAGAGAAAGAATACCCAGATAAGTACATTTTGAATGGTTTTTGAATGGACTAGTGCTTGGTCAAAAATGAGACAGTCATGGACTGGGAACAGACAAAACACTGACAAATTAAACTGCTTTGTTTAATCTCCAATGAAAAAGTAATTCAGAATCCCTGAATGATCCCTATTAAAACTATTAGAAAAGTCCAGAAAACATCAGAAAAAAAATAATTTACAGAAAGATCTGAGGTCATGAAAGTTACTGTGAAAAGACTTCTCTTACATGTCGTAGGAAGCAGTGACTGACACGTAATGGATGGTTGCAGCAGCTTTCCAGCTCTTTAAGGAAATACTGACTGTGGAAGTCCACTAGTTTCTCCAGGTTGCCGAAGATGACGCTGCGTTTTCCCCGCAGGTCCTGCGGCAGGTCAGCGCGCTCCATCTCAGGGAAATAGTTGTCAATGATGTACCGCAGAGAACGTACATATTCCCGCTCGGTTGTGACCATCTCATCTACAATGTGGCGTAGCTTACTGAATGACAAAGAAAGTGAATTGTTAACATACATCAAATGCTTACATTTTAAGAAATCAAACTTTTAGAATGCATAGAACACAAATTTTAGCTCTTTATTACAATTCTCTTCTAAAGTCCTCCATCCATAGATATGTTAACCTGACGACATCAAGTCTGAATGCTCAAAATGACTGACAGGCATAGAGCTCCTTTACCTTCTCAACACACTATACATGGTGTCTGTGTCCAGTATTGAGAAAAATTAGCTGATGTTTTAGTATTCACATTAATCTTAAATTGGATTCTTATCAGAATGTTTTCATCTGCCTTAAATATTTGCAATAACTAGGCCACACAGAGCCTTGTTTTGAGTTATTTCTGTCTGAAAAAATGTGTCAACATCACCTCTGTACTGCAAACTTGGAGAGCAAAGGTAAATAATGTGTTTTGAAAGGAAGACACAAACATGTAACAACCTCCTTAAGATGCCTTTGTAATAAGATAACTCTATCCATCTCTTCTGTGTGGAAAAGCAGAACACAAACATGCTCCCCACCACTTCAAAGCCCAGAGGACTAGCGGCCACCTGGGAAAGTGATCAGCATCTCAGGCCCTTTCCCAAGGGGGTTAAGGGGTGAGCAGAAGGACCACAGCTGGAAAAGACATCCATGGAGATTCAGGGGATTAAAGGGCTGTGACTGTCTAATATGAGGCACATTGAGTTCCCAATGTGCATGTTTGAGATTGAGGCAAGACTAAAGAGATTCAGTCCATATGTGTTTTTAGCTGAAGCTGAAGCTAAAGCTTTTTTCTCTTTCCTGGATGTCTTGTGTGACTGTTCAATTTTGAAAAGTGAGCACAAGTGTAAGTAAATATATACAGAAGTTTTCTAACAGTTTTCATTGCATCAACGGCCAGATATACAAAATACCCACTTTTCGTAAGATATTAAAAAAAGATATTTTGAAGCATGTTGGTAACCAAACTGTTTTGGTTCCCACTGAATTTCATTGTAACAAAAAAGGCATTTAATGGATTTATTTAGCATTTATTCTTTTGAGTTTTGCAGAAGAAAGAAATGGATATCAGGTTAGGATCAAAATGAGCATGAGAAAATGATGACAATGTTCATTTTGGGGTGGACTATCTCTTTAAAGACAGCTAATAGAAATAGTAAGTATGATTTTGTATATTAAATTAGACATGTTGTTTGAAAAATAAATAAAGCTTTTAGATAATCATTGAACTAAAGTGAAAAAAGATCTGGAAAACGATAATCTCATCTGTATTGTTAGATTTATAAACCTGCAGATCAATATTTCCAATCCAATTCAAAATGATTAATATAAGATAAATGTACAACATAATATATAATAATACATATGCATATAATTTAAAATATATACATATTTAATTGTATAAATTATATAATTATTTAATTAACGTTGGGCCCAATTCTCATTATTAACTAGTTGCTTATATTATTAGGATATTGGCTGTTTATTAGTACTTATAAAGAACATATTAATGCCTTATTGTGTATGACCATATTTTATATCCCTTAATCCTACTGTCACAATTCACCAGTGTGAGTGCCCGGACCCCATGGACATCGCTGTTCCGAGCTTGAGACGGACTTGATCATTTTCTCATTCAAACCACAGCCAACCTGCTGCTGCTTCTGGTTCTGTTTAAAGAGGGAAACGCTGCCCATAACTACTGGCACTTGTCAAATGATTACATTTCCAATGTGTTTTCGCTTCGGTGATTAATGTAGCCAATCACAGACATGTTTGTAGATATCTACAACGCAGTAGGCCAATCACAGGTGTTGAATTTGGAATCCACTCACCGCTCGAGTCTAACCGCTGAGTTCAGTTAAAACGCATGTCAATCCTCTGTAAGTGCAGACATTGTAAAAATAAGAGATTCATTGTATACCAGCTTCACTGTGGAACTTTGTGAGATTATGTTTATTGAATGAGTGACAGCTTTTAGAAATTATAAAGGGAGCACTCTTTGTGCGCTGTCTGGGCAATATTATTATTATTTATTTTTTATTAATAGGTCTACAATATATTCAGAATTTGAATAAAACTTTTGTTTTCCATTGAAAAACAGCCATATACACGATTCAATGCACTGACCCATCCACATATACATGCGGGATTCACTCGAAAAATGTGAAGACTGATCAGTTATAAATAATCATGTCGAAATTAAGGCTCATAAAAATGTCAGGAAAACACGATTCCTGGCTGCATGTCATTATCCATGGATCGCTGAATCTGTGGGAAGTAGTTTAAACTGATAATCATTTGCTCAACTCGCGTTTTCCTCTATTAACTGCAGTCACGCAGCAGCTCTTCTGCCACTCAGCCCCGGCTGAAGGGGCGTGTTCCGGGAAAGTGACGTCGATGCATTCCCTCTATAGCACTCCCTGTTTACACCTGTGTCTCTCATTATCCTGTTTTCCTCACCTTATATAAGCCTGGTTATCGCTGTCATTCATTGCAAAATCTTGTTTTGCTCACACTGCATTTCTAAGCGTTATCCCTGGTTTCATGTCTCTTGGTTTTGTTGGAATTCTTGCCTGTGTCCCCGGATTACCCTTTTGCCTCTGTCCCTGGTTTTGTTTGCCTGATTGGACTGCCTACCTGTTATGACCTCTTGCCTGTTTGTTGACTACGAGTGTGGATTACCCTTTGAATAAATACTGCGCTTGGATCTTCAACCCAGTCTCAGAGCGGTTCGTTACACTTACCCAATAGCTAAACAACAACTACCTTACCTATTGATAAGCAGTAATTATGAGTTTATTGAGGCAAACATTGTAGTTAATAGTGAGAATAAGACACTAATCTAAAGTGTGACCTTATTTTTTATTCATGTTATTTATATATAATTATTTAAACAACAATAAATTATAAGTAGCTTTGCAGAGAATATTGTCTTGTTGCCCGAGAAATTTTCTAACAACTCGTTTTCTGCTGTTCCACAGATCCTCTACTAGCACTAGGGGTTTCCCAGACCTCAGTTTGAAAACTCTTGAATGTGTTCTTGTCTTGAAAAAACAAGAAAGTCTGGTAAATGTAACAACATATTGTAATGCACCTATCAGTAGTTGTGTGTGCTCTGCGACACAGCATTTATACAGTGGTGGTTATATAATAAGTGGTTGAGTCGATGGCCTGCAGACCACCCTGGTTAATTGTTTATGCTATATCAAGTGAGTGTGGTTAGTACTTGCATGCGTGCGCTGAGTCTACCCACCTGCCCTTGCTGCGAGTTTCCGGAGCTGGACTCCCACTGCGATGTGCATCTAGAGAAGTCCATCCATGCATGGGCGGCAGTCGCGGGCTGTACGGCCGATCGATCACTTCAGTGCTGCTCACCTCCAGACCTTTAATGAACACCCCTGTGTTTCCTCTCCGTGCAGGCTCACTCAAAGTTCTCTGGCATGTCCCGTACCGTGACACAGACTCGCTACCAGCAGTATCGAAGCTCTGGGTTTTCCGCAAAACTCTGCGGTTTGGTTCAATAGTTGTGAGACTTGAGCTCGGGCTCGTAGCAGACGCCTGCCCCTCCAGATGCGGCCTCTGAGGAGACTCGTCCGTGGAGATGCTACGTGTAAGCCTGTGGGACCTGACTGGTGTGATGTGAGGGATTCTGTGCTCAATGCTATATGGACTTCCAGTCGGGGTTCGGACAGAGTCATGAGCGTCCAGGCGAATACCTGAAGGGCTGCTGGGAGTTGAAGACGTGCTGGACTGTGAGGAAAGTCTATCCCGGCCCCAGCCACCGCCGAATGCTTTCCGACACGAGAAGGAGATGCTACTGCTACGCTCCTGATGTTTAGCACTACTGTCCGAGTTCCGCCGAGAAGAGTCCCCCCTTGCTGATTTGGAGTCACTCTCTCGGCGGGTGCGCAGGGCCATCTCCAGCTTCTTCTCAAACATCTGCTTTGTCTCCTGACACTTGGACCAGGCGAACTTCCACTGCTTGAGTCCCTGCTCACTCTTCAGCTCCCCAGCGAGGTCCTTCATCTCCTGGAAGTGTGTGTCTGGGATCGGTGGGTGCTGACTGCGATAGGTCTCCAAACATGTGATCACGCTCTGACACTTCTCAGACATGCCACACTCCTCCATACTAACACATGCCAAATGACGCATTCCCTCTAGTGCCCATTCATATGCCTGAAAAAGAGAGAGAGAACAATCAGCTGATGTGCAGACTGAACATTGAAAACAATGTTAAAATCAAATATTTAATAGTAATTTTAATAGTTTATTTTAGTTAACTATAACAACAATGGGTAAAATGTCAGCTTTTGACAAAAAAAACATGCATGTTTGAGAAACGACAAGAGTATAAAGGAGACTTTTTATGGAAAACTACTACAAATGCAGTGTGAATGGGAATGAGGGAAGGATAGAGTGAGTGAGAAACCTCCCAGCACTTCTTTCATGTGAAATAAAGAGGTTTTTAGCCAGGAGCTGGGAGGTCTGGGTAGGAAGGCTTTAACATGCAGCTCAGCAGCAGGAGGGCCTATAGTTTCAACTATGTGTGTCAGCACCATGCCACAAAGACGCATGCCAACTTGCTTTACTAGCCGTCTCTCCATTTAAGAAAAAAATCTGGCCCCTTATCACACTCCGATATGCTGTTACATCAACTGGGCGGCACTCTTGTTTTTAGACCTTTTTTCATTAACTTCCTGACAGGAAGGTTTCTTTAGTGACTGCTCCTGAGGATACGAGTGTTCACCACGCTGGAAAATTAGTGGTTAAACTTCAGAGGGGATTAACACAGATCAAACACAACCACCTTCCACTTCAGCATTGGCTGCAAACACAGCCTTGTGTTTAGACATTCCTGAGAAAGGAGCAAAACTCCCCCTCTTCTCTCTCATTCTGTGCACATACAAAACCTCCACACTCTACTTTAGCTGCTATGTGACATAGTGACATCGCTTTGCTCCCAAGGCCCTCGGCTCTGTCTCTCTCTCAGGTTAGGGTGACACAAAGGCCACATACTAGCGAATGGGCCTTCAGCACCCAACTACTGAAGTCTCTCACAAAAGCAAAGGTCAGAGGTCAGCTGCCCACACTAACAATACACACGGCTAAGAAATGGCAAGACGCAAAAAGACGCAAATGCAACATAATTGACGAGTAAGAACCAAATGGCAACTATAATTTTTAATGCCCTATTAAATAGAGATGTGGTTTAATTTCTTTAAAGCAGTATTTAGGGTTAAATAAAACTTAAAACACCCATGTCGTACAGCTTTGTTACGGGAAGAGCGCATCCACAAGGGAGATACAGCTTCATGAATAGCACAATTAAGTTAGCTTGTGCCTTTGCAGCCTTTTGTTTTGTGCAATTGTAAAGTTGTAATATTATGTTTATTTTGTATATATATGATTTATCTCACAAAGGATGTGTTTGGTTCAGCACATCTTTAGTTTCAGCACACGTAGCTCAAACAGCAATGCAGCACCATATGAATAACTATGGTGGACTGTCATATTGTATAACATTACAATGAGAACACTATTGTAATAAAAACTGAATTCTTTGGGTTTAGTTGCTGTACAGCGTGTTGTTACAGGAAGCAAGCATCCACAACAGCAGTTCCACATTCTGACTAGCACATAACTAAGTTCACTTCTGCATTTGCACCATTTTGTGCAGATATAAGTTGTAATATTATTTTGCATAAATATCTGATTAATCTCTTATAGGATTCGTTTGGTTGAGTTAAATTAAAGTTGGCCAAAAATGATTTTAAAACATACACTGGTTCAAACTAAGTGGCTTTTAATGGTGAGACTTTTGTTTTTGTAACCAGGCTTTCAAATAGGCCTATTAAAAAAAAAAAAAAAAGCTATACCATTCAAATATAAAGAATGATTGGTTATCGGTATCAACCAAAATGTTCATATCTGTGCATCCCGAATTAAAGTCGCGCTGTAACGGAAGTACCATCAGATCTTTTCTTCCATATTGTGACAGTGAAAAAAAAATGTAGTGCTGGAATTTTGTTGAATGAATTGATTGTTGATTGGTTGGAGTCGATCTGAGCTTGTAGTCAACTATGGAAGGCTAGGGTTCAAGTGGACTAAATTATTGGAAAAGTCCAGCATACACCACCAGAGAGAAGTATGTTGCTTCACCGAAAGATAAAGCTGACATTTTGATTTTTTTCAACAACTTTTTTTTTTAAAAATCCATAAATGAATCATTCACAATAAGATCAAAAACATAGATTTACAGAATCGACTGTATTTCCATTTCATGCCAACTTCAGACATTACTTACTGTACTGACAACACATAAATGTTAAATAAAATTTTAAAAAATATTTTTACTTTTAAAATTCAAAATTCTTGCATATTTTAAAGTATATTATTTTATCCAACTGATGCTGGACCCTAAATAATGGATACCAAAATATTTTTAACTCCCCAAATGTGTTACTTTTACAAACTAAGGGATCTCTGTCAAAAAAGCTTAGGTTGCATTTAACCATAAGTATAGTTAGTGACTGCAGAAATCTTCAGTCCTGTTAATTCTCCAGTACCTCCCTGTTCAGCTAAACTGATGTGTGAAACAGACATGGGAAACACAAACAAATGTAAAGTGTTCTGTTCCTGTAGTAAAACAGCATCAACGGTTGACAGTGATAAAGTCTGCCACAGGTTCTGCCACATGGGGTCAGACACTCAGGCCAAACCAGCTCTCAACGCTACAAACCACCCCCCTCCCCCAAACCACCCCACCCCACCCACCACCCTGTGCATTCCCCTTAGTGAAATCAAGCAGACGCTTTGATCTATAGCCCAATATAGTTCCTCACTCTATCTGATGATGCCCATAATACTGTGGGTAGGGGATGACATCATTGTTTGGTTGGTTAGCGTGCAAGGTTCTTTGAAGTGTGAATAGTGTGTGTATGTGTGGTGGGGCTCTGATTGGTGAGAGCAGAATTAGATTGCCTGAGGGAGGCACCTCTAAAGGCCCCACTATTCAATCCTGCACAAAGAGTGAGAGAGAAACACGGAGAAATGGAGAGAGAGTGTTAGATGTGCTAAAACAGAGCAGTGGGAGTGAGACAGATCCAGTCTTGAACTAAGCTTTTGTACACTCCCATAAATGAATCTCTTAGCAGTCTAAGTGGGTCAAGAGGAGCATTTTAAACTTGAAAGAAACCATCTTTTATTATTTCCTCTAAAAAGAAACCCGCAAAAAGGAGAAACGTTTTTCATTACATCAGCCAGTCTCTGATCTCATGTCTAAGCCATGCCAAGAATGTGTTTTTTTTTTTTGAAGGATAGAGAGTGTCAAAATGTGAATGGGGTATTATGGGCACTGTGTTTTTAGGAGGCACAGCCTCAAAATTCCTCTGACAATTATTGCTCTGTAACTCACCGGGACAGTACCAACCTACAGACAGAGCCGCTTAACCCCCGACACAAGATCCCAGCATACTTCCCTGTCATTTCATTATGGTTAAAATGATCCCCTCTCTCTGAGCGGCTGACAACAAAAGAGGAATGGCAAAATGAGGAAAACCGTAAGAAGAATGGACTACGGACCCTCGTGAGCCAAAAAGCAGGATTTGGATGAGTGATTCTGGCAAAAGAGGATGAAAAGAAAGGTGGAAACAAATATTCACAAAAAAACTCTCCGTGCCTTTTCTCTCAATTTAAATTCCATGTTTTATTTGAATCTGAAATCTGAATCTGGAGAGAGAGAGAGAGAGAGAGAGAGAGAGAGAGAGAGAGAGAGAGAGAGAGAGAGAGAGAGAGAGAGAGAGAGAGAGAGAGAGAGAGAGAGAGAGAGAGAGAGAGAGAGAGAGAGAGAGAGAGAGAGAGAGAGAGAGAGAGAGAGAGAGAGAGAGAGAGAGAGAGAGAGAGAGAGAGAGAGAGAGAGAAAAATTGGAAATACCCCTTTATTTTATTGAAGATACTCAGTGGAGTGTAGGAAGACTAACACAGGACCAGTACCCCATAAAAATAAAATTCTCGCATTAGCAACACAATGTAAAATATTCACCATTCATTGTTAAGATAACATACAAATAAAATGTTTTAATACATTTTAATAATTCAGCAGAAACAGCAGCTATTGTTATTATTGTAAAAGATTTATTACAAAATATGAATAACATCTGTCATTATATATATATATATATATATAAAGTACATTTTCTGTTCAATGGCAGCATGTCAGACTCCACCATATGCTATCTAAAAGCTCAATCTAAAGGAATGCAAATCAAATAAAATGAATAGTAAAGGATGACGAAGAGGGATAGAGAGCACGAGAGAAACAGCACCTGTATGATAACTAGCCCCTTGTGATTTTGACTAATTCAATCTTATAGTGGTTTTCAAAACTAAATAATGGTGCATTAAAGTCACCAAACCTAAAACTCAGTAAAGGTCATTAATCGTAAACCAATCAATTAATGCCTGATGCTGTTGTATGATTGATGAGGAACGTTTTCAGCAGTGTGTGATTCAGTGCGTTTTTGTTCTTTTGTTGTGCGTGTCAGTGGTGACGCATGCAAGTATGCACGCGTCTATTGCTGGGGGTATGTCTCTGCGTTTCCTACGAAGCTTCATGAATGTCAAAGCCTAAGCACTCAGACTCAAGAAAAGAGAGTTCAGCAATGGCATGCACACACAGAGAGGAGGTGACACGCAGCCCGTGACAGATGCGATTGCGACCGTCTCTCTCTGGTTTAATATGTAGAGTGTGCTGGCAGACAAACGTGTTGCATATGTAGAATAATGCGAAGCACACACACCAGCTGCTTCATAGCAAAAGAGACCGTGAAACACTAAACATGCCTACTAAAGGCCTGTTGGAAGCACTGGGCCTTTGTGAGAGCTTCATTTCCTACTTCTTCTATGGGGTTCAATTAAAATGCAGGAAAATACTCATACACTGCTGCATAAGCTTTCATACTTCAAAAGGCACAAGTAGCGTGTCTATACAGAACAGATGTCAAGCAAATTGTTGCGCTGCAGAGTGCAGGGTCTGTTTCTGATATAGTAAGGGTTGGCTGGCTTTATTGGGGGTAATGACTGTTTGTAAATAGGAGCTGAGAGAACCGTAGGACTTCTCTTGCCCTGGCCTGGTTGGCAGCATGCATACACGAAGACTATAAAGTCGCTACCGTCTGCCCATTAGTCTAATTTTATGAGTCAAACAGGAAATAATTCTGCTTTGCAGGAGAGCGTGTCTATCTGGGCTTTCAGAACACAAGTGTGAGACTATTCATAAATGAACAAGAGACTAAAATATTTGAATCAATTGCCACATATAAATATTGAACCTAAGTATTTTAAGAATAGAGATTGAATTACTTAACATATACACTACCAGTCAAAAGTTTTAGAATGGTATGATTTTTAAATGTTTTAAAGAAGCCTCTTCGACCCACCAAGGCTGCATTTATTTTATTAGAAATACAAAAAAAAGCTGTAATATTGTGAAATATAATTAAAATATAAAATAACTTTAGTATTTGAATATATTTTAAAAT
This sequence comes from Pseudorasbora parva, assembly GCF_024679245.1. NCBI lineage: Eukaryota > Metazoa > Chordata > Actinopteri > Cypriniformes > Gobionidae > Pseudorasbora > Pseudorasbora parva. The sequence continues at coordinate 39,677,384 of NC_090172.1, forward strand.
TCAATTTATTCCTATGATGCAAAGCCGAATTTTGAGCATCATTACTCCAGTCTTCAGTGTCACATGGTCCTTCAGAAATCATTCTAATATGATGATACTGCTCAAGAAACATTTATGATTATTATCGATGTTGAAACTACTTTTTTAGGATTCTTTGATGAATAGAACGTTCAAAAGAACAGTATTTATCTGAAATAAAAAGCTTTTGTAACATTGTACTACCATTTAGATGTTTTGGGTCGGTAAGAATTGTATTTTATTTTTTGGGAGAAAGAACTTAAAGAAATTAATACATTTATTTAGCAGGGATGCATTACATTGATCAAGTGACATTATAGACATTTATAATGTTACAAAAGCTTTATATTTCAGATAAATGCTGCTCTTTTGAACTTTAAGCTCAAAATTCAGCTTTGCATCACAGGAATAAGTTATATTTTAAAATATATTTAAATAGAAAAGTTATTTTATATTTTAATAATATTTCACAATATTACAGCTCTTTTGTATTTCTAATAACATAAATGCAGCCTTGGTGAGCAGAAGAGACTTCTTTAAAACATTTTAAAATCTTACCTTTCTAAAACTTTTGACCAGTAGTGTAAGTGAATGTGTTCAATGTTTCAAGGTGAAACAATGAACTTTGTTTGAAAGCAGTTAAGAAAATTAGGAACCATTTATCTTTCATTTCATCTGAACACAAGCAGAAATACTGAAAAGTGCAAGCAGTTGGCAGTTGTTTTATAATAATGTCTTAAATGTTACATTGACGTTAAATCGCTTATTGTAATTATAAATTAAAAATATATATATAACTGTGAAAATGTCCAGGTTTAGGCCTTTTTTACATTTACAATGTCTAATTGATGGAATTTTGTTCTTGGAAATCACCCAAATGTAAGTTTAATAGATGTAGTGGTATTGACATCAGTAATATTTGTCTTGATAGTACATGGTATTGGATTTTAAAGATAGTGGTATCACCTATTCCTTGAATTGCTGAAAGGATGGTTGTTGGTTGGCACTCTATGCTAATGCATGTGCAAAAAAAATCACATCAGTGTGTTGTACATTGTTCTGTCTGAGTGAGTTAGTTAGTTTGACTGAACTGTGCCTAGGGGCTGGGGAAAAGGGTTCTGCCTTGCGAGCCAATCACACTGCATTAGAACTATCAAAATGGCATTAATCAGACCCAATCACAACACTGATCGGACTGACTGCGCGCGCACACACACACACACACACACACACACACACACACACACACACACACACACACACACACACACACACACACACACACACACACACACACACACACACACACACACACACACACACACACACACACACACACAGCCCTGGAAAAGCTTATGAGGTCAAGCAAACACTCACATGCCCTAAGGGAATACACATTAGCCAACCCAAAATGTAACATGACAATCAAGGCTGAACAAAAAATCTAAAGTAAGACCAAAGTGGTTTGCTGGCTGTGTTTTTCTTTCCCTGAATTGAATGGAATTGTTGAGCCTAAAATGATGAAAATCTGGATGTACTTACAATTAAAAAGAACATTTTTAATATACATTTGGAAAAAAAAGGAAAAAAAGAGACCAATAAGATATATATCTAAACAATATTGAATCATTTATAATATATAAATAAATTAAAATAATAAAAAATATAAATTAATTAAAACAAGGTTTTCATTATTAAAGTTTTATGAAATTGTTGTCTATTTTTGGAACAAGAAATATAAAATCCAGCACATGCTATCCAGGTGGCTAATGAGTGCAAGGTGCAAACTCACCGGAGATTAGTCAACCTGTCATTAACAAGCTGTGAACAGAAAACTGACAGCCCTTTTACTTTGCCCCTTCCTCCTCCTATTCTTTACAAAAATCTTTAAGAGCAACATGGGAGGTCAACCATCATATACATTTATCATCTTTCATTTCTTGTCAGTGAACGGGTGTGGAGGTCAGTGTTTTGTATCCACAGGTGCTAACCCCAGGTTCTGCCACAACAGAGTAGGACACAAGGACTGAGAGACAGGAGGCCACAGTCAGACCGCCACAAAAGACAGACACACCTAATTAATAGTGCATGGGGCCTGCTTTGTCCCTCAGAGTGTCGTCTCCTGTTGGGAGTTTGGGGGGCAATGAGGTGTAGAGAGGGGTCTAGTGTTTTTGGGGGGGAACTGTCCCGAAATGAGAGTCTGCATAGGGGGGCACATGCCTCAGGCTCAGTCAAGCAGCATGATGAAAAAGCAGATCCACTAGTCTATAAATGTTAGCGAAAACACACAGATGATGAGGAGAAAAGAGACGAGGAGATGCTGTTCAGTAAGTAGGGTCATAAATGCACACACACGCTCATTGGGATTGGCATATGCTAGAGGTGACTGGAAAATAAGGGGTCCATGCAGGGGTCCGACTACGTTCAAGCAGACACCTGCATTCACTTAAGCAATTAAATAGGGCTCTGTGTTGGATAAGGTTCCTAAAGGTTTTGCACCTACAGCACACATTACAGACATTGATGCACAAAAGCAGAGATGTGTTTAATACTGCAACTCTATCTGGTATAGGAGTCTGTCAGTTATGTCAAAAACAAAGTTGCTTAATCAACTAATAATCTGTTCAAAAATTGTAGGTCAGCCCCTTGAGAAGCTTTATGATTCAGCTTATTATAACAACTTGTTAAGGCAGGCTAATAATATGATTTCTGACCCTAATCATGTCCTACACAAAGAGTTTAAACTATTACCATCAAATCGGAGGTACAGAGTCCCAAGATTCAACAAAGTGAGGCTGAAACACTCTTTTGTGTATCAGGCTACCTTAGAGTTGAATAAATCACTTAGGTAGAAATTTACAGTATGGAGAAGGTGGATTAAGTGTATGTCGATGTTTAATGTATGTGGGTTGTTGTAAACATAGATACTGTTGTGCAAGAAAAATTTCAGACTTGTCTGACAATAAAGTGTATATCATCATCATCATCCTGTTCTATGTTAATGTCTAAAGTATATCGGAAGAATAAACCTTGATACGAATCTTACACCTCGGGTTTCACAGACAAGGCTTAAAGGGTTAGTTGACCCAAAATTGGAATGATGTCATTAATGACTCACCCTAATGTTGTTCCACACCCGTAAGACCTCCGTTGGTCTTCAGAACACAGTTTAAGATATTTTATATTTAGTCCGAAAGCGTATGGAAGTGTATGCACACTTTACTGTCCATGTCCAGAAAGGGAATAAGAAAACATAATCAAAGTAGTCCATGTGTGACATCAGTTGGTTAATCAGAATCTCTTAAAGCATTAAAAATACATTTTGATCAAAAATAGCAAAAGCTACGACTTTATTAAGCATTGTCTTATCTTCCGCATTGGTGTTCAATCCTCAAATAAAGATTCAAACAGTCATGAATCAGCGTGATTCATGATTCGGATCGCTTATCAAAATGCCAAACTGCTGAAATCACGTGAGATTGGCAATCCGAATCATGAATCAATACGCTGATTCATGACCATTTGAAGCTTTATTTGAGGATTAAACACAAACAAGGAAGAGAAGACAATGCTGAATAAAGTTGTAGTTTTTGTTATTTTTGGACCAAAATTTATTTTTGATGCTTCAAGAGATTCAATTAACCAACTGATGTCACGTTGACTACTAAGTTTTGATTACCTTTTTGGACATGGACAGCAAAGTTATTTAATAACAGTAGTCATAATAAGCATATTTCCAGTATGTGCCTCAGGCTTGCATAGTGTATCAGTGTCAACTCATTCATCAGAATCATTGCTACACTCTGCAAACTTCAGACATGGTTGAACCGGCTGCTTTTTTTAGTTGGACGTGCTACTTTGGCTGTGCATCTTGCATCATTAACCGCAATGAAATTAAAGTTTGATTCAGTTAGTTTATTAGTGAATCAAATTACTTCCTATGCACTGGCTCAAAAGAACAATTCATTCAAGAATCGAACAGCCCTACTCTGAAGCACATACCGTGCTTTACAAACCTAAGTGAACCACAAGTCTAAAATCAACTCACTGGAAAAGAAACAGATGATAAGGAACAACAATAGCAACAAACAACTAGTGGAGACACAACAACAACAACAACAGACACCTGCATTGACAAGCATTTGTTTGAGAAGGTTTACCAAAGCTCTAGTTTGATTGAGTTAAAAAACATGCCATAACTTCTGGAATAGAATAGTGCTGGATGAGACTGAAACTTTCTAGTGTGCACGTGTCAAGCTCCTGTGTTCATGCATGCAATCCAATGGAGTATATTTTGAAAGGTTCTATAGCGGTCAACTGTGTGCAGATGCTAAGCGTTTCTGTCAAAACCTAACACTTAAGGCTTAAGTGGTAAGCCATTAAACCACTACTAAACAGGCAACAGATTTCAACTAAACATCCATCATTAATATTAAAATACATTTTTTTTTTTTTAAAGATAGATGTTGATGTGGTTGATGTGATGTGGTACTAGATGTCAGAGTAGGAACTAATGAGGCCATGATAAACAACCAAACAATTGACACCTTTGAGAGCACTCTGCGTATAATACATGCATAACAGCAATGTGTTTTACATTTCAAACCTTTTTAGTAAAAGTATATCAGCATTTCATTTAAAGGTGCACTATGGAGCTTTCAGTCCACTAGAGGGCGCCTATTCAAAACAAATTGTAGTTTGATGACGCAAAGTGTGAGCGCAGCATCTTGGGAGATGTGGTCTTCTCATCACAGCCGGTGGAAAATAGGACTCGGGCAGAAATCACGTTCATGCATGCGGTTATTAACGTTACTGTAGTCTAAAGCAGAGCAGGACCGAGTGTTTTGGAACTGAGCACAGCTGCTGGAGCGATTGTTAAACAAATACCCGCCTCGCAAATACCGGGACTTTTATTATGAAGGGACGGGAGACATTCGCCGGGCGCCTGCACAGATCCGCTCTTCCGGTTATGATTTTGAGGTAATGTAGCTCTGTTTATCATATTAGATACATTTAAGTATGTTCAAAACGATGTTATGACTTTACTCTGTGCGTTCACTTGTTCACACTGCTAAGAGTAAAGCGCTCCTGTCAAATAAAAGCCGAAACCGAGGGTAACGCAGATATGACGCAATTGACAGGCAACTCCCTCAAATGCAATGTTGAAACGTCCCTGTCCTTAGTTAAAATAGCAATTTTCTCACAATTTACAAATAGTTGGAAACTTCTGGGATATTGTAGGTAGGTACTCAACTGAACAAAATATATAACACTGGCCTAGTGGTTTTTGGATATTTTACTGCAAAAATACTACATAGTTCACCTTTAATGGTTAATTGACAGATAAATCTGAGACACAAACCCAAACCCTAACCAAAGCTCTACCAGTCAACATACAAAGAAGTCAGCTTTTAGTCAGGACAAAAATACATTGATGAAAGCCTTGTAACCTATAAACAATCAGATAATTATTCCAAAGAAAAACAAACTCACATATAGTCCCAAAAGCTACTCTCATATAGTTCCAGTGAGGTGCAGTACCTTTGTCCTGTTATAAGTGTACAGGTATCAACAGGGCTCCATGTGCTATGAGAATTCTGCAAACACATTCGTTTAGAGACTAACGCAGATTTTCCTTCAATGACCTGAGTGATATTTTATACACAATTATTGAAATGAACCAAGATTGACAGAAAATATACATTACAATGTGGGGGTGGGGTCGATTTTTGAAAAGTCTCTTATACTCACCATTTATATTTGATAAAAACAGTAATATTGTGAAATATTAGAATTATTTAAAATGCAAATCAGAATATTCAGCAGCCATTAAATCAGTGCCACATGATCCATCAGAAACATTGTAATATGCAGACTATATTCTAATATTCTAAAAAACCTTACTGTGGGAAGTTGTACTTCCAAGTGTAGTCTTGTAAGCAATTGCCACTGACTTTCACAGTATCACATCACATCTCTCTACAGGATGCTTTATAAAGCCAACATACTAACACACAACAGAAGAAACGTCCTGTGGGCTGGAAAGTGAGTAAACATACACTGATGTCAGGATCATTCATGTCACCTCTAGAACTAAGATGAGCTAAGTGACAGAATATTAGTCTGCGTGGAGATCATCCCTCTTCAAAACTTGCTCCTGGGGCAAAGCCGTTGTAAAGTAATCCACTTCCATAATGATCTGACTAACAAGGTGTGGAGTTACACTGAGATAATGGATGGCATAAACCCCCTGATGTGGCCATTTGCCCAGGGCACCAAACTCTAATCTAAGCTGTGTGAGAAATGTTGGTCAATACCACATGCAGAGAGGAAACTCTATTAAAAAAACTGCATTTCACACACTTACAGCCGCAGCTTGCCTCACATACACACTTTACCAGTGCATGAATGAACAGGGGATTGAAGAGAGCCAGAAAGTAGGGGGTGGAGATTAAGTGAAGAGTAAGAAAACCTCCACAGACACCCAAAGAGCTCCATTCAAAAATGTTTTAGCAACATTTCAGTTGCCCCTTCAATTAAAGTGGCCTCTCATGAAAACATCTGTTATAGTACAGTTACTGTTAAGCATTGACAAGTCTTCAAAGACTAAAAAATTAAAACTTTCTGTGCACACATAAGAGTACCACATATCAGTCAAATGCTCCTGATTTAATCACCACAATGCTGCTCTAAACTCCTACCTCTCCATGACTATATCCGTTTTCCTGCTCGGCTAAGACGTTGGTGGTCCCATGACCAGAGCACGGAGTGGCGGCGGTCATCCTTTTCTCTCTCTCTCTCTCAGACTGACAAAGTAACTGAGAGAGAAGCCAGTGGCGCCCACTCCCCTCCTCTCCCCACCTCCCTGCTATTCACAGGCAAATGCAAGTCTAAATACCAGATGGGTCTGCCCCAGCAACTTCACTAGAGGGGGCGGAGGGGTAGAGGGCAGAGAGGGAAGGGGGGATGGGACAGGAGGGTGTCTGTCAACAAAACTACAAAGCCCCTCACCAGAAAGGGCAAAGGAAAGACGGCAGAGTGATGGCTGAAACTTGGCATGCTGGTGCTAACTAGACCTTGTGAACCCAGTGAGGTGGATAGAGAAATCCAAAACATTGATGGGAAGGGTAAAATGTGGCCCAGCTGATGATTCATAAACACACCGATACACGCACGTGACTGCAGGAAATGATGTATTATAGCAAAATAATCATGTGAGGTCTGACTGAGTCAAAAATATGAATGTGTTACTGATTCTGAATTTATAATGCTTGTGATCAATATTCATCTAGATCTGGATTAGAGGAAAAACAGCAACAGAAGGCATGTGGGAAAGAATTTATTCCTTGGAGACACTGGAGTATCAATAACCTGATCAATAACCAACCGCTCACAGTATGCTGTACACACACACACACACACACACACACACACACACACACACACACACACACACACACACACACACACACACACACACACACACACACACACACACACACACACACACACACACACACACACACACACACACACACACACACACACACACACACTATTCCAATACAACAACTGCTGCATGTGTCACTGCTGGATTTGCCTAAATGATAAATTATACTCTCATTTTAGAATTTAAAATAAATTATATTTCTTTCATGTGGAAAAAAAAAGCACATAAGCATATTTTGCTCAAAGAAAATGGTCCGTGTACTTTTTCGTTAATTTATTATTCTATTTCGGAATGAAAGATGAAATTTAAAAAAGGGTACAGCTTGGTTTTTTGTTGAAAAAAAAAAAAAAGCAGAAATAGCTGTATTTTGTTTTCCAAATGTATTGTTGTCATCAAATATTAGTATTAGAAAATTGGACACCATTTCAATCAGGGTATCTTCCGTCCATTCCAAATCCGTTTACAAAAATGTTGTTAGGCGAACATGGTGTGTTATCATTGCAATTCTCTTGTATGAAACACAGATGTCACATTTAAACGCACAAAATATAAACGTTTTATTCAGATCCTTTATTCCAATTACTTATATAGCCTTTCGATTTTTATATAACGTTCCTCATGCAACGCAAGTGGCAAAACATTTAAACATGTTATAGTCAATGTTAAAATCACAAAAATGACGATAGACAAAAAAATCTTAAAAAAAAAAAAAAAAAGAAATCCAGCAGGTCATAAAGAACTTTGTTTTTCCACCTCCAAAAAAGGAGGAAGGATGAGTGCTACCCATCATGTCTCCTTATTTAGCTAAATGCCGAGTATGACGTCGTAGTCTTTGCTTTATCTGAGTAAAAATTTCCATGTGATGACTTTGAAACAGAGTAGAATTATAAATTATGTTCAAATTATATCAATACCTTATACACATTTAATGCGAACAATGCAATGTCACTTTAACGCCCATTTCACACATCCTTCTGCAGTCTGTATGCGGTGTGTATGCGATGCAGGAGCAGCACGAGCTGTTGTGCCTTCACATTTGCAGCGTTTGCAGCGCGTAATTGATGCGCGGCTATATACCACAAACACAGCCTTTATTCATTATTTTTATTTAAAATTTAAAAGTTGTTAGGCTACTGAACATGGCTTGTCATCATTGCAATTCACTCTTATACAGTCTTTCATAGATGACACGTTTAAAAGCACTAATATAAACAACGTTATATTCAATTCCTTTATTCCAATTCCTTTATATTTATATAGCCTTTAGATTTATATATTATGTTACTTACACAACACAAGTGGCAAAACATTTAAACATATGTTATAGTCAATGTTAAAATAACCGTACAATAGACAAAAAATCTTGTCTTTTATTTAGCAAATCTTTCTTCTTCGTTTTTGTTTTTGTTGGTTTAACAAGAAATCCAGCAGGTCATAAAGAACTTTGTTTTTCCATCTCCAAGAAAGGAGGAAGGACGAGTGCTATCCATCTCCTTATTTAGCTAAATGCCTGGTATGATGTTGTTTTCTTCGCTTTACCCGAGGCAAAAAGCCATGGTGACTTTGAAACAGAGTAGAATTGTAAATTCTATTCAAATTAGATGCAAATTCAAATCATATGCATCTGTGGTGAAATTACTAGATTTTCCTGTCAATACATGTTTATTATATGTCACTTTAATTCAGTGCATCCAGCACAGCAAAAAAAAAACAGACTCTGTATACGGACCGATCCAGGAACGTATCGCCGGAACGCATCCCCATGCAAAACGTGTGCAAACTGTAATCCGTTAACATGGGTAAAAAATAAAAAAACGCACCGCAAGTCATACACAGTATGTGTGAAACGGGTGTGAGGTGCTGTGCAATATCTGCATGTGTTGAATGCCTTCGCAACATGAACTATCCCTTTAACCTTATTTTGTTTCAGTTAGTTGCCTTGGCATTATTTTGCATTTTTAAAAGGAATAGTTCCCCCAAAAATGAAAATTTGATGTGTATCTGCTTATCCCCAGGGCATCCAATATGTAGGTGTGTTTTTATCTTCAGTAGAACACAAATGGAAGATTTTTAACTGGATTTTTAAAATGATAAACACTCAAAAATGAAAATTCTGTCATCATTTACTCACCCTCAAGTTGTTCCAAACCTGTATGAGTTTATTTCTTCTTCTGAACCCAAAAGAAGATATTTTGAAGAATGTTTGTAACAAAGCAGGTAGAGTAACCATTGACTACCATAGTGTTTTCCCCCTACTATGACAGTCAATGGTTGCTCGATCTGCTTGATAACGAATATTCGTTAAAATATCTTCTTTTGGGTTCAGAAGAAGAAATAAACTCATACAGGTTTGGAACAACTTGAGGGTGAGTAAATGATGACAGAATTTTCATTTTTGGGTGAACTATCCCTTTAAGTACTAAAATCATTCAAACGAAAAATGAAATAAAATAAAATAAAAAATAAATTAAGCTAAATATAAATATTACCAAAACAAAAACAAAATCCCCCCAAACAAATGACTAAAACATGAAAATATAAATATTTTTATTTTAAAACTAATTACATTTTTGGAGGGTGAAATGTGACTTGGGTATGTCTTTGTGAGATCCACAAATTTACATTCACTGTGAGAGGGCATAAGTACGCTCATCCTCTCTGAGCAGAAGCCTGCAGTGCATTCATTCAGTTCTTTAGTGAAAAGGCTGTGGTTTAAGTATTATCATTATAATGACAACATGGAGGTGCCATTTTCTTTTGACTTGCAATGTCTGACTGTACGTGTTTAGGCTTAAAACCATGTAAGACAAAAGAGGAAATTACTTTCCTTGTAACATTACAGAGATGAGCGACATCCTGAGTCTGCATTATCAAACACTAAAATGTTTGAATGAATTAAAAATATAATGCAAGGGGCAAGTGAAATCTTTTCTGACAATAAACTAGTCCCACACTGGCTTGCATAGATGAGCATTACAGGTCAATAAATTCAGCGAGACCATCACTTTTTACCTCATCCTTCTATTAAACAACATCTCAGTGATTCCTCACTCGCTGCACTCTTACATACGAAGACCATCTGGAGTAGAAAGGACTGTCTCACACACACTGGGCTGTACTGTCTGCTGTGCCTCAGGCTGCATCACAGGGCTGATGCTCACAGCTCCGCTGTCACTTTCTGCACTGCTGGCAGCTGTGATTGCCTGCAGGGCTCTGATCCAGACAATAGATTGTCAATATTATGTTTGTCACCCAATGTGTGTCAGTGAGCTCATACAGCGCCCAGTAAGGTCAGAGAAAATTAATTCATTCAACACGCGCTTGACTCACTTTAGATGTTTATTTTGAAGTGAAACCTTTTAGTCACACAGAAGTGAAAACGCTTTAATTCTACTGGATACTTTCTTGAGTTGAACTCACACAGAACTTATATTATTTGGATATATTCAGCAAAGATATTATTAGACATTATTCAGCAAAAACTGCATTAAATTATTTAAAAGTGGCCGTAAAGATTTTTGCATTGACACAAATGATTTATATTTCAAATTAAAGACCTTCTTTTGTACTTTCTATAATCAAAGCATCCTGGGATGAAAATAACATTACAAAAAATGTTATCACAACATTTTTAAAGGGGGGGTGAAACACTCAGTTTCAGTCAGTGTCATGTCAATCTTGAGTACCTATAGAGTAGCATTGCATCCTGCATATCTCCGAAAAGTCTTTATTTTTTTAATAATTATATAAGAAAGATGCGCTGTTCCGAGTCTTTCCGGAAAAAGCCGAGCGGGTGGGGGCGTCGTGTGAGCGGAGCTAAATAATGACGTGTGCGCGTCGCTGTTATTGGGTTGAGTCGAGTGCGTCGTAAAGCTGTGTCATCCCTAACAGTGGGAAAAAACTTTATTCAAAATAAAAATATGGCTTTTAATCAGATACAGCCATACATCTATGATCCGGAATCAAACCCAGAGGCTGCAGTTGAACAGGAGCAGCAGCAAAAACGACTAGAGCAGGACGTCTCTATGTGGTACAAGTTATACACTAACTATATAATATGCTTAGCGACTTGTGTTATTTACATATTTATACTTGAATTATATCGTCATATTTTTGTCTTTGAAGGTGTACATGTGAGAAGTGCAGTTGTGCACGTGTGTGTGTGTGTTTACGCATGGTTTACGTAGACAATTGTAACGTTATTAAGCGGACTGGTTTTGCACGGCAGGCTAAGTGTTTACATAGAAAGACACGGAATAGTAGCGCATTTGAATGAAGAAGCGTGCTTATTTAGTTCAACATATTTCCCCACTCTTTGTGTATTGTTGTTTGGAGTGCTTTTACAATACACAAACATAAAGTTACACATATAGTGGCCAGCTAAACAAATGTACACGCACTACACATCGCATGCTCCATTGATCAATTTCTATATATAGTAATATATATAGTAACTATACGTGATCATGTTTGGGCTACTTGATGAGCATAGGCAAAAACACAGACATTTGAAGCAGTCTAACTCACCGCCCGCGGTTCTAACGTTGGGACTGCTCCATCCTTCAGCATTAGGCGATCGGAAAATCCGGCGTCGAGCTGGGCCTTGTTTATGAAACAGTCGGCACCGAAATGCAGCGAACAGATATAAACATTTGCGCAACTCAGTTGCTGATCCAGAAAAGCAAATTCCATCCACTGTTGCCTTAACGCGGGGTTTTTGGGGAATCTGTGCAGGACTGTCTTGGTCTGGCAACCAAAAACGCACTTTTTTGGTGACATTGTTATGTGCACATCACCTGTGCAGCGCAGCCTACGAGCCAGCGCTTTGATGGGCGTAGCCTGTTACTTTCGCTCTCTCCCTCTCTCGCTCTTCCGGTAGAATTGTCCGTAAGGCCCATACAAGGAAATTCCGCCCCCATTAACGTCAAAGGGGACGCATGATCGCAAAAAACTTGCCGAAACTTATGACTAACCGGAAGTAGTATTTTTGACAAAGAAATACTCCCATCAAACGTCCACCTTAACTTTTGAAACTTTGTCCATGTTTAGTATGGGATTCCAAGTCTTTAACAGTGTAAAAAGATCAGTATGCATGAAACAGCATTTCACCCCCCCTTTAAACATTTCAACATTGATAATTAGAAGAAATGTTTCTTGAACACCAAATCTACATATTAGAATGATTTCTGAAGGATCATGTGACACTGAAGACTAGAGTAATGATGCTGAAAATTCAGCTTTGACATCTTGGGAATAAATAACATTTATGAAAAAAATATATTTTCAGGTCTTCTATGACTGACTGACTGATAGACCGACATACAGACAAAAATACACAAGCATAGATACATACATACTGTACATGCATACATGTTGTCCTGCTGTACTATAAATAGAGTCTTGTGTCCTGTGGGTTCCCGTTCAATCTCAGCTGTCATAGCACACATTGTGTCTGATGACCACAATCCACATTGGCCATTTCATTAGCCATGCTTGGACCAGTTGCTAGGCAACATGGTCAAACAGTCACGTTCTAAATCTGGGATGAGCTGGTCTGTCATTGAAGAAGCACTGGAGTAAAGCATGTGGTCACTCACGAATCACAGAAAAACAAGACAGAGGCTCTGTACAGTCTCAATCACACACACATACACACCCACGAATACACGCACGCACACACACACACAAGTGCACACACGCACATTGTTTTCATGTTGTATGGGAACTTTCCATAGACCTTTTGATTTTTATACGGTACAAACTGTATATTTTTTCTCTCTACACTAACCCTATCCTTAAACCTAACCATCACAGAAAACTATCTGCTGCATTTTGACATTTTTAAAGAACATCACTTATATGATTTATGAGCCGTTTTCTTCATGGGGACAAAAAAATGTCCCAACAAGAATTTCTTTGTGGGGACAATTTGTCCCCATACCTTAGGGTTTTCCAGGCCACACACATGCATACACATCTGTAATACACATCTGTAAACTGTTATACACAGAATACACAACCATGAGTGCTGAGTCTAATCAAAAGCATGAAAATTCATGCAGAAGAATGGGCGTGAAAGAACGGGTGGGTTGAATAAGCATTCATGTATGCCATTCAGATGACACCAGTGATTTCCACAAGTGTCATCACACACATTAACACAACGACACAAAGACTCTGTCTGCTGTGCTGAATACCGAAAAGGATAAATGTGAGATATGTCAGAGACTGATCTAGGAACAGGCAGTTGTAAATGAAGCCAGATTTTGATTAATACACAATCATTACACAAATATACGGACAACTTTTTGTCAATACGCCAACAGACGGCAGGAGAGAGCTTGGATGAGTTCACCATGCCAACAGGGCAAGAGGTCTGGATGTATGGATGATCTGATGAGTCAGGAAAGAGCACTATGATTATGCTAATGATAAAATCTGATAGCGGTCAGCCAACAAGACCATCTGTCCCTGCTGGGGCTCGGGGGGAACACTGAAGAGAGACCGAAGTGTTCAACACTCACCCAGTGCCACAGAGGAAAAACACAATGGTCTGATCACAAAGACAATCATGCATGTGTGTGTGTGTGTGTGTGTGTGTGTGTGTGTGTGTGTGTGTGTGTGTGTGTTTGTTTGCCTGACATCATTGCCAGTCAGGGATTTCCGTAATAGCTGGTGCTTTAGAAACACTGTAGGCTTTTCAGAGGAACTCTAGACTGATGGAAAAAAATACATCAAACTGTACTCCATTACTATCACTTAACACTACTTAAAACAGATATAATTATAGGTTTTGATACAAAGTATCTGATAATTCTAAAGTTTTTCTCATTGTTAAAAATAGGACAGGATTTATTTCACTAAAAATCTTTCTGACTCTAAGGATTATCTCTTCTGACTAAAGGAAGATAACGGTTCTTGATCAGTGGCTGTTTCAACATCCAACCGAGGTCATTTAAACACTAGAGGACATGATAGGTGTGTTTGACTTGAAACGGCACTCTGCATACCGTTCAGTGTATGACATCAAAGTTCCGCAAGAGCGTTTTGAAAGCACACAGAGCCGACTGCTCTCTAATCACTCTTGCAGTACTTTTATATCATACACAGCGCCGCTTTAAGTGTTCAATAAAATAGGTTTTCACAACCTAGGGGTCATGACCCCCACCAGAGGTCGCCAGAGCTACTTTGAGGGTCTCCAAGCTTAATTTATTATAGGGAAACTACATTTAGACTAAACTAAATTTGAAACTAACCAAAATTAAATTCTGTTTTTACAATGGAAGAATATGTTTCGCATGAACAACCTATTAAATATATGACTTCAGGGTTTACCTGACAAAAGGTATAAAAACTACTGCAATGAAACTAGATAAATACAGTTAGAAAAATACAGAAAAAGAAGAAAAGTAGTATATAAAATATGTATACATATAATACTAAAATCTACTGAAGGATGGATACAACTAACACACATCTAATCTGAACTGGCTAAAATGCACTGCTGAGACATAGGTTAGAATGATCACATATTTATGAATTAATGCATCAACGTAATAATTCAGAGCAATTGAAACACCTTACAATTAGAAAGCAGTACAAGTGAGTAATCACCCATTATCCATAATACATATTTTAATCTAGAAAAGCCTCAAACAATCCATTAAATATAATTAAAGGGATACTTCATCCAAAAATAAATTCTGTCATCATTTACTCATCACTCTCATGTTGCTACAAACCTGTGTGATTTCTTTCTCTTGTCGAAAATATATTAAAACTAAATGGGGTTCAGACAATATTTCACCCATTTTTCTTGTTGTATAAAGGAAAAACACTGTTCTTCTATTGTGTTTCACAGAATAAAATTATACAGGTTTGGAATGACATGAGTGTTAATAAATCATTTTGAGTAACTTAGTCCTATACTAAACCATCAAAAATCAAAAAAACCCTTCTAACAAATCTCTAAATCTAAAACTTATCTCAACTTTTCACTGTGTTGCACGCACTACAATACAGCTCAATACCAAGAGAACTAAGAATTGTCATCTGATGTAAAAAAAATGATTACAAACTGAGCCTATGTAGTAAAAATAAAAATGGAAATACACAGAACAGTCAGGTGAGTTTAATGCCGGACCTCCCTATACACAAAGTAAGCAAGCTGCAAAGGGCACCCTGTGACCACTTACCTTGTCAAAGAACTCATAGAGTCGAACAGTCTTGTCAATTTTATCCTTGCTGTCCTCCACTCGCTGGGAAAAATCCTGTAGATGGACCCAGAATGAGCGTACTTTCACCTCGTACACCTGCAGCTCTGCAGAAGAGACGTCTTCCCACTTTTCTAAGCGCTTTAGGAGAGCTTCACCGCTCTTACAGTGCTCCTAAACACACACACACACACACACACGAAATGTTAAAAACTTTTATGAAAGCAGAGGGTGTGACTGACCTGAGGTGACTGCATTTAAACAGTGACAAATGCTCTTGAAGCTTGTGTTGATACAATTAAGCAAATGTTTGACTCCTGCAGTAAAATATTATCTCTCAGTCCAAATAAAAAACGTATAAAAGGCATTTGACGACAAAGTATGTGGACAACCCCAACCCCAAATGCAGATGCTGTGGCAGAGGGTGTAAAGTGTGGTGTAAAACATGTTTAAGAGTTGACATACATATGCAGCTACGTAAAATTCTCTGAAGACAGTCTTTTTATGATGTAACTGCTCCAAGGAATCTTCCAGTTCACTCAGCGTCTGCAGTCGAGACTCTCCCACCTCCTCTATCCACTGACTGACCTAAGGGACAACATATACAACAATCAATTAATCTGGCTAGTTTCCAACGTTAAGACCTGTTAACACCAGGAACGGCAATTATAAAAATAACTATAACAATATATTACTGTCCACACCAATGCATGAAACGTTCTGTTTATTATAAGCAATTATTAGTTATCCTTAGGGTTTTTTTTGTGTATAATTTGGCATTTACTCTGTTAGTTTCACCCAGCATGACTCGTAACATATTTATGCTTTTCATTCTTTGTGACAGAGGACTTTGTCAGTAGACTGAAACATGAGCACACGAACACATCAATCAAGTGCATGTCATCTGATACAGATGCTATGGTGTTTACATTTACAAGTTTACATTTTCTCATGATGTACATGAATGTTTGCGTGTGAATGAATGTTTGCGCCATCTTTTCTGCCTGCTGGGCACAATCATCAATTAAGACGAAATGTGAATAAATGTGAGTAACAATGAATAAATCACCAAAGCAGTGTTGCAGCTGTTTGTGAGTGAGTGTGCAGCACTTCAATGCAATATTCCCTATTTTTTAAGTGTAATAGGTAAATTCACTAGAAAAACCATTGCTAAGAATAAGCCTTGAAGACGTACAAACTGCCCAGATGTTTAGTTAAAAAATCTGCTCATGCAAATGCTTCTATTTTGCAGTCTTTACAATTAAAATTTTAGTATTTCTCAGTAGAACTCTTAATCTCTCAAAACGAATGCATTTATTTATTTAATGATTTCATTTATTAAATGATGAATTTATTTTCTAAATGTAATTTTATTTATTTTTCACTTTTTCTTAGTTTAATAATAAAACTTTTTTTATTTTATATTATGAGAAGTGGTCACATTAACATGACATAAAAAAAGACAATAAATAGTATAGTATCTACGTAGTATAGTGCAAAACCTTAGTCCTCACCTCTCTGAATCCCTCCTCCAGGGTCTTAAACTCCATAATGAATTCCAGCTCCTGTGTGCATTTGTTGGACAGCATCACCAGCCTGTGAACCAGCTCGTCCACTTGGTTATACAGATGTCCTGCATTCTCGATGGCATCTCTGAAACACACACCAAGAAGATTTCTCTAGCATATTAAATTTAGTCTACATATTGTCTGTTTCTATTCCCTGAGAGAAACTCCAAGAATCTGTGCTGTGCAGAAAACACTGACTGCAGGACTCACATCTCATTGGTTGAGACAGCCTCATAGTGTGTATCGATTGGACGAGGCTTTGAATGTATTTGATTGGGCACATTTGTTTGACAGTTTTATCTGGCAATGGGAGACAGTATGGAGAAGTGCTGGAGTTTGTGTGTGTGTGTGTGTGTGTGTGTGTGTGTGTGTGTGTGTGTGTGTGTGTGTGTGTGTGTGTGTGTGTGTGTGTGTGTGTGTGTGTGTGTGTGTGTGTGTGTGTGTGTGTGTGAGAAAAAAAAAAAAAAAAGAGTGTAAATGAAAGAAACAACAAGTTATTGACCGTACACTGTGTGCATGTGCATATACATATGTCAAGGAATTGTATTTCTTTTAATGCATAATTGCAAGGAAATGTGAAAAATGATGCATTTTTGTGTATCTGTGCGAATATCCAATGCTGTGATACACAGTGACAGAGCACACTGTGCACAACAGAAGAGGTTGATGTCTAATGGATGACTTCATCACTGCTGTAGTTCACTTACACAATACTGTATTGTGCTCTAGTCGAACATTTATACATTTCCTCTAAGCGATATGCCAACTAAGAGTCTCTGATCCATACACAACATCAACGTCAATATTAAAAACTATTTTGAGTGCCATATTTCCATTTTGACTGCCAAAAGACTTGTCAAAGCAAGCAAGACTTATTAATGCAGACAGACATGAGGCACATGTACAACAACACAGCCAAAAAAATGTGCCCCCTGCTGTTAGATACACATGTATGCAAACACATATTCCCATGGTTTTTAAAAGTCACCTAGACTTTTTCTACTTGTTTGCTTTTGAGTTTGATAGACCTATTCACACAGCAACAACAACAAAAACCTATTCCTTTAAAGGTATTGGTTGATTTAAATTCAGTGTTGGAAATAATTTGTGTTACACACAATGAGAGGCATGAGGGGCAAATCAGGGACATCAGAGTCAGTTCAAAACCCACCAATTATTCACAGCGCACACCCAGAGCAAACACAGGTTAACACAGCATGAAGGATATATCAAAGACATTCCGGCGAGAGAGAACGACAAAAGAGTGAGTGAGAGAGATAAGAGTCTAAGACGGATGTATGAAAAATCAGAAGCCTTCCTTACCAGCTCAATTCTGTCATAGTACTGTTGATTAATTGTGTTAGGTAGAGAGAAGATGAATAAACATATGTGATGAAATCCATTTCTATATGGTATTACTATATAGATCCCTGGCATCTCTAATAATCATAAGATTAAGAATAAGTCAACAATAATCACTGATAAAAATGTAGCCAATTAACTATTGTTATTAAATCAACAACAACAACATCATTTAATTTATTCATATTTACCGGGCATGAACTTTTATTAGTGATGTTGTTGACGATTACTAATATTTATGATGATTATTATTAGTAGTATTATTACTCTATGTTATATTGTTTTACAAGAACTATTGAAAAGAGAGAGAAAAAGGAGATAGAATTTCCTGTTTATGAACATTTGAAACATAAATTAGAACCACCAGTAAGTAAAAGCACAATCATTCCATTCAGTAAAAAAGCAAGGAGTTATAGTTCACGTTTAGGACCCAAAGGAAGTGTGAAAAAGACTATACAAAAAGACACAGTCTAGAAAGATTGTGTGTGAAGGGAAAAAGTCTGTTTAAAGAACACAGAAAAATGTGGATTTGTTCACTATTGTTGAGCACTTTAGACTCAGTCACACCTGTGAGATTGAGCCCTTTATGTGTCTGTCAGCATCCAGGTGACGTGCTTGTGTGTGAGCAGCTCAGACAGCTTAGGTTTCATTTTGGCATTTGTTAAACAGCAAATGAGCAACTTGAAGAACACGCATAGCCTTTAAACTATAATTTCACCTAATATGAAAGGAACAAAAGGGAAGGAGATGACAAGATGGACAATAAATCAGGTTACAGAACCAGAGAGGCTGGCTTAGAAGCACTGCATATTCATTTATTTAAGGAAGTCTATGGAAAAAGTCTATGGGTCTTTATAACCAAAGACTGTCACAAACACCGGGCTTGAGTGTTTGCACCCGAGCAGCAGGCTTTAAAATGGCCCTTGAGTAAGCCAGCGCAGACATGCCTGTGTGTTTTAACCCAAGTCAAACAGGAAGCAGCACTAGAGCGCTGTTTCATCCAAACTACCATGTTATCAGAGACGGACACATGCGCATACTGGTGTCTGTTTAGCTGTGAGATTATGTGTGAATGTTTCAGGATGAAATGATTGTGTGCAGATAAAGACATTTCTCTTGGCTCAGCTGAGGGAAATAACATTCACACTCCCTCAACCTCCAGATGAACCCAGCCCTAATCATCAGAGGCATGAACATGCTCTCCCACGCTAGTAACACTCTCTCTCTCTCTCTCTCTCTCTCTCTCTCATTATCCCTCTTTTGTTTGTCATTCTCAAACTCTCTTAACATGTCTCATAATTATATAATTCAATACTGCCTATTTAGGCATCATCCTTAATGAAATGAACCTTCATAGAAAGCAACTGCACAGGAGACTCAACTCACACATTATCTCAATTTGTGCATTAATATGCATATTATATAAAAACTTTATGCGAAATAGTTACTAGTATTTTTTTTTTATAAATAACTTTTTAATAATAAATGAATCACATGTATACTACCTATTTATATTTTGGAAAGAATTTTATTTCTCAAGGATGCATTCAATTGATTACAAATCAAATCAAATAAATTATATGTTATCTTAAATTGTAATAATATTTTCACAGTATTAATGTTTTTACAGCACAACATAAAACATTAAAAAAATCATATTGACCCCAAACATTTGAATGTTAGTGTTAAATCAACATTTATCTTGGATTTATTTTTCCATTGATCTTATTGCAGTGCATTCTGGGATTGTCATTACTGCAAAAGTCATGCCAAGCTGCCTGACCGAAATGTGTTATCTTAGGTGGTGGCATAAGTTCCCTACCTTTAGGAATACCTATCACTCACTAGGTTTTGGAACACATTGGCCCTCATTTATCAAAAGTGCGTACACCAAATTTCCAGCGTACACCTTGCGTACACCCAAACCCACGGTGACTTTGAGATTTATCAATATGGACGTTGGCGTACGGCACGCTCAAATCCTACGCCAGCTCAGGAGGTGGTGTACGCACGTTTGAGTTAGTGGGAAAATGCGCAGAAAAACAATTCCTAACACCACAAAACGCACTGACAAGATATGCTGTATTATGACTCACTGTTAAAAACCACAACAACAACATTCAGTGTTTATTTTTGTGCAACATGAACGCCAATGTTTAATTTGTGTGACTTTACCAAAGCGTTTGATTTGTAGGCATATGTATTCCTCCAGTCGCGAGCCTGTGCGCTTTATCTGACGTTTCAGGCCCGCCTGGCCCGGCAGCTGCGCACGGACTGGGACTAAAATAATTCAGACTGACAAAATAATAAAAATGACATTCTTCTTTTAAATAATAATAGTAATAAAATCAATAAAAACGACACTCTTCTTCCAAATAACAAGCATCATTAAGAATAATAATCATAATAATAAGAATAAGAATCTTACAAATTGTCATGTAATTATTAATGTGAATGAATCTTACTCCACATCACATCATCATCACTATTGTACACCCCAATACATGTGCCGTGATACGAAATTAAATGCTAATTGTTTCAAAACGTGCTGTAAAATAATGCATTGTGATGGTAATTTATCATCCAAACAGCTATTTAAACTGCTGGAGTGCGCTTCTCAACCTCCTAAGAGTACTCGTAATTTGGGTCCATATTTTGTTTTTGTAGGTGCCTTTAATCCCACTCTTTAAACTCCCAAATAAAACAATTTCGTTTTTTTTTTTCACTTCCCTGGTGATGGTCTCGATGGGCGCGTCTCAATCATCTCAATAGTTCAGTAGTCAGAGCACTGATCAGGGAGTCAGCCCATTGACTTATTTCCTAATCAGTGCCCTGACTAGTGGACTAGTGAGATGATTGAGCGCGCCCGATCTCCACGTCGGAGAAGTTTCGCTTCTTTGCCGTCTTCTGTTTGTCCATGGCGTAAAATGAGGGCGTGGATGAGGCGGAGACTTGAATATATAGGGGCGTGTTATTCTAATGACGATCGTTTTCAGCCGCCGCATTTATCAAGGGCAGGTATTGCGTACACCTGGATTGCAGAGGTGCGCACAGTTTCATAAATCAGGCGGTGAGAGGAGTGTAAGCATAATCTTACGCCAACATATACACCCGTTTCTACGCAAGATTGATAAATGAGGGCCAATGTGTGCAGTGGGTTAAAGTCTGAATAATCTTGTCTCACCTATAGTCCTCTGTCAGACTGACACTGGTCTCTTCTTTTCGTAAACGGGACAGAGCAGCTCCTCCCTCCAGCTGTAGCCGCACCAGCCTGCTGTCCTCCAGAACAGTCCTCATCAGCTCTCTGTACTTGCACAATAAGATATCTGCCTCCTGCAAACACACACATTCATTACTATAAAACAAAGACACTCCTCTACAGCCGCACACATTCCCACACACCTTATTATTATTACAAATCGCATCTACTGTTCTCACTGAGTAATATCTGTCCTGTCGCCAGCATAAACACAGATACACCCCATCATTATCTTCCTGTCTTGCAAACTCCCTCGACATACAGAGTAATACCTGCAGCAGCACACATTACCTGTCCTGTACACACTCTCATGCACAGATGTTCATTATTATTAAATGTTAACTACACCTCCTTCATCTAATACCAGCTCACATTTGTACTCATTAAATGATCAAATGAGCTTAAGCTACAGTACAGTGTAATACGCATAACTGCCACACCGCCTATAGGTGTGTGTGTGTGTACTTGTACTGTTGTACTTAAAACTAGCTTTTATTGATCTCTTAACAACAATACAACACTTGTCTTGCAGTTTATATACTGGATCCCTTTGGTGTGATACAGCATAAGGACAAAGCAAAAGTTCCCAAATCCACTGTAGAAACGAATAGAACAGTAGTAAAGCAAAACAGCTTGTCTAGGCTACTGACATGACTGGAGTTATCACATATAAAATGTACACTATTGTTCAGTAGATTTTTTTTTTGTCTCAAATATCCATCAAGGCTGAATTTATTTGTTAAAATCACTCTAATATGCTAATTTGCAGCTCAAGAAACATTATAACTGTTGAAACAGCTTCATATTTTTGTGGAAATCAAGATACATTTTTCAGCAGTCTCTGATGAACGTTTAAAGAAACTGCATGTAAGAAACATATTTCAATTAATCATAAAATGGCCCTGATATCTCACTAGACATTAAGAAATCATGTTAATTTCAAATACTTATATCACTGACAACAGTAGTCCGGCTTTTAAAAGCTGTTGTTGCAGCCCTAAACTGATGTTGATGTTGACTTGTGATTTGGCCTGAAGCTCCAACCTCCACTTATTGACCAATCACAAAGTCAGTAGTGTTTCAGCATCCGGGTTGCCAGATCTGCTCTAGTTATCACAGCTGCAGATACAAACATTCCTGATGGATCATGCAGCCTATCTGGCAACCTCGAGTCAGGGGGAGGGGGATTGGGGATAGTGATTGCAGTACCAGTATTGGCCACAATCTTACATACACTTCCTTTAAAACAGTATTTTTGAAAGAGAAATCTTTTTTTTCTCCACTTTTGATCAATTGAATGAAATGGGTCCTTGCTAAATAAAGTAATTTCTTTAACTAAAAAACACATACCCCAAACGTTTGGCTGGTATTACCACTATTAAATGATTTTATCACAAGTGGTGATACTATTTATTTATTTTAACCTCTTTTTGGGTGTTAACTTTTTCCATCTTAGAAAATGAAACCACTTCTGAGAATGCTCTTACTAGTAAAGAAGGCTAATAAATTAGTAAAACTAAATTAGTTAAAATCTATGTGTAATCTGTAAGGGTAGTGTTTAGGGTGTAATACTTTTTTTAGGGTGTATGTGTCTATTTGAGTGTGAACCACCCAAAAAAGATGGCAATGATGCAGATGGTGGTCTGGCCACATTATGCGGAGTCTATGAGGCGCTAATAATAAAAGGTTAGATTATATCGAATAACCTCAGGAGCCTCAACAAAATACTTTTTTAAAGTGATTTTGAAAAAGTCCTTAAAGTGATAAAAATCTCATAATTACTGCCATACGTTTACACTCTAATTAGCATGTGTGTGTGAAGTTTGATGAAACTGTAGAGCAATTACATGAATTACAAATGTCAGTGGATGTTTCTGTGTGTTTTAAAGCCTATTTGTAGTTTTGTATACAGAACTGCTTTAAAACTCTTCATAGACATTGTATATCAAACTATTAAACAGAGAATGAAGATCTCTTTTTTATGGCTCTTAAATTTAGATTTGTGGTGAAAATACAGAAAAAAGAGGGGACAAATTTAGATTAATGGAGGGAGACAGAAGACAGACAAAATGGCAGAGAGATGACAGGCCGAGACTTATTCTGGTTTTCTATTAATTTAACATCTAAGCGTCACTGTTTTAGCATTCAGCACAAAGCCAAGCAGAAATCCATACCCTCATCCACCAGACTCTTTCTGCTTCTCCATTCTACTCTTTAAATAAACCCTTAGTAAGTGATTTTGAAGATGGCTGGAGATAAAAACTCCTCTGGGAGATCATTACTTCTCCTGAGGCCCTGTTTTTTCCCCAGAAGCCTGTGGATAAAAAGCTCCAGCGTGACCTCAACTGACAGCCAGAGGTCAACTCAGTCAAAGCCTTGACACACTAACCCCAACCACACACATACTGAAGTCTATTTTCCAAAACTCAACATGTCTTTTAAATAGAAGTCTTTAAATCACTGTTACTGGGCACCAGTGGCGCTGCTGTACTTCATGGAAACAAAATAGAAGTCCCTCAGACTCAGAATAGAAAACTTCATTGCCATGGGGATGCCCTCCTGAGGCAGAGTTCACTGTAAGAACCAAGAGTTTAGGGGCTCAACTGGTTCTTGGGCAAACAACCTGCAATATATATTCCTGTAGCTCAAACAATAGAGCATGGCAACACCAAGGTCATGAGTTTGATTCCGAGGGAATGCAAGAACTGATACAAATGTATACTAGAATGAAAAGTAAGTCGCTTTGGATAAAAGCCTAAATAATTCATGAATGCTCTTTCATTCCTGACGGCTGGGACAAAGCTTTTTTGTTTTGTTGTACTTCTTTTGGTAGAACTGCTTTAGAAAAGTATTTTATTGACTGTTGCAGTACCTCTGCTGTAGGTGGCAGCACTGTGGACTCCAGTTTGCTGATGGAGTTCTGAAGCAGGTTCACAGCATCCTCACAATGGCTGGTCAGCTGCTCCAACCTCTGAGATATATCAAAAAGAAATGTTTAGGTTAGGAAACGATTAGAAAACAAAATCTAGATTACTCGACAAACAGTTGTGGGATGTTGTACATCAACTAATATATGCATATATCTGAATGCACATCAAATTATTTATATCGTAATGTGTCAAGTATATTTATGTGACTTTTGGCTGTGAATCTGGCTCAGACTTTCTGTCTACAAATCAGTTTAAATACTCAAGGCAAAAACATGTTGTGTATCCCAGCCTTAGTTCTAGGAATGATGATGATGATTTTCTCACCATTCTGAAACAGACCCAGCTGCTGTGGGAATAAGGGAAAGTGCCTTCAAACTCAGTGGGGAGTTGAGCGATGTCCACGTGCTTATAGAGCGACTTCAACGATGTCAACAGCTCCACCTGACAAAACGCAAAAAGAATGCAGAACACAACCGTCATCAGGTCTTAGCTTCTGTATTAAAGGGGGCAAATATGTATTGTAGTGCCATCATAAACACTTCAGCTATTCTAATAGCTTAGATAGATGTCTAGGCTAAATTATCAGTACAGCTGTTGTGAAATTCTCAACTGAAGCACTGTCCTACGTAGCTACAAGAGTCTATCTCTGGTAGTCTCATTACAGACACTTGTGTTTTAAAATAGCCATCTATTTCTAAAACAGAGCAGAGTAACTAGGTGAAAGCAAGAACCTTGTCAGTGTTGGTGGTGGATGTTGCTTATAATGACAAAGGTGTTAGAGGATTTCCTTTAACTAGAAACCGTTAGTAAACTGACATTAGTCTCCAGGACCAAAAGGTCAAAACCATTTCCTCTTCTATAGAGTAAACTATGGATATATGTTTGTTTTTTATCCTTCCTGCCCTCATTAAAAGCAAATCACACACCACATATCATGTGGCACACCATGTAGTTATTGTTTGAGTGTTACCATGGCTGTTAAGTCATGGCAGTTACAGGTGATGGGTAATGTTTGTGCGTTACCTGTATAGAAGAGGTTTTCTCCATGCGTAGCGCCAAATCTCTGTCGGCCAGCAGCAGTACTGTATGGATGCACCCCGGCATGTCTTCCTGCTGAGATTCAATAGACTATAAATCTTAGACAACACCAAGAATTACACATTTCACTCATAGTCCTATTGACCAATACAATTATTTTATAGCTATTTATGATCACTATTACAAAGTAAGAATAATTACTGAATTGAAACTTTCACAATAAGATCAATAACATTTAGAAAATAGAAAATAGTGAATTTTCATTTAACGCTTCATTTAACTATGCATGTACGTCATTTAAAAAACGTTTTTTAAGGTTACATAACCTAGCAGACACTTTTTCTGTCATGCGCCCAAGAACCACAATAAAAGCCTTCTGTCAGAGTATGTCAAATAACAAAAGAGCAGAAAAACAACACTGCGTAAAAACAGACCAGAGAAGTCTATTATGCCTTTCGAAAGTTGTTTTTGTCTGTTTCCTTACATGTCATCATGCATACTGATCATGCACATATTATCCTGCCATCATAGCCACATCAGAACAGAAGAAAAAGAAAATCTCTGCTGGAATGAAACAATAGCATATTTACTAAGGAATGTTCCAGAAACATCAACAAACTCTTCAGGGCTGAGACATATTTACTGCTGATATTTATTGCTGAAGTTTTTTTTACTTTGCATTTTGAGTGTATGAAAATCATGAATATATGGGTCAGGGTGAGATTGGGTCAGGTTTCCAGTTTTCCAGTCATGTAGGGGCTGATGAGAAGGAATGATTATTACGTGGATTGTTTGAAGTAGACAAAAGCCTGGCAGACAACAAATTATTTACCGATAAACTAAACTCAAACCTGTCATCACAATTCTAACAACTCTGTTCAAAAGTAATTTTTTTTACATACTTCAATTCAGCAAGGATGCGTTAAACTGATCAAAAGTCATAAGACAACAACAACAACAAAATCATGAAAAATGTATCATGGTTTCCACAAAAAAGCAATAATAATCTTACTGGCCTCAAACTTTTGAATGATATTGTAAACCAGGTGAAATAACAATGGTTTTATGTTCTTTACAAGACTTTCATCCTGAAAATGTGAATTAAAACTGCGTCTTATCTAAGGTGTTACTATTTTGCTGTTGAATCAGTTTATGAGGTAAAAGAAAATCAATTCCTTTGTTGGCCATGGTTTAAAATTATTTATTTGAATACAAAAACCTGAGGGAAAAGTGCAATTGTCAGCTCAAAAGGACCTCTATGTGATGATAGTGTCAGTGGAGGGAGGAGAGCCTGCGGCTGTAAATTGAGGACCGGTCACTAAGCTACTGCATTCATTCAGACAGACCTCATCTGTCAGTGTTAGCACTGACCCTGAATACACTGAAGGGCATTCAAACACGTGACATTCACATAGTTTAGCATTAGCAGTACATCATCGAGAATCTCCTACACTTTCAGTAAATCCACCTTTTCCACAAGAAAGCATTTGCCTGCTGTCCATCATGGGTAAGAGATACAGATGGAAGATTAAAGAAATGAGAAACAAATGAACTAAGGAAAGGCAGCTGTTTTGAAGCTCATATGAGTAAATAAAGACAATGAAAACCTCTCAAAGAGACACTGTGCTACTCAAAACAACAATGTCATTAAAAACATTCATCAATTTTACTCTTCTAATGCTCATGTTTATCTCTATCTGACTCAGGATGTTTAAATGGTGAAGTCAGCATTGGCACACCCTCAGTCTGTCAGAGTATGGCAGGTTTCTGGCAGAAGAAGAAAGCAACATTAATCTGCATTAAGGTCCACAGCACAAACTCAGTCTGGAGTCACTTCCATTAAATGTGCTCAGGGATCATGTTCCTGCATTATCTCGGAGGCATTACTAACTGGCTTCCTCACATCACTCATGTAAATGATTGCTGAGGTGATTCTTCTACAGTGCAAGGCAACCAGTGTTGGGTAAGTTACTTGGGTAAGTAATTAATTAATAGTAACGAATTCTATAATAATCTCTGAATAATCTTCAGTAATGTAATTAGATTACTGAACAAATTACTCTCTCTTAAAAGTATTTAATTACTTATTACTACTTTATTAATCAACCTCTAACCTCTTAACCTCCAGCTAAGTGATTCAAGGATAGACATGAAACGCCTCTTTTAATAAATTAAAATAAATAATATAAAACTACATATATTATTCTCATTAAAGGGTTACTTCAGCGATTAGCATATGGCTCTCAATCAGTAGAAACCCTGGAGTATATTCGAATGATCGTGGTCCCCCCAGCTCATTCATGACGGTGAATGTAATCTTACTCCTTCAGAGTTTGTGCTGTGACACTCGCGCGGCAACTCACTCATTATATTGAACAGACCCGTTCAGTTTTTAATTGTAGTGTCTGTTCTCTAACTGAACGGATTTTGTGAAGTAGAACGCGTTGGGAAATTGATCAGTGATTCAGTAGCTGTGGCTTTGGGAGTGGATTCGTAGGGCAGCGAAGCATTCTGGGAATTGTTGTCTTTCATCCCCAAGAGACAAAAATACATTTTCTGTCTTTTCTCAGTCTAGAAGACACCAAATTAAAAAATAATTTCATATTTCTACTACATTAATGACACAATTTAAATACAGATTCATCTTACCAGTGCTGAAGTACCCCTTTAACTGACCAAACTATTACAAATGTGAGAAGTATACATAAAACATGCATTTTAAAGTAACTTTAAATTTTGATGTTAATTCCAATATTGTATTATATATATATAATTGTTCTACAGTCTATAAACAGTATTAGTTAAATTACTTTTGAAGTAACTCTAAAATTAGTTTTTTTTTACAGTTTCAATTATAGTAATTAAATTACAGTAACTAATTACTTAGTAACTAGTTACACCCAACCCTGAAGGCGACAGAGATGAGATAAGTCATCTACTAAAAGTAAATGTATATAAAATCTGAAAAGATATGATGATGTTCTATACCGCCACCTTGGTCAGTTTATTTAGTTTATTTATTTATTTATATAGCACAATAAAACAACAGTTGCTGACTATTGTGCTGAACATACAAGTTTTATAAAAAACAAAACAAAAAAACAAAAAAAAGACAAAATAAAATGACATGCAAAGACAAATTACATACAGAAAAAACCAAGCTCATATTGACTCACATATTGTAAGCCTTTCTGTAAAAGGTAAGTTTTAAGTTTTACTTTAAACAAGAATTCTGTAGAGATTAACCTAATAGATAATGGTAGGGTAATTCCACAGTTTATGACCGACTATGGCAAAAGCCCAGTTTCCCTTTCTTTTTAAACACAATCTATGAACCTTCAATAGCTTTTGATTTGATGGAAACATATAGCAGATATGTTAATAGTCACAAGTTCAGATATACAGGAAGGTGCCAGCGCATTTAAAACTTTAAAAACAAAAAGTAAAATCTTAACCTCTATTTTAAAGCACACTGGCAACCAATGCAGACAGAGTAAGATGGGGGTAATGTGCTCATATTTGCATGTGCCTGTAAGAAGTCTCGCAGATGGATTCTGGACTATTTGCAAGCAGTTAATATAGCACTAACTAATACCTATATATACTGAATTACAATAGTCTAAACTAGAAAAATATAAATGCGTGAATTACTCTCAAACTTAGAAAAAGAAAAAAAATCTATTGTTCAAATAAGATTTGAGCCAGTTTAATGCATGACCTTGAATACCTGTACAATGTTCAAGACGAGAAATTAAAATATCATGATCGACCATATCAGAGGCCACACTCAAATCCAACATAAGATTTACGACTGACTAAATAAAATAAAATATGTTTAATAATTTTTTAATAATAACATATTTTAATAATAAAATATCATTCAACACTCTTAAAAGAGCAGTTTCTGTACTGTGCTTGGTCAAGTAAATAACTACTAACAAGGAAGAATCAAGGGTCTTTGTGTTAGAAATTGATGCATTCTGCAAAATAACCAATCCCAGATGAGGAAACGAAAACCAGCCAGGAGTCATCTCCCTCTCTTCTAATCTCATGTGGCATGTCCTATTGTGTAATTGTGTGTGAATGCAACTATTTATTTCCACAGCTGGGAAATCACAGTTAATATTTATGATGTGCTGCTTTTATTTGCATTGTTTAGCCAATAATGACCGATTCCGTCGATGGAAACTCTTCTCAAAGGTTTACTTTGAGGTTTAGTTTACAAAGCTCTTCTGAATTCCTCAGTAGCAGATGTCTGGTTGGGAGTTAGATTTAAATATCAATATTTATGGCAAGTTTGCATTCCATTTCTTTTTGAAGAAAGTATGAGAAAGGAAACGCCTTAAGGATGTGAACTGTATGTGACAGTTCTATCTGTGTAGGATTCTCTAGAGGATATGAACAAATGGTAGACTGTATGTGTGTTATTATAAATCATATTGTGAGGTTGTTCTTACCTGAAGGATGTTGAAGGCTTTAAAGAGGGCGGGGACTGGAGAACACCTGCGGGCATCCACCAGGACAGTCAGTCCCAGAGCACTAACTTCCTTCCTGAGAGTCGAATAAAAGTAATGTGTTTGATGAAGAAATGTAAATAAATAACATTCAAACATTTATTGTTCTAAATGCAGATTTTAGATTAGAATAATTTTCTTGTGATTCAAATAATATTAAACAATATGTTTTTTCCCTCTGTATTTTTTATATGCAGCCAGACTTCTTTTAAAAACATTAACAAATCTTATTGACCCCAAACTTTTAAACTATAATGGGTGTACCTGAGTGTACTGAAGAAGTAAGCCATGATCCGCACCAGCTCTCCACTGTTGCAGTTTGGATTCAACCAGATAGTGTTTCTCAATGTCACGGTCACAAGGGCATGGCCTGATTTATCTCTTGTTCCTAAAATTAATTTTAAAAGTTGAGCTAATGGATCCTATTGATGGCAGGACCATACAAATGACATTAGAAGCAGGCCCTCACCAGGCAGGCAGAGCACTCCTGAGCTCAGGACATCAGGGTTGATGTAATAGGCCTCACTCTGGACAGGCTGGGTCCTCTGGGAGATGGGCGGCAGTGGTGGAGCAACTGCTGAGAGGTCCTTATTCTGGGTTTTAGCAGACAGGTGGCAAACAATGCTGTCTACTTCCTGACTGGATGCTGGAATATGAAAACCGGTTGGAGTTATTTAAACAAACACCACTGGTACACACACACACACACACACACACACACACACACGTACACACACACACACACACACAAACAAAGAAAACAAAGTAACAAAGAAACCCATTGGAATACTGACAAGTCAGTCTACAGTCTTTCTTATCATTAAAGACAATTAAAGGCAAAACGCACAGCTTTAGTCTTTAGTAATATCAGATAACTTTGATATGATCAGTTCAAAATAGTGTTTACTGCAATGTTTGATCAATCAGAAACAAGATTGGATTTCACTGAGATTCTTACTCGCTGAAGATAATCAGCAGCACAGCCTAAAGATGACTGACTGATAACTACATTTGGCTCTAAACCTAAAAAAAGCTAAATCTTTGGGTCATGAAACACAAAGTTATTAAGACTCTGAAGACTTTTCACATGACGGGTATCTTAAAGCCAGTAGGCCCACATTCTCTGAATCCCTAGAAGAAATGGTTGAATGGAGCATAAGCATTTGCCCAATCTGTACCATCATGCAGCTCTTTGATGAGAGGCCTCAAATTAATCAAACACACTCTCCTAGCGAAATTGAAAGCATTCCAGGTATCATCCTGTGCGTCGATCCATAGGGCAGCTTGGATCTGTGCCCCATATACCTGACAGCATGATAGGGCTCAGAGATAACCAGAGATCAGCTTCCGACAGTCATAAAACAAAAGTTTCACTTCACTGAACTGCCACGCACTGCTGCTGCTTTGCAGAACATAGATACTGAGATCAAAAACAGATGAGATGGAGTCCTGGGAGATCGAGGACTCGTAAAACAGCTTGCACGAGGACAAGGAAAACACGTATAAATTGCTCTGAAGCATTATCTGGCTGAGATTGCTATACAGTATTTCAGAAGGGATTTGAGCTGGAACAGAAGTTAGCTTCTGAGGAAAGAAATAAACATAATGGAATGTTCTATTTCAGTTAGATAAAAGCTACTAAAAAAATCAACAAATATGGGGGGAAATTAAGCTTTTTACCCCTATTTTCCTTTTGCTTACATTCTCCTCGCCAGAGAATGCTTACATTGAGGAAATAGACCATTTGAGCCCCCCGAGGAACTGAGTGTACCCGAGACAGGGCAGAGCAAATAGGGTCTTGGCTTCACACTCTCTCGCAACAGTCTGAAGAGTTCATTCTGGGCCATACCTTTCAAAGTTCATGCATTTATTCTCCTTTACATCTGATTTTCTTTTCTTTCTGATGTAGCTGCGGACCCAGGATAGTCAAACCATTAGGGACGGCTCTAAAACGTGCTATTTAAACTGAATATATTTCCATACAGCAGACAAATTTATTATTTTTATTGTGATATAATGAATGTGATTATGTGCTATCCTATTAATGTGTATACTTTATGTGCCTATTGTTAAGATCATACATTGGTAAATGGAATGGTCTGGCTGATCAGTCACAAAATCAAATGTTGCTTACTTGTAGAAACTTTACTGAGTTTAACCATACTATCATCTAGTCTTTAGTCTTCCATCTGCCCAGCTCATCAGCTCTCTCTTTCACAGACTGTATTCTCATCAAAGTCTCTACTGCTTTTCAAGAGGTTTTATAGATCTTAGAGAAGCATTGTCCAAAGGTAATTTTCCTTTCAAAACTAAAAATACACCCAGCAAACTGCTGACACTGAAGATTTTTTATGTTTTCATTTTTAGTCTTTGCAAAACCGAAGAGCAGACTGAATCTTATTCACCTGAAACAGTGGATTAAGAGTAGTATAAACACCTGAAATCCTCTGAAAATGGAAAAATGATAAATAGAATAAATGAAAACAAAGATAAGCAGATAAGCTTACTTTTAATGTGTATAGAGGTAATATCTATAGTAGCATTGTAGTACTGAAACTGAAAAATGTTTAGGATTTGTGAACCACCCACTAAGAGAGAAAGAATCAGATCTATCATAGTCAAACTACCACAACAAACACACCATCATTTCTTCTTTCTGCTGTTCCTATCTTCAAAGCAGTGCACCCCCACCGGTTCTCCATTACTTAAACACTCCATCTATAACCCGAACACACCACACTTAAACATCCCCCTCTGCTTACCCCCTGCAATTTCAGAGGTCCCAGAGCAGGGATTGTGTTCAGGCCCACCCACATCCCCATATCTCATATATCTTTCTTCACACCTGCACCACACCTGAGCCATGTGTGCACATCCAAAGCAACCAAATCCTCTGGATGAAGAGGAAGAGGAGGTG